>NC_143039.1:60301114-60626114 GCF_057628025.1 Oncorhynchus mykiss
CCACCTCTACTATATGTCACAACACAACTGATTGGCTAAAACGCATTAAGGAAAGAAATCTCACAAATGAACTTAAGGCACATTTGTTAATTGAAATGCACTACCTCATGAACCTGGTTGAGAGAATGCCAAGAGTGTGCAAAGCTGTCATCAAGGCAAAGGGTGGCTACTTTGAAAAATCTCAAATATGTGTCATTTCATCTTTTTGATGTCTTCACTACTAATCTACAATATAGAAAAAACATTTAAAAAATAAAGACAAAACCCTGGAATGAGTAGGTGTGTCCTCTCACTCCCCCACTGGGGAGGCATCGCCCGCTGGACATGGAATAGAAATGGCAGGTGAGTGTGTATCTGCCTCTCACCTAGTGTTGCAGCAGCTGCCAGTCCAGCAGCGTAGGGGTCAGTTCCAGGCGGACCCGTACTGATGATGTAAGGGTTGGGAACAAACGCAGGAGCCAGACCTGATAACACACACAGAGAGATAGAGGTCAGTGAGACAGGAACACACACAGTCCAAGAACTTTGTCACTGAATAAATTCCCAGAAATGGGTCAGCAGAGCATCATGTTGAACATGTCTTTCACCTAAAACTTACCAATGTGAGATTGCTGTGCTGCTGCCAAGGCGTACTGTTGTTGTTGGGCTGCTGTCAGCTGCTGCAGTGCTAGAGCACTGGGTCTCTGAAACAACTACACACACAGGTTATTTATTACACACACACACACACACACACACACACTCTCTACCATTCAAAAGTTTGGGGTCATTGAGAACTTTTTTTTATTTTTTATTTTAAGATAATAAAATTTTTGTTCTTTAAAATATAAAATTGATCAGAAATACAGTGTAGACAGTGTGTCTAGTCTGAGAAACAGACACCTCACAAGACATCAACTGGCAACTTCATTAAATAGTACCTGCAAAACACAAGAAAAACACCACAAGAAAAACACCACAAGAAAAGATTAAGATGGGCAAAAGGACACTAGACAGAGGAACTCTGCCTAGAAGGCCAGCATCCCGGAGCCGCATCTTCACCGCTAACATTGAGACTGGGGTTTTGTGGGTACTATTTAATGAAGCTGCCAGTTGAGGACTTGCGAGTACTTGTCCTCTTGCTCAGTTGCGCACTTGGGCCTCCCACTCCTCTTTCAATTCTGGTTAGAGACAGTTTGCACTGTTCTGTGACAGAGTAGTACACAGAGTTGTACGAGATCTTCAGTTTCTCAGCAATTTCTCGCATGGAATAGCCTTCATTTCTCAGAACAAGAATAGACTGACGAGTTTCAAAAGAAAGCTCTTTGTTTCTGGCCATTTGAGCCTGTATTCGAACCCACAAATGCTGATGCTCCAAATACACAACTAGTCTAAAGAAGGCCAGTTTTATTGCTTCTTTAAATCAGAACAGTTTTCAGCTGTGCTATCATAATTGCAAAAGGGTTTTCTAATGATCAATTAGGCCTTTAAAATTATAAACTTGGATTAGCTAACAACGTGCCATTGGAACACAGGAGTGATGGTTGCTGATAATGGGTCTCTGTACGCCGATGTAGACATTCCATTAAAAATCAGCTGTTTCCAGCTACAGTAGTCATTTACAACATTAACAATGTCTACACTGTATTTCCGATTAAATTTGATGTTATTTTAATGGACAAAAAAAAAATGGTTCTCTTTCCAAAACTACCTTCTCATTTCAGGATTTTTCTTTATTTTGACTATTTTCCACATTGTAGAATAATAGTGAAGACATCAAAACTATGAAATAACACATGGAATCATGTAGGATGGCAGGTAGCCTAGTGGTTAGAGCGTTGGACTAGTAACCGGAAGGTTGCAAGATCGAATCCCTGAGCTGACAAGGTAGAAATCTGTCGTTCTGCCCCTGAACAAGGCCGTCATTGTAAGTAAGATTTTGTTCTTAACGGACTTGCCTAATTAAGTAAGTTTTAAAAATGTAGTAGCCAAAAAAAAAAAAAAAAAGTGTTCAACTAATGAAAATATATTTTATATTTGAGATTCTTCAAATAGCCACACCCTTTGGCTTGATGACAGCATTGCACACTTCACATTCTCTCAAGCCGCTTCATGAAGTAGTCACATGGAATGCATTTCAATTAACAGGTGTGCCTTGTTAAAAGTTAATTTGTGGAATTTCTTTCCTTCTTAATACGTTTGAGCCAATCAGTTGTGACATGGTAGGGGTGGTATACAGAGAGCCCTATTTGGTAACATACCATGTCCATATTATGGCAAGAACAGCTCAAGTAAGCAAAGAGAAACAACAGTACATCATTACTTTAAGACACATCAGTCAATACGGAAAATGGCAAGAACTTTGAAAGTTTCTTCAAGTGCAGTCGCAAAAACCATCAAGCGCTATGATGAAACTGGCTCATGAGGACTGCCACAGGAAAGGAAGACCCAGAGTTACCTCTGCTGCAGAGGATACGTTCATTAGAGTTAACTGCACCTCAGATTGCAGCCCAAATAAATTGCTGCAAAGAAACCACTACTAAAGAAAACCAATAAGAAGAGACTTGCTTGGGCCAAGAAACACAAGCAATGGACATTAGACCAGTGGAAATCTTTTCTTTGGTCTGATGAGTCCAAATTTTACCGCTGTGTCTTTTGAGAGATGCAGAGTAGGTGAACAGATGATCTCTGCGTGTGGTTCCCACTGTGAAGCATGGAGGAGGTGGTGTGATGGTGTAGGTGTGCTTTGCCGGTGACACGGTCTGTAATTCACTTACAATTCAAGGCACACTTAACCAGCATGGCTATCCCAGCATTCTGCAGTGATACACAGCCGCAAACCAGATGGGATGGCGTAAGGCCTATTTGACCAAGGAGAGTGACAGAGTGCTGTATCAGATGATTGCTGCAAAGAAACCACTACTAAAAGGACACCAATATGAAACAGAGTTGCTTGGGCCAAGAAACACGAGCAATGGACATTACACCAGTGGAAATCTTTCCTTTGGTCTGATGAATCCAAATGTGAGATTTTTGGTTCCAACAGCCGTGTCTTCTGTGAGACGCAGAGTAGGTGAACGGATGATCTCTGCATGTGTATTTCCCACCATGAAGCATAGAGGAAGAGGTGTGATGGTGCTTTGCTGTTGACACCGTCTGTGATTTATTTAGAATTCAAGGCACACTTAACCAGCATGGCTACCAACGCATTCTGCAGCGATAAGCCATCCCATCTGGTTTGCGCTTAGTGGGACTATCATTTGCTTTTCAACAGGATAATGATCCAACACACCTCCAGGCTGTGTACGAGCTATTTGACCAAGAAGGAGAGTGATGGAGTGCTGCATCAGATGACCTGGCTTCCATAATCCTCCGACATCAACCAAATTGAGATAGTTTGGGATGAGTCGAACCACCGAGTAAAGGAAAAGCAGCTAACAAGTGCTCAGCATATGTGGGAACTCCATCAGGACTGTTGGAAAAGCATTCCAGGTGAAGCTGGTTGAGAGAATAACAAGAGTGTGCAATGCTGTCATCAAGGCAAAGGGTGGCTACTTTGAAGAATCTCAAATATAAAAAATATTTTGATTTGTTTTACACTTTTTTGGTGATATTTCATAGTTTTAAGGTCTTCAATATTATTCTGCAAAGTAGAAAATAGCACAAATATAGTAAAAGCCTTAAACAAGTAGGTGTTCTAATACTTTTGACCGGTAGTGTACATACATACACAGTCTGCTCACACCCAGTACTCAGCCCTGTACCTTAGAGTGCTTCCCTATTTACAGTTATTAAACACTGGTCACTTTAATTATGTTTACATACTGCTTTACCCACTTCATATGATATATTTAAGCAATAAGGCATGATGGCTAATATACCACGGCTAAGAGCTGTTCTAGTTTATAAACTGGGTGGTTCGAGCCCTGAATGCTGATTGGCTGACAGCAGTGTCAAATCAGACCGTATATCACCAAAGCATTTCTTGTTACTACTCTAATTACATCAGCAACCAGGTTATAATAGCAATAAGGCACCTTGGGGGTTTGTGGTATATAGAAAATATACTACGGCCAAGGGCTGTAACCAGGCACTCCGTGTTGCGTCATGCTTAAGAACAGCCCTTAGCCGTGGTATATTAGCTATATACCACACCCGCTCGGCCCTATATAACTACAGCTGTTCACACACAAAATATGTGTATCAACAAATGAAATATTATTTGATTTGAGTATATACACCAAGGAATATCAACTAGATTTAACTGAGGGATTAATTTTTTCTTGAGCGGGTGGCCGGGAGCAGAAACTTAATTACAAATCATTTGTAGACTTCAAATTGACCGCAAGACCAAAGAGACACAAAATTTGACTAAAACAATCATTGCAAACCTTGCAAACATTTGAATACGATCACGTGTCTCTGTATTATACGTGGGAATACATGGGAACAGATTTCCAAAATGAAAATTACTTGGAGCTGATTTCATGGTGTTTAACAGTCTTCTGTCCAACAAATAAAAACACCCGCAGCCCAAAATGGGCTGCAGTAGTCCAGGAGTCCATGGTGGTCATCATCATACCCCACACACACACACCTGTTGTTGGTTGCTGTAGTCAAACAGCCCCACGGTGGGCTGTGAGTCCATGGCCATCTGGGAGTTGTAGTCAAACTGCAGAGGCTCCATCACAGACTCCATGGTATCCATGGTTACACCCTGTTCCACACCAGAGAAGTCCTCTTGGGGTTTGGGACCCCCGCCTCCTCCCATGGGGACCATACCCTCCCCTCCTACACATCCCCCTACACCCCCCATCATGTCAGTGTCTGTCCCCGCAGGCTGCATCTGGCCTTGACGACTGAAGAGAGGAAAGAGAGCAGGAGAGAACATGGGGAGGTGTGTGTGTGTGTGTGCTGATGTGTGTGTGCCGGTGTGAGTGAATGTGTGTGTGTGCCGGTGTGAGTGAATGTGTATATGCTGGTGTGTGTGTGTGTGTGCCGGTGTGAGTGAATGTGTGTGCCGGTGTGAGTGAATGTGTGTGCCGGTGTGAGTGAATGTGTGTGCCGGTGTGAGTGAATGTGTGTGTACCTGTACTCTTTGACGTCCACGTCCAGGCCATTCTGCACAGGGAGCCCATTAGGGTTGATGACATCACTGATGACATCATTCTCTCCCTCCGTCATCTCAAGTTTCTCTACTTCAAACGCAGCCTTAGGTTTCTCCCTCTTCTCATCCTCCACCTCTCCATCCCTCGGGCCCTGTCAGAGGGAGAGTGAGGGATAGAGATGTAAAAGTCGATGGATGGACAGATTGAGAACATTGTGATTGAGAGATGTATCACTGTCCCTTTACTGATCAGAGGATGAGATCGATAGTGGAGTGCAGGAAGGAATGAACCAGTAAGATGGAGGGAGTGCTAAACAAGACTACAATAGAACCTAGCGCAGGAGTCCAGGTTCAGACTACAATAGAACCTAGCGCAGGAGTCCAGGTTCAGACTACAATAGAACCTAGCGCAGGAGTCCAGGTTCAGACTACAATAGAACCTAGCGCAGGAGTCCAGGTTCAGACTACAATAGAACCTAGCGCAGGAGTCCAGGTTCAGACTACAATAGAACCTAGCGCAGGAGTCCAGGTTCAGACTACAATAGAACCTAGCGCAGGAGTCCAGGTTCAGACTACAATAGAACCTAGCGCAGGAGTCCAGGTTCAGTCTACAATAGAACCTAGCGCAGGAGTCCAGGTTCAGACTACAATAGAACCTAGCGCAGGAGTCCAGGTTCAGACTACAATAGAACCTAGCGCAGGAGTCCAGGTTCAGACTACAATAGAACCTAGCGCAGGAGTCCAGGTTCAGACTACAATAGAACCTAGCGCAGGAGTCCAGGTTCAGACTACAATAGAACCTAGCGCAGGAGTCCAGGTTCAGACTACAATAGAACCTAGCGCAGGAGTCCAGGTTCAGACTACAATAGAACCTAGCGCAGGAGTCCAGGTTCAGACTACAATAGAACCTAGCGTAGGAGTCCAGGTTCAGACTACAATAGAACCTAGCGCAGGAGTCCAGGTTGTCAGTGATAAAAGTGAGTTGCTTATAGTGATAGATGAATGATAGTGAAAACGGGGTTAGACTACTTACGTAGGGTCCCTTGCGTAGGCAGGAGTCCAGTTTTTCAGCGGGAGAGGAGGAGAGGACGTACTCTACCATACTGACTCCTAAACCCCCACTCTCTGACCGCGGTGACATCACTGACCCGCCCACTTCCCCGCCGCTATGGAACCCACCGCCAGGCCGACGGGACACCATGATTGGCTGAGATACCGAGTGGTCTGGGGAGGGGAAATTAGAGAGCACACTACCGTCAGTCTCCAAACACGCACACATTAGGCTGGGCACTGAGACTTTGGTGTGTTGACCCATTGGTGTTTTAATCCTGGGACCCTTTGTCCTACCTGTGGCCCCCCACGCGCTGTCCCTCCACTGGTCCAGAAAGATGCCTTTTGGTCCGTCTTTCCCCGCTTCATCACTCTCCCAAAACTTCTTACCTGTCAGAAGCTGCTGTAGAGGAGAGACAGGAGCGAAACATCGAAAGGGACAGCGAGAGAAACGGAAAGAGAAATATGAGGTGTAAGGACATTTTCCTCAATGTCTTCGCTATTTAACTACCAAGATAACTGATAACTAACATTACAATGCTGAAGATTCCTACAGCAGCTGGACGTGCTGTGTGACAGGACACTATTCTGGGTTTCAGTCTTCCTACCACCACATGGCCTTTGGTAAGCTGTGTCTACAGCCCTCAAACTACTTGACCTCTAACACCTGACCCCTTACCTCTCCCATGGCACGCCCCTCTAGAGCCAGGGCCTGGAAGTCATGGTTCAGCTCATCCATCGACCGCACCTACAGAAAGAGACAAGTTTAGAGTAACACACACACCCACACACAGACAAGTGTAGAGTAACACACACCTACAGACAGAGACAAGTTTAGAGTAACACACACATCCCAACAGAAAGACAAGGTAGAGCATCAAACATCTACAGACATAGACAATGTTAGAGTACCACACACATAATCACCCCTACTGAGAGGCAAGGTTACACATACACAGAGCAACAGAGAGAGATGGTCGGTAAAGACTGAGGGTATACACTCACACACATTAACCCAGACCATTTTCTGATTTTACACACACACTTAGTACCTGGCTGTCGTGGATGTTATCCCCAATGGGCCAGCGGTGTTTGCCAGGCTGCTCTCCGTGCTGCCGCTGGAAGAAGTAATCCACCATGGCATCATCCTGAGACCGACCGGCACCCGCCACGCCCTGCGACACAGGCACACTTAGCTAACGCCTCTGGCCCCGCCAGTTTTGCACCAAAAACTACACTGCTCAAAAAAATAAAGGGAACACTAAAATAACACATCCTAGATCTGAATGAATTAAATATTCTTACTAAATACTTTTTTCTTTACATAGTTGAATGTGCTGACAACAAAATCACACAAAAATGATCAATGGAAATCAAATTGATCAACCCATGGAGGTCTGGATTTGGAGTCACACTCAAAATTAAAGTAGAAAACCACACTACAGGCTGATCCAACTTTGATGTAATGTCCTTAAAACAAGTCAAAATGAGGCTCAGTGGTGTGTGTGGCCTCCACGTGCCTGTATGACCTCCCTACAACGCCTGGACATGCTCCTGATGAGGTGGCGGATGGTCTCCTGAGGGATCTCCTCCCAGACCTGGACTAAAGCATCCGCCAACTCCTGGACAGTCTGTGGTGCAACGTGGCGTTGGTGGATGGAGCGAGACATGATGTCCCAGATGTGCTCAATTGGATTCAGGTCTGGGGAACGGGCGGGCCAGTCTATAGTATCAATGCCTTCCTCTTGCAGGAACTGCTGACACACTCCAGCCACATGAGGTCTAGCATTGTCTTGCATTAGGAGGAACCCAGGGCCAACCGCATCAGCATATGGTCTCACAAGGGGTCTGAGGAGCTCATCTCTGTACCTAATGGCAGTCAGGCTACCTCTGGCGAGCACATGCAGGGCTGTGCGGCCCCCCAAAGAAATGCCACCCCACACCATGACTGACCCTCCGCCAAACCGGTCATGCTGGAGGATGTTGCAGGCAGCAGAACGTTCTCCAAGGCGTCTCCAGACTCTGTCACGTCTGTCACATGTGCTCAGTGTGAACCTGCTTTCATCTGTGAAGAGCACAGGGCGCTAATTGCGAATTTGCCAATCTTGGTGTTCTCTGGCAAATGCCAAACATCCTGCACGGTGTTGGGCTGTAAGCACAACCCCCCACCTGTTGACGTCTGGCCCTCATACCACCCTCATGGAGTCTGTTTCTGACCGTTTGAGCAGACACATGCACATTTGTGGCCTGCTGGAGGTCATTTTGCAGGGCTCTGGCAGTGCTTCTCCTGCTCCTCCTTGCACAAAGGCGGAGGTAGCGGTCCTGCTGCTGGGTTGTTGCCCTCATACGGCCTCCTCCACGTCTCCTGATGTACTAGCCTGTCTCCTGGTAGCGCCTCCATGCTCTGGACACTACGCTGACAGACACAGCAAACCTTCTTGCCACATCTGGCATTGATGTACCATCCTAGATGAGCTGCACTACCTGAGCCACTTGTGTGGGTTGTAGACTCCGTCTCATGCTACCACTAGAGTGAAAGCACCGCCAGCCTTCAAAAGTGACCAAAACATCAGCCAGGAAGCATAGGAACTGAGAAGTGGTCTGTGGTCACCACCTGCAGAACCACGCCTTTATTGGGGGTGTCTTGCTAATTGCCTATAATTTCCACCTGTTGTCTATTCCATTTGCACAACAGCATGTGAAATGTATTGTCAATCGGTATTGCTTCCTAAGTGGACAGCTTGATTTGTGTGCGTGTGATTGACTTGGAGTTACATTGTGTTGTTTAAGTGTTCCCTTTATTTTTTGAGCAGTGTATTAATTTGTCTGCACGTCTGTCAGTCGGTGTGACATGTAATGTATAAATAGGAGACATGTTTGTATTGGTGTCTACCGACTATATGCGGTTGTATCCATCTCCACCTTTACCTGTTGGCTAGGGGATGGGGCATGTGGGGTTTGTCCGGCCGGGGGGGCGTGTCCTCCGCTGCTCAGCACCACGGGCATGCTGGGAGTTGAAGTTCTGAGGTGGGGGCTGAATGAGTCCTGCCAGAGCACTGCTTTACCCTTCAACACACACACACTGCTCATTCCACCAAGGCCTGGGGAGAAGAGTGAGACAAACACACACATCGTTAGTGACACACACACCTCCAATACACATGAGCTACACTCCTTTCAACACAATCTGGAACACACATACACATTTTCAGGGACTGGAATGTATCAACATTTATGTCCACCAGCCAGTGGAGTCAACTTGCAGAACATAAATTACAACATATTCTAAGTTAGGGCTCCCCAACCCTGTTCCTGGAGAGTTACCGTCCAATAGATATTCACTCCAACCCTAATCTAACACATCCGATTCTAATAATTATCTGGTTGATAAGGTGAATCAGGTAAGCAACAACTGGGGTTGGGGAAAACCTATTTTTCATACCCAGCATTTTGCAAATCACCCACAGTGTCATAAATAAATAAACACACACGCTAAACTGGGGTCAAATTCCATCTCGACAATACTTTCAGTCAATTCATGACTCGTGTGGGGGATTTCCACGTTCGATTTAACTGATAGACAAGAGTTTGAAATGGATCTGAAGCCTGACATCACCACTTTCCCATTCCCTTTCAGTAGTAATAGATGATCTAAACCGCTTGTCAAACTTATTCCACGGAGGGGCAAGTGTCTTCAGGTTATCTTTCTTCCCTTGTACTTTTGATTGATTAATTAAGGTCATTGATTACTAAGGAACTCCCCTCACATGGTTGTCTAGGTCTTAATTGAAAGGAAAAAACAGCAGACACTAGGCCCTCTATATAATTAGATTGACACCCCTGATCTAAAGGTAAATAGGTATCGTAGGTTGGTAACATTAGAAGTCTGGTGTATTTCATCTTATGTGGCCTACATGACATGCTAGACAGAAACCCATTCTGATACAGTTTACTCCACATGATTCTGCAGCAAATGCTTGTGGTGTCATATTTCAGGAGGCATGCCTGTTTCTTATACATGTTCTACTATAGACTCAGATGACTTGGATATGTGAGCCTACTTATGTTCAACAACTGTATTAAGGGCATAACTTGTCTTGATCAGTAGACCATAGGAACATTGACTACAGGATTGTGCAATGTTCCTATAGGAATATATTCTGTAGCGCAAACATGCTTTTCTAACATGTGTCAGTTGTACTTAAGACATCTGCAACATTGTGTCCTGCTGAAAGCGGCCCAGCCAGGGGTGTATTTATTAGTTGCAGACCGTTGCAAAACGTTTTGCAACAGACCGAACCGTTTACTCTAGGAACCAAATGGAAGCAAACAGAACCAAACAGCGAGGGACATACCTCAATTTTTCCACTTGGAGAAGATGGTTTCCAACAGCCTACAGCTCAGGTGATGTGGATTCCACCCACTCAACAAGCGAGGAGTGTGTTCAGTGGTAAGGTATTTTCTATCTAGACAACCAGGTGGTCTGCTTCTGTTTCCATGTTTTATTTATCATTGAACCTCAACCTCTGTCTGAATCATAAGGCCTTGTACTGATACACAGATGGAGAGGAAGAGAAGTCTTGGGAAATACAGCCCGAATTTGTCATATCGCAAAACTCCTCTCTCTACCTCACACACACCATCATGGCTCCGAGGTGTACACACACCTATCAACCACAGACACACTACAATGAGCAGACGCCTCCATGCATTGAGCTATACCGTAACGAACACGCCCCCCTCTGCAGGTATCATTAGCTAGCCAGCAAGCTAGGTCCTGCCATCCAGACAACGCTTCAAGACAGCTACTTGAAATAAAAAAGATATATAAAAAATACCCCCAGTCTGTATTGCATGAAAATAGCATTAAAGTATGTTATTCCATGCAAGCAGACAACAGCGGTTTATGCCATGTTAGACATGTAACATTAGCTACCTATTTGGAAACACCCGGAAATCAGTAGCACAGTCTCTTGTTCATCACGCTCGAGTCGTTGTGTTCGCCACCCGGAAATAGGCATTGTTGGCTCTAACTGGGTTAATCATTATTTAATACCAGGGATCGATTATCACCGCGATCTACTGTCCTGTCCACCCGTGCCAGAACAAAAGCGGAACGTAGCTTTGTGTGCCAGCTAGCTAGCGTTAGCTGTCAGTCGCTGAGGCACAACATCCAACTAGCTAACTAAACAAAACAATGAGGCCATTTAGGCATAAATGGACGTAAGCAAATTATTTCGTCTGGTTTTGACATATAGCTAATTAACTATGTTCTCCGTGTAAGGAAGTGTTCGCTAGCCGAATAACGTTAACTAGCTAAAGTCGCATGCCAACCACGGAACTGGTTCCAGTAGCTAGTTAACGTTACCCATTTACCAACAATACACGGCCTCCAAGCCAGAGACCTGTTCAGCCCAGTCCGACACTGGCCAAACCCGGCTCCAACACCTACTCTCTGGATCGCACACACCGGTGACCCGTTACTAGTACCAGGAGGGGCACGAGAAGAGCGCTGTCTACATGACGCGGATATAAGCTAGCTAACAAAGGCCTGAGCTGTCTGGCAAGAGCGGAAGACAGCAACACAACCGGAGGCAAGAGAGGGAGGCGGCAACACAGCCGTTAAAATAACACCCAGAACTCTCGTTCCGGTCCGGTAAAGACAATAAACCGGGTGATGTGTGGTTTGATGCGTCTAGAGTGTTTCTGTGCCCACGGGAGAGGGCTACTTACAGGTGGAGAGGGCAGATGGTCGCAGATTTCAGCCCCGGTTCTCTTTCCAGACTTCCAAGCTTTCACTCCAACAACATGGCGGCTCGGAGGGACTCAGAGACAGGCTGACGCGCTGCATCATGGGAACGGAAGATGGCGAGAGCGGAGCGCGTGCGGTTCATTGCGCCAACCGTTTCACCACTGCCAGTCCTTTGTTATGGTGGCTTTGTTGACATGATGTATTCTATCTCACAATCGACAAAAATACAATAATAACCTAAAAATAAACGAATAAATATACTAATAATTAAATATCAAAAACACTGGTTAGGTAAATCTGGACAGTTTAGTCCCAGATCCCCTGGGCTGATGTTCCCCTATAATAAACATATAATAAACATACTGCTATTCCGGTTGGTACAGCATGTTCAGCGGACTATGGCCGTAATGGATGGAGTCCAGCCGCAGCCACGGCAACGTGCTGAGACACAAAGACCCAGAGGGTGTTCACGAGGCTGGATCTGGATGCTCTGCTAGACTGGTGGAATGTAAACCAACCAACAGCCATAGTCAAAAGTAGGGCGTAGCCTGTAACAACCAAATAAATTACAATTCAATAGTGAAGCTAGTCTAGTGTGTTACTGTCACTAGAATAAAGTAAACCAGGGATAGGCAACTGATGGTGTGGGGCCCACAAAAACCCTGAACTTCTCATGAGGGGCCACAGTCAGGGTCGGTTCCAGGCAAATTACATGTGGTTTTATTGATTTTGGTAGTCATTCTTAGTCAGATATCATATTAACATGAAATAAGTCATAACAAAATGTGTAAAATTTGCAAAAATTAATTTTAAAATGGGAGTGTTCACTCAAGAGTGGGGCAACTGAAATGTTTTGCTGCACAGATTTAGAGCTAATTTCACGCAATTCTATGCATTTTGCCATAGGGTGGAGAGAAATTTTTGAAGTTGTTAATATGATATCTGAGTGAGAGTGACTAACAAAATCATTGGGGTCCCCCTGGTCGGTAATTAGACCATGATTGCTACAAGGTTAGATAGCTGGCTAGACTAAATGAAATGTAAAAAATGCTAACATGGGCCAGTTGAGTGACTGTCAGTGACTGACATAAGAGAAAAACTGCTGATGCATAACCACATTTCGAAATTGCACCTGGTGTATTCTACTATTCTAACTCTCAACAGTAAATTGAGATCCCAAATCACATATTTTTTCATTTGTGGGAGATTAATCCTCAGGAGACTATATGCAACAAATAATGCATGGTCTATTATGGAAAATTATGCTACACTGAACAAAAATATAAAAGCAATTTCAACAATTTTACAGTTCATATAAAGAAATCAGTTAATTTTAAATTCATTAGGTCCTAATCTATGGATTTCATATGACTGGGAAAACAGATATAAATCTGTTAGTCACAGATACCTTAAAAAAAAAGGTAAGGGCATGGATCAGAAAACCAGTCAGTATCTGGTGTGACCACCACCATTTGCCTCATGCAGCGCAACACATTTATTTTTGATTTATTTAACCTTTATTTAACTAGGCAAGTCAGTTAAGAACACATTCTTAACACATCTCATTTGCATAGAGTTGATCAGGCTGTTGATTGTGGCCTGTGGAATGTTGTCCCACTCC
The DNA here is from genome assembly GCF_057628025.1 of Oncorhynchus mykiss. Classification (NCBI taxonomy): domain Eukaryota; kingdom Metazoa; phylum Chordata; class Actinopteri; order Salmoniformes; family Salmonidae; genus Oncorhynchus; species Oncorhynchus mykiss. The sequence goes on from NC_143039.1 coordinate 60,314,624, forward strand.
TCTTCAATGGCTGTGTGAAGTTGCTGGATATTGGCGGGAACTGGAACACGCTGTAGTATGTGTCAATCCAGAGCATCCCAAACATGCTCAATGGGTGACATGTCTAATGAGTATGCATGCCATGGAAGAAGTGGGACATTTCCAGCTTCCAGGAATTGAGTACAGATCCTTGCCACATGGGACCGTGCATGATCATGCTGAAACATGAGGTGATGGTGGCGGATGAATGGCATGACAATGGGCCTCAGGATCTCTTCACAGTATCTCTGTGCATTCAAATCGACATTGATAAAATGCAATTGTGTTCGTTGTCCGTAGCTTATGCCTTCCCATACCATAACCCCACCACCACAATGGGGCACTCTGTTCACAACATTGACATCAGCAAACCACTCGCCTACACCACGCCATACAGTCTGCCATCTGCTAGGTACAGTTGAAACTGGGATTAATCTGTGAAGAGCACACTTCCATTGAAGGTAAGCATTTGCCCACTGACGTCTGGAGTCTTACCAGACTGCATTCAGGTCGAGACCCTGGTGAGGACGACGAGCATGAAGATGAGCTTCCCTAAAACGGTTTCTGACAGTTTGTGCAGAAATTCTTCAGTTGTGCAAAACCACGGTTCCATCAGCTGTTCGGGTGGCTGGTCTCAGATGAGCCCGCAGGTGAAAAAGCCAGATGTGGAGACCCTGGTCTGGCGTGGTTACAAGTGGTCTTCGGGTTGCGAGTCCTCACAATGACATTGGAGGCGGCTTATGGTGGAGAAATTAACATTCAATTCTCTGGCAACAGCTCTGGTGGACATTCCTGCAGTCAGCATGCCAAATGTACACTCTGTCAAAACTAGAGACATCTGTGGCATTGTGCTGTGTAACAAAACTGCACATTTTAGAGTGGCGTTTTATTGTCCCCCTGTATAATGATCATGCTGTTTAATCAGCTTCATGATAATCCATCCTCCTGACAGGTGTAGCATATTTTGATAACGGAGAAATGCTCACTAACAATAATGGAAACAAATTTGTGCTCACAATTTGAGAGAATTAAACATTTCTGGGATCTTTTAAACAGGTGTGTGTGTTTGTGTATAGACAACACCAGACTGATTTAATTTAGAAAGTTTCTTTATTTCCCCCCCCCACACACACACACACCTGTCTCATCCAAGTAAACCACTTCAGAAATACAGCCCTCCTATCCTCTCCTCTCTTCCTTCCTGGAAACGCTCCCTGACCAGACCTATTGTATGTTGGTGAAATAAATCAGTGTCCTTCATATATTCCTTTCATCAATATCATCAGGTCAGACCAGTGATACTGTATCTTTAGGGATGGATGGAAGGAAAGAGGGAGTGAATGAAGTGTAAGGAGAGAATAAAAGGAAGGATAGTAGGGTGTGAGGAAGGACGCATTCTTCCCCAAAGTCAAGGAGGACATTGGGGGAGAAGCTCAATTACATACTCCTCACATCATCTCTCTCCTTGCCTCCTTTTCAAAACCCATTGGATGAGAAAGCCAGAGGTCACTTCCCTTGAACATTCTCCTCCAATTGGTTTTGAGAAGGAGGCGAGGAGAGTATGCAATTGAGATTCTCCCTGGGTCGTCTAAAGGTAGAGGAGAAATGTAAAGGGACGTGGCTACACGATCAACCCCTCACCACCAAACAAAAGCAACAACCATTCATCAGCCAGATATGTACATGCACAGAATCCCCCATATCTTTACCCAGAGACACTAAAGCCCAATCTCTAACCAGTCCATTTTTGCCGTGATTGGGTTTAAACAAAGTCACCCTGTCACAACAGAACTAGGGACAAGCTTGGAATTCGACATTCGACTGTTCTATTACATCACATTCTAAAACGACAACATGAAGAGCTGTATCCCATGTGACTTCGAGGCCCCTTCCACAATAGTTCAGAGGTCATCCAGCTAGTCCTGTAGCGCCACACACACACACAGGGTCGCAGGAATGTGGAGAGCCGGTAGGTGCAGTGTCCTCTCAATATCCTCAGTGTCCATTAGGATGTGACCACGCCCAGTGTCTCCCCGCCATCTCCCCCTGCTTCCCCCTAGAACTGCTGGTACATTCACCTCAGGGGTGTCAGTCAGTTTACCCTTGGTTAACACATACACACACGGTTTCACATACACACACAGGTGAGTCTATCGTTCAGTTGTACTGTGACACACAGAGTGAATGTTCTATTCCCATGGCGACTCTGCTTCCCTGCTGAGGTATTGTCTGATAGGTGCGCCACCTTCTCCTACCCAGCACTGAAAGAGAGAATGATATACAGTTCCAAGGAAAAACTAAAAAGGTCACACTAAAAAGTAGATATCTCTTGTTGAACCAATTCCCTCCCTACTGGTTAGGGGTTTAGGGATCACCGCGAGGTTAAGGATGAAAGTTTAGAGGTCAGGGGTTACTTACGTGTAGAGGGGCTGCAGTTGGAGGTGGGAGGTCTTCTGAGGAGGCTGGTAACCATAGGAGTCAAAGCCACCAATGAAATCAACTGACAGAGGGAGAAAGATCAGAAGCTGACAGAGCACTCAGATGCAGATGGAACACTCAGATGCAGATGGAACACTCAGATGCAGATGGAACACTCAGATGCAGATGGAACACTCAGATGCAGATGGAACACTCAGATGCAGATGGAACGCTCAGATGCAGATGGAACACTCAGATGCAGATGGAACACTCAGATGCAGATGGAACACTCAGATGCAGATGGAACACTCAGACCGACGGAACACTCAGACCGACGGAACACTCAGACCGACGGAACACTCAGACCGACGGAACATTCAGACCGACGGAAGAAAGGTGAGCAACACTCACAGCTATCCTCGTCATCCTGGAAGACTTTGCTCACGTAGCAGGCATACACAATGCCAAAGAGCTGAGGGACAGGTAGACAGGATAAGGTTAGTATCATAGTGTGTGTGTGTGTGTGTGTGTGTGTGTGTGTGTGTGGGTGTGTGTGTGTGTGTATGTGTGTGTGTATGTGTGTGTGTGTGTATGTGTGTGTGTGTGTGTGAGAGAGATACTCACAGCCAGTAAGACCTGTAGTGCAGAGCTCAACACCTCAATGTACTGGTAGTCAAGGAGACAGCCGGAGACGGTGATGACATGGTGGTCATCAGGGGCAATGCGGGAGTCCAACACTGGTGTTACTAGGCAACCAGGACCATGCTCCATCCACCATGACCGATGCAGCGACGTGTTGAAAGTCATCAGGAAGTCCCTGTCCTACACACACACACACACACACACACACACACATATATGTATATTTTAAAACATGTTATAAGCACACAAATGTTATAAACACATTCTAAAACACATAAACACACATTATCAACATGCTATAAACAAACACACATCTCTTACCTGAGACAAGTGTCCCACCTCCAGGTAGAAACAGATGATAAAGGAGTTCCATCCCACCCACAGCACCAACCACACTGCATACTGACAGACACAGTGACAAAAAGGGGTTAGTGTGTGTGTGTTAAATAAAATTACGTGACCAAAAGTATGTGGACACCTGCTCATTAATATAGAGTTGGTCCCCCCTTTGCTGCTATAACAGCCTCCACTCTTCTGGGAAGGCTTTCCACTAGATGTTGGAACATTGCTGCAGGGATTCATCCATTCATCCACAAGAGCATTAGTGAGTTTGGGCAATGATGTTGGGCGATTAGGCCTGGCTCGCAGTCGGTGTTCCAATTCATCTCAAAGGTGTTCAACAAGGGCATTGTCATGCTGAAACAGGAAAGGGTCTTCCCCAAACTGTTGCAACAAAGTTGGAAGCACAGAATCGTCTTGATTGTCATTGTATACTGTAGCGTTAACATTTCCCTTCACTGGAACTAAGGGGCCTAGCCCGAACCATGAAAAACAGCCCCAGACCATTATTCCAAACTTTACAGTTGGCTCTATGCATTCAGGGCAGGTAGCGTTCTCCTGGCATCCGCTAAACCCAGATTTGTCCGTTGGACTGCCAGATGGTGAAGCGTGATTAATCTCTCCAGAGAACACGTTTCCACTGCTCAAGAGTTCAATGGCGACGAGCTTTACACCACTCCAGCCGACGCTTGACATGTGCATGGTGATCTTAGGCTTGTGTGCGGCTGCTCAGCCATGGAAACCTATTTCATGAAGCTCCTGACGAACAGTTCTTGTGCTGACGTTGCTTCCAGAGGCAGTTTGGAACTCAGTAGTGAGTGCTGCAACCGAGGACAGACGATTCTTACGCACTACGTGCTTCAGCACTTGGTGGTCCCGTTCTGTGAGCATGTGTGGTCTACCACTTCGCGGGTGAGCCGTTGTTGCTCCTAGATGTTTCCACTTCACAATAACAGCACTTACAGTTGACCCGGGACAGCTGTAGCTGGGCAGAAATTTGACAAACTGACTTTTTGGAAAAGTGGCATCCTATGACGGTCCTATGTTGAAAGTCACTGAGCTCTTCAGTAAGGCCATTCTACTGCTAATGTTTGTCTATGGAGATTCCATGGCTGTGTGCTTGGTTTTATACACCTGTCAGCAATGGGTGTGGCTGAAATAGCCAAATTCACTCATTTGAAGGGGTGTCCACATACTTTTGTGTATATAGTGTATGCATGCATGTATGTCTCACCAGTATGAGGTAGCGGGATCTGAACTGCACGGTTCCAAAGATCCCCAGTATGACGGCCATGATTTGGAGGAAGTTGGCCAGGATAGGAGCCCACTGGTAGCCCAGGAAGTCAAACACCTGTCTCTGTAGTGCTGCCATCTACACACACACACCCACCCACACAGGTATATTTTTACTAAAAGAGTCCACCCGTACTTCTAGAGGATTGGCATGGTATTACATTGTTACAGTTTCACACGCAAACACACAGATAAGGAAACAACTGTCTTTCTCAAACACACGTCACACAGTCTGCCAGTTGTTTCCATGGAAACTGCCAGGAGCACCAGCTGAGGGTGCCAGGAGCACCAGCTGAGGGACTACCCCCCCCCCCCCCCCCCCCCCCCCCCCCCCCACACACACACACACCCACAAATAAACTCCCCAAACAACTGAAAATATGCTGTATTGCAAGTGCCCACTGTCACACTATATCACAAAAAAATAAACACACACACACACACACCACCACACACACTATTCAAGTCAGAAAATAAAAGTAGAAATTAAAAGCTGGAAATTAAAAAGTTTAGAGAGACCGATAGAGCAGGAAGACAGCGAGAGGGAGCTCCCTTGTTTTCCTGCTGTTACTTTCAAAAGCTGAAGGGTTCCTTTTCACGTGGTCTCCCAGAATACAGTGATCACCACACACACTGTGTGGTTGCCAATAATACCAATAATGTGACACACACAGCTAGTAGTTTTGAAACACTTTTCAGTCAGTCAGCCCAGCACTCCCTCTCAGTTACACACACAGATTCGTTGAGTGAAAGAGGAAAGGAATAGGGATATAGTCAAAATATGGTCAACAACAACACTTTTTCTCATTCTCCCAATCACATTTCACCTCACCCCAACACACTCACCAGCTGCAGTGAACATATCGCCACCAGCGTGCATCTCCCGTCACAATTCCCCATCTTGGAGTGCTCTGGACGCGGCTTGGAGCCACAAAGGCTCCGGGGAAAGGACGGGTGGTCACCGGTCAGATCCAGACTGGCTGCCCGACTCAGATCACACCATGCCCGGCCAGATCTCGCCTAGACCACGGCCTCTTGGTTCTTCTAGGTACGGAAGACTCCTTGAGATACGTTAAATCACACCGACACCAACCCAGCCCGACCCGCCGTGATCATTCTGTCGGTGTGGGTAGGTAAAGATGGCTGTGGTTCGCCGGAGGTGTCCTCTTCTTCACGCGGCGAGGTCTGCGGTCCGACCACTAGGTAACGATTACGAATCGCCTCGAGCCGGCCACACCTTCCGGTTGGTAGCGAAAGGAGGGGGCGAAAACCACACAGACAGACACAAAGAAAGACGGAAAGCTGTCATAACGGAGCAGGTCTCGCGGGTTAACGGGTATATATATATAAGCATAATATGAAAATGGGTAACACGGGGAGGGAGAGGAATGAAATGAGCGGATGGAGGTGGCCAACTGTCTGGGATGGTTAAATGAAATATGCCATGCACCGACACACACAAAGCCGTAATAGTGACTCACGGTTGGTTTTCAAGACGTTTGCGCTGCTTTCTCGTTCTCCGTCAACGAGCGGTTTATCCGTAGGCCTCCGATGGCGTAATGCTAAAAACCAAGACTAGGGCTCTCTTCTGTCTCGCGGTGTCTTTGTCAACAATCGGTGGTGCCTGCCGGGGTGGGCGCGAGGGGGGTCGAGGAGGGGACATTGCAAGCCCCCCTCATTTCAAATGAGGAACTGGGCCGTGTTCCTTGATGGCGATCACTGATTTGACATGATGGGATTGAATTAAGTAAATTAGTGACCCACTAAATAGATTTTAACTTCAAACTTTGTCAAATAAATTATAAACTAAAGGAGAGGGAGGAAGGATGCAATTTTAAAGTAGTCGAAATGGGCCCCTGTATTCTGCAGACTGCATGGGGAATCACCGCTGGTCAGCTCATTAGGCAGAGTGAAGACTAACTCAGAAATACAGCCTTCGTCAAAACTGACCAAGACGCACCTCCAACAACACCTCACATAATTCTACCCCCAAACAATTGAGCTCAACCACTGGCATATGGGATTATTTATGTGAGAGTTGACGCTGCCCTGTGATAAATAGTCCCCATTCTGTCAAAGGAAGGGGCGTAAAATATTTAGCTTGTCCATTCCCAACGAGCCTCTCCAGGGTGCTGTTGGACACATCAGTGCGGCGCTCCACCAACGTTCCGTCAAATAAAATGTATGACAATGTAGAGACAGACACATTTCACATCATGCAGGTTTCTCCGATCAAACAGCCTAACCTAAATGGCGCCCAATCAAGTAACAAACATATCCTAAAAACAGGACAGGTCAAAGTAAAATGGACAACTGTTGTCCAGGTGGGGCAGAACATATAGGGGCAGCCTTGTGGGTAGTGAAACCGTGGAGCGCGAGACGTTCAGCAGAGACAAAAGAAACAGGACTAGCAGCGAATACAAATAAAATAATGGATTACCGGGCAGAAATAAGAGTGAGAATAATACAATATCTAGGACCATGCTCTGTCATGTCAGTGGTTAAATAATTCAAATACATTTGCATAAACGAAATCTAAATAATCTATTACTTTGATTAGATTGCTCAATATTGATTTGATATTCTAAAACTCAATTTAAAACCCTATTTGGTTGTATGGCTGTGTTTATTAAGAGTGTGCGAGTTTAACAAAAGGACAGGCTTACATACTAATAGTTTCAGAGTAAAGACATACAAATATTCAGCTTCAACAAGAACAGGAAACGGAAGAACAACAACATTCTTCCAGAAGTAGTTTATTAAGAGAAATACAAAAAAAATTACAGGTGTTGGTTGTTGTGACTGGAAATTATAAACTCAAAATACTGTCTCATTATTAAATAAAGAAGCATAAAAAAGTACAGAGTACTGATCATTCACACAACGGAGCAGAAATAACACACTCAGATGTACACACAATTACCCTTCTCTCTCTCTCTCTCTCTCACACACACACACAAACAACAGTCCTACTGAATCTCTCCCATGTAGAGTCTCTTGTCACTGGCACCAGAGAGGACTGTGGGAAAGTAAAAAAATAAAAAATAAATATTAGAGAGAGTGACTAAGCACTCAATGAAAAAAATAAAAAAGCAATAGAAAGAGGGAGAGTGTGAATAGCCAGACAGATATAAAGCCATCTCACCAATAGGCTCCTCAGGGTGGAAGGCGACCTCATTGACTGACCCAGCATGGCCTGGCAGCTTGTACAGGATCCTACGAGACGTGGTGTCCCACACATATACAAACCTGGACACACACACAGCTTATAAAGGATCATAAATGAGGGGATTGGTGCATTTATGTTGAGGTTTTGTACTGCGGAGAGTGTGCTCACCTGTCGGCTGAGCCTGCTGCAATCTTGCTGCCGTCAGCGGACCAGGAACACCTCAGAAGGTTCTGCAGACACATCAATGTATTATAAACTAAACCTATACAGAGTGTATTAACATGCCATAACCATGCTATAGCAGGCCACTAGGCTTATCAAACATGATATGAGCACAAATATTAACACTCACACTGAAAGTCTTTGTCCAGTTCCAAAATCAAAACACTTGAATCTCATACTCTCTGGTCAAAGGTATTTTATTTACCTTCTCAAAGTTGTGAATGTTCCCCTGGAATATCTTCACACACCTCTCCTTGGGAGCGAACGGACGGACGTCCCAAATACGCACTGCAGGACAACACACATTTGTACACATAATCAAGTACTGTAAACACACAGTTGGCGATAGAAACACAAGCGTTTCACTACACCCGGCATAACTGCTAAACACCTGTATGTGACCAATACAAATTTGATTTGTAAACAAACAATGTATCTCACACAAACACACGTCTTTAAATATGACACACCCACACACACCTGACCTGTGTTGTCCATGGAGTTGGAAAGGAGGTAGGACCCCTCTGAGCTCAGGCTGAGTCCAGTCAGAGAATCACCATGACCATGCATACTGTAGACCAGCTTATTCTGCCTCAGGTCCCACACCTACACAAGGAGTTGATCACTGTATGGCACAGTAGCCCTGCCTCCTGGTAGTATCCAGGCCCGTAGCCACGAAGCATCTCAGAGTTAGAGTGCTGATTTAGGATCTGTTCATATAATAATTTTTCATTATGACCTAAAAGGCTAAACTAATCTTAGATCAGCATTCCTACTCTGAGATACTTTGTGGACATGGGCCCAGGTCTTTCTTTCACACTATCAAAACCCACACATGTACCTTGATGTCATTGTCGATGCCCCCAGACAGGATCTGGTCGCTGGTGTCGTTGAATGTGACAGCCAACACCTGGTAGGTGTTTTGGAACGTATGGACCGCCCCCTTCTTACGGATGTCCCACAGCTACAACACACACGCGCACACTTAACAAACACAACAATATCCTAATTACGGCTGTCCTCCACTTACAACAGTCAAACAACACTCAGAAAGATTGTGCAGGGTAGGTTTTAGTTCCAGCTCAGTGTTAACACACCTGATTCAATAAATACACTGCTCGTAAGAGAACTTGATCAGGTAATCAGGCATGTTAATAGTGCTGGAATGGACCTAAAGCCTGCAAACACAGTAGTTGTCAAGTGAGCGAGAGTATTGTGTGTGTACGCACGCACACACATGTACAGTGCCTTCTATTCAGACACCTTGACTTTTTCCACATTGTTACGTTATTTTTTTTTATTTTTTAGAAAAGGCTAAAAATGTATAAATCTACACACAATACCCCATAATGACAAAGCAAAACCAGTTTTAAAAAAAACAACATTTTATCCAAATGTATTAAAATTAAAACATTTACATAAACATTCAGACCCTTTACACCTTCGACAGTAATTGCAGACTCCAGTCTTCTTGGGTATGACGCTACAAGCTAGGCACACCTGTATTTGGAGAGTTTCTCCCATTTGTGACGACCCTCTCACTCCGTCTGCCTTATTCTTTCTCCTCGTTTTCCTTAATAGGATGTTGGTGGGCGGATCCGGGAGGGTCGTCAGAGAAATGGGACACACCTGGGCCCGGGTGTGTCCCGGGATGAATACATCTCTTCCCCATTCATTGAAGAAATTCTCCATGCAGACACACACTGTTTTTGGTTGTTGCATTTTTTTGCGTGTCCGTTTTGTTTGTTTGCGTTGGCACCTTTCAACACCCTTCATTATCACATCTACGCACGCAACCACTCACACTACTGACTACATACACCAATGTTTATTGTATATAGGTTACTTGAGATATTAAATATATTTTTGTTATCTCCATGTTGTCTCCCTTTTTGTTCCTGGCTTTGAGCCAGTTCGTGACACATTCTTCTCTACAGATCCTCTCAAGTGGTCAGATTGGATGGGGAGCATTGCTGCACAGCTATTTTTAGGTCTCCCCAGATATATTAGATCAGGTTCAAGTTCGGGCTCTGGCTGGGCCACTCAATGACATTAAGACTTGTCTCGAAGCCACTCCTGCGTTGTCTTGGCTGTGTGCTTAGGGTTGTTGTCTGAGGTCCTGAGCGCTCTGGACAAGGTTTTCATCAAGTATTTCTCTGTAATTTGCTCCATTCATCTTTCCCTTGAGCCTGACTAGTCTCCCAGTCCCTACCGCTGAAAAACATCCCCACAGCATGATGCTGTCTTCACCATGCTTCACCGTAGGGATGGTGCCAGGTTTACTCCAGGCTTGGCATTCAGGCCAAATAGTTAAATCTTGGTTTCAACAGACCAGATAATCTTGTTTCTCATGATATGAGAGTCTTTAGGTGCCTTTTGGCAAAATCATAGCTGGCTGTCATGTGCCTTTTAGCGGCCAGAGTCTTGGTGGTTCCAAACTTCTTCCATTTAAGAATGATGGAGGCCACTGTGTTCATGGGGACCTTCAATGCTGCAGAAATGTTTTGGTGCCCTTCCCCAGATCTGTCTCGACACTATTCTGTCTCGGAGCTCTACGGACATTTCCTTCAACCTCATGGCTTGATTTTTGCTCTGACATGAACTGTCAACTGTGGGACCTTATATAGACAGCAATCAATTGAATATTTATTTAACCTTTAAACTAGGCAAGTCAGTTAAGAACAAATTCTTATTTACAATGACGGCATACACCGGCCGACGCTGGGCCAATTGTGCGGCGCCCTATGGGACAGCCTGGAATCGGATCAGGGTCTGTAGTGATGCCTAGATGCAGTGTGTTAGAACACTCAATTTCAAGTCTCATAGGAAAGGATCTGAAAACGTATGTAAATGTATCCAAACTGCTGCAAATAAACCACGACTAAAGGACACCAATAATTAGAAGACTTGCTTGGGCCAAGAAACAAGAGCAATGGACATTAGACCGGAGGAAACCTGTCCTTTGGTCTGATGAGTCCAAATTTGAGATTTTTGGTTCCAACTAAAATATATTTGGATTTGTTTAACACTTTTTTTGGTTACTACATTATTCTATGTCTTATGTCATAGTTTTGATGTCTTCACTATTATTCTACAATGTAAAAAAATAAAACAAAACCCTTGAATGAGTAGGTGTGTCCAAACTCTTTACTGGTACTGTATGCACACACACACACACACACACACACACACACACACACACACACACACACACACACACACACACATATATATATATATATCACTCACAGATGAGCCTGTCATAGCCAGAGGAGGCCAAGGTGGCTCCATTGGGATGGAACTTGCAGCAGTAGACCTCTCCCTCATGGCCACACATCAGCATGATGGGAGCCTGCAGGCTGGAGCTGCTGGGAGGGCCCTGGAGAGGGGACATGTTAGATTATCATATCACACCGTCACAGACAGGCAGGCAGGACGCACACACTATTCTCAGAGCGTTACTGTATGTGCATGGCCCACTAACAATCCTAGTATTGATTAAACTAGCTGATAAAGTAAAACAATTCTACTTGCTATCTAGCGATCAAAATAAGTTTTAACTAGTAAACAAGTGCATATCTCAATCACAGCGTATCAAATCTGCAATTGAGGTTATTTTCCTGTTACTAATTGAAAGAATGAAAACATTGGTAGTTAACAACTCTCTGAAGCTAACTAGCGAAATTGAACTTCCCCTTGTTGTATTTTGATGACCCCCTCCTTACTTACCATGGCCACGAGCTGTTGTGACTGTGCCGCGGCGAACAGCTCCGTCCTGGACCTCTTGACTCCGCCGGCAGGAACCAAAGCCATGTCCCCCGGTCTCTTCTTTGGCTCAATCATGGTTTAACAACTCAATGAACACGATGGTGTTTAACAGAAATCGACTTGGATAAATGAACTTCTTTCAACAAACCGCTTTCGACACAAGTACGAAGTGAAGAGCGGTCTGAGGTACTTCCAGTTCTCAGGGCGATTGATTGGTTCGCAGCTCCTCTGTTAACGTTGATTGGTTATCATTGTTGTTGACCATGGCCCGTGAACCGGAAGAAAACATCTGAAACAGACTACAAAAATAAATACTCGGCACACAAGGTAGCTATAATATATAATAGTGTTTATATAAACGTGTGTAGATGCGGATTAAGATTTGATTGCTACATATCTCCCTATAAGAAGTGTACATACGTATATTTGCCCCTAAGGTAGGGCAAGCTAACAACGCCAAGGCTACTAGCCATAGGCTATATAAACTCGCTAGCCTAGCTAGCCAGCCAGCCAGCCCATCAATCTAGTGCTTAAAAACAGGAAAAGGTAAAACGGCTAAATTTTGAATCAGTTTGTCACCCTCAGCAACATACTGCTTGTTGGCAAAGTTACTCAGGTTGCTTACAGTAGCTAGTTGAACCCACATCCAGCCATGTATTCTATACTGTATGTATAGCTATTTAACATGTTGCCTAGTCAGACACTGTTCCAGCTGGCTGATAAACAATGTCTACCTCGCCATCTTTTTTCTTTTTCAAATCTTGTCTCATTGATTGAGACAAGTGGGTGTCCACCCCAAAGTGCTACACGTCATGATGACACTCGTCAGTCTCGATCAATGAGATAATATTTGAAATAGACAATATGGCGGCGTACACATTGTTGGATTACATCATGGAGCAAAACAATGATTACATTTAATAACAGAGCATTTTCTAAATTCAAACGAACCCCCTGCGACTAGACATGGATGTTTAAAAGACTTGGTGTCTTCCAAGTCAGGAATTGAGAAAGTATCGCCAAGTTAAGGTTGGTAGAAAATTCTGTGCTAGCTAGTTAGATCAGTGATTCCTCTTAACAAGGCATTACAAAGGAGGAAGGGTACACAGTTTCAAAGCAGAGTGCCAAAATACATAACCAGGCATATTCAGTGGGGTGCAACATTACAGAATGTTTAGATTGAGGTGTTGCACCTAGTCTTTACATGATGATAATCTCCTTACCTAACCCAGTTGTCCTTCTGTGTGTCTGCAGGGAGAGAGTTATACTGTGAGTCGCCATCATCATCATGGCAGACTTTGACCATGACCAGCAGGAGCCTGCAGGACTAGATGGCTTGCCAGCCATGTACAGTATTGTGAAGGGAGAGGTGGCTTCTGTACAGACCTACGGAGCCTTCATCAAGATTCCTGGCTACAGGAAGCAGGGTAGGCTTAAGGCATCAGCATGCTTCAGTTCTGCTGGCGCCTTGAACGAGTGTGCTCTCATGCTCCCTTAAAAGACCTTTGCTTGGAAAACGAGAAAAAAGCGGCAATAGTACTTATTGTCCATTTTGAGACGCTGTAGCCAGTATACTTCCTCAAAAGTCAGAATTAATCTAATATAACTCAAATAATCTGTCATTCATTTGGAGATCTTAGTCATGCAATTTTACATCTAATTAATGGTTGGTGCATTATTTTTCCCCCCAAAATGTGCATGAAAACCTGTTGTCTCTCATTGAATGACAACAAGGACTTTATTGAAGAGTTCCTACTGTTGACCAATCACTGATGAAGCGGTGTAGACTTTGGCTCCTGAACTTTGGCGGGCCTCGAGAAAAAACCCTTACCCAAGTCCAAGATGAACAGAAACGTCACAAAATGTCGCCATGATATATGCACAAACTCTTCCGAATTGTTTCGGCTGGGAAGCATGCGGACACCTTTGGGCATCTTTCACTTTACAATATCTTTGACTTCATGATCTCTTTCTGATTTATATTATCTTTGTCTGTTTTGAGTATTACGGTTTCTTCTGAGGCACTACTCTTTCTCCTCACTTTCTACCTCTTCCCTCTATCTCTCCCACTTTATCTCTTCTCGCTCTCTCTCAGGGTTGGTTCATATCAGTGAGTTGTCAGCCTGTAGGGTTGAGAATGTTGCAGAAGTCGTCGACGTGGGAGAGCAGGTGTGGATCAAGGTCATCGGGAGAGAGGTAACACGCAGACACATACACGTAAATAAACTCCATCTCTCCCTAATGAGCAAATGGTTCCGAACATGGCCTTACCTCTCCCTCCCTCCATCTTTCTCAGATGCGTGATGACAAGGTGAAGCTCTCCTTCTCAATGAAAGCTGTCAATCAAGGAACAGGGAAAGACCTGGACCCCAACAATGTCATAGCAGAGTATGTATTTGTGTCTGTCTGGGTGCACTGATACGATGATTGGCTATTGCTGCTTTTTTCAAGTGTGTGTGTGTGTGTCTGTGTGTGTGTGTGTAGGCAGGATGAGCGGAGGCGTAGACAGTTCAAAGATGGTACAGGACGGAGGATCACATTGGAGGCTGTACTCAACACCACCTGCAAGAAGTGTGGCTGCAAAGGTACAGCCACATGAACACTAGGGGGGTTGAAATATTTTCACTATTCCAGTAGTATCATGAATTTCTTGGATATTCAAAACCTGCACGCACTATAGCTGCAGCTGTGAGCGAACAGACTGAGGGAGAGATGCCAAGGCAACTCCGCTACAGCCATGACTTGCTAATTTGTAGCAGCTACAATATCATTTATCATGTTATTTATCATCCCATTTAAGTGCCTGTCTTGACTGGAGTAGCCTAGAGACGCTAGCTAGCTAAGCTAATTGAGGCCACTAATTGAGGCCACATGCTGCGCTTTCTCCTCAACCCCATTCAGATAAAACAGCCTACCTGTTGGTTTCTTGTTGTAGCCTACTCCTTCTCATTGAAAAGTTTGTTTTATTAAATTAATCATTTGAAATGTCCTTGAATGTAACAATGTCACATGGGTATTTTAATTGAGAAAAAAGCCTTTTCAGTGTTATAATAGGCCTTTAATAAAATGTTATCACGAAAATGAATACTCACAAGTATTCAAATAGTAATGTCCGTTCGGACATTCAAATAACCATTCATATCCCTAATGAACACATTCTCTAGACAAACGGATTCAACTAATCCTGAAGACCTTCAGTCAATTCTTGAATAATGTGTGTTTGGAACTGGACTGGAACAAAAGCCTCTACACACGGCCCCTGTTGTTTACCTCCATCCTAATGTAGCATATGATCTCGCTCTCTCTCTCTTTCTTTCTCTCAGGTCACTTTGCTAAGGACCGTTTCTCTCTTTCTCTCAGGGCACTTTTCTAAGGACTGTTTCTCTCTTTCTCTCAGGGCACTTTTCTAAGGACTGTTTCTCTCTTTCTCTCAGGGCACTTTGCTAAGGACTGTTTCTCTCTTTCTCTCAGGGCACTTTGCTCAGGACTGTTTCTCTCTTTCTCTCAGGGCACTTTGCTCAGGACTGTTTCTCTCTTTCTCTCAGGTCACTTTGCTAAGGACTGTTTCACTCTTTCTCTCAGGGCACTTTGCTAAGGACTGTTTCACTCTTTCTCTCAGGGCACTTTGCTCAGGACTGTTTCTCTCTTTCTCTCAGGGCACTTTGCTAAGGACTGTTTCTCTCTTTCTCTCAGGGCACTTTGCTAAGGACTGTTTCACTCTTTCTCTCAGGGCACTTTGCTAAGGACTGTTTCTCTCTTTTTCTCAGGGCACTTTGCTAAGGACTGTTTCTCTCTTTCTCTCAGGTCACTTCGCTAAAGACTGTTTCTCTCTTTCTCTCAGGGCACTTTGCTCAGGACTGTTTCTCTCTTTCTCTCAGGGCACTTTGCTAAGGACTGTTTCTCTCTTTCTCTCAGGTCACTTTGCTAAGGACTGTTTCTCTCTTTCTCTCAGGTCACTTTGCTAAGGACTGTTTCTCTCTTTCTCTCAGGGCACTTTGCTAAGGACTGTTTCTCTCTTTCTCTCAGGTCACTTTGCTAAGGACTGTTTCTCTCTTTCTCTCAGGGCACTTTGCTAAGGACTGTTTCTCTCTTTCTCTCAGGGCACTTTGCTAAGGACTGTTTCTCGGCCCCGGGGCTGCAGTATGATCTGATACCTGAGGAGGGCGATGATGAGCCTCAGCAGCTACAGAAAGAGCCTATCAACCCCAACCTCATCCCACTCGCAGTCCGCAAAACCCAACCTCCACAGGACTCACACAAGAAGAAGAAAAAGGAGAAAAAAGAGAAAAAGGTAAAGACCACAGAGTGACATAGAAGTCAAGGTTTTCTATTCCTGTCTCCATGGTAAGGATTGATTGGCGCCAGGGGTATTTATCAATAGTCTACAGTGGCTCTTTCTCCCCCTCTCAATTCAAAGGGCTTTATTGGTATGATAAACTTGTTTACATTGCCAAAGCAAGTGAAAGAGATAATAAACAAACAAATATTAACAGTAAACATTACTCAAGTTCAAATGTCATTATGGCTATATACAGTGTAATAATGATGTGCAAATAGTTAAAGTACAAAAGGGAAGAAAAAAAAGGGAACATAAATATGGGTTGTATTTACAATGGTGTTTGTTCTTCCCTGGTTACCCTTTTCTTGTGGCAACAGGTCACAAATATTGCTGCTGTGATGGCACACTGTGGTATTTCACCCAATAAATATGGGAGTTTATCAAAATTGGATTTGTTTTGGAATTCTTTGTGGGTCTTTGTAATAAATATTTGTCTCTAATATGGTCATACATTTGGCAGGAGGTTAGGAAGTGCAGCTCAGTTTCCACCTCATTTTGTGGGCAGTGTGCTCTCTTGTTGAGAACCAGGTCTGCCTACGGTGGTCTGTCTATCTCTCTCTCGTGCGAGGTATTTATCGCTCCTGTAAAATGTAACACTTGGGTTAACACCCCCTGGTGACCATGTCTCTCTGTCCTGAGAGAAGTTGCATCAGTGACGCATTGCAGAATAACCAACATTTTAAATAGAGGATTCATGTAGTGATATAAAACTCTAGCAATTTGATTTTTCTTTGTCTTTCATTGCTTATCTCTCCTCCCCTTTCCTCAGGAGAAGAAGGGGAAGAAGAAGAAGAGGAAGAGAGAGAGGAAGGAGTCCGAAAGTGACAGCAGCAGCAGTGGACCCGGTCAGGCCAAGAGAGGGCGCCATGACGACAGAGAGGACAGAAAGAAGAAGAAACACAAGAAACACAAGTCCCACAAACACATCTGAGACTGATCTGACGGACTGACACACATACATTGCACTAAACACACACAAATCACACTGTAGACACACATGCACACAGTAAAACTGTGAACCTGCACATACACAGCGTAGACTTGGTTGGACACACACACAAGTTGACGCAACAGTCAGAAGCCCCTCATAGCCCCTTGCCCCTACCGTCTGACACATGCAGATCGATAGAAACCTGATAGGTGTTAGCAATATGGCAGCTTCCCTGAGCCCATCGGAAAGTTAAGTATATATTGCACCTATCCAGTTCCCTCAGATCTACCTTTAACACTGAAGAGGTTAGTGTTGTTTTCAGGATGACAGTATAGGTGTCTCAGATCCCACAACACCTGGAGTTAACATCTCAGGAACCATATCAAGATGTTGTAATCTGTGCAGGCCTGTGCTGTGTTAGTAATATGTGTATCTGGAACCTGTCCTCACTGGTCAGGTTAAACGCATGACATACACTACATGACCAAAAGTATGTGGACACCTGCTCGTCGAACATCTCATTCCAAAATCTTTGTTTGATGGGGTTGAGGTCAGGACTCTGTGCAGGCTAGTAAAGTTCTTCCACAACGATGTCGACAAACCATGCTGAAACAGGAAAGGGCCTTCCCCAAACTGTTGCCACAAAGTTGGAAGCACAGAATTGTCTAGATTGTCATTGTATGCTGTAGTGTTAAGATTTCCCTACACTGGAACTAAGGGGCCTAGACCGAACCATAAACTGTCCCAGATCATTAATACTCCTCCACCAAACCTTACAGTTGGTACTATGCATTAGGGCAGGTAGCGCTCTTCTGGCGTCTGCCAACCCCAGATTTGTCTGTCGGACTGCCAGATGGTGATGCGTGATTCTTCACTCCAGAGAAGGCGTTTCCACTGCTCCAAAGTCCAATGGTGGCGAGATTTCCAACACTCTAACCGACGCTTGGCATTGCGCATGGTGATCTTTGGCCTGTGTGCAACTGCTCAGCCATGGAAACCCATTTCATTAAGCTCTTGACAAACAGTTCTTGTGCTGACGTTGGTTCCAAAGGCAGTTTGGAACTCGATAGTGAGTGTTGCAACCGAGGACAGATGATTTTTATGCGCTACACGCTTCCACACTCCGTGGTCCCGCTCTTCAGAAAGGCCATTTTACTGCCAATCTTTGTCTATGGAGATTGCATGGCTGTGTGCTCGATTTTATACACCTGTCAGCAAGAGGTGTGGCTGAAGTAGCCGAATCCACTCATTTGAAGGGGTGTCCACATACTTTTGTATATATATAGTGTACATACATCAAAGCAACACACACAGGAAGTGGTAAAGCCGTAAAGAAGAAGTGTATATGTGTTACAGGAGATTCCCCAGAAACACGCCACTTCGATACAGCTATGACCGGAAGTTACTTTTTCGTAGCAGGTTAGGAGAATAAGGTTAGGGTTAGCAAAAATGCTCTCATAACCTTCTACAAAAAGTCAAGGTCATAGCTGTATGGAAGTGCTGTGTTTTTAGGGAGTCCCTGTCAAACATACAGGAACCTCATGCTTGCGATATCCTGTTGGTACACGCCCCTTATTGTGTGTGAACACGTGTACTCTGCAACCATGTCATTGAAGATGTGTGTTTGTGCGCAAAGGAGTTTGTGTAACATGGTCCATATTCCTGTATGCAAACTATGAGGGTCTTTATTAAAGATTTAAACTGTCAAGTAATTCATGGTCCGTATGGTCACAAAGTGTTCATGAAGCAGAGCTTTGCTCCAGTCTGGCTTGATCATTTATGGTGATGTTGATTTTTGAGTTCATTTGAATGGTTTTGTTAGAGTTGATCATTACGTTGTAGGGTTCATTTGCTCAAACACCAGTCTGTTTGTTCCATGTTGTGGTCGTAGCATGTAGGGGTCACTGTGAGGTGTCCTGTACTGCAGGTCCTCTGTCCCTGGTTGGCACCCTGTCTGCAACACATGATACCAATCTACACAAGCCAGGAATGCGCCCAAATTAGAACACACACTCATAGCCCAGGACACACACACACACCTACGCAGCCAGGCACCAATCACAATTTCTGTTTACCTAGGAGGAGCCGATGGTGGCACACACTGAGGTTGGTCTATAATTATTCTCCTCGTGATGCTCTGTGTAAACCTAGTTAAGATGGAAACTTGTCGCTGGTTTGGAACTGCTATAATTGTACCAGAAGTCAACTCCCCCTCCCTGAGCTACACACACGGCCATAACTACTCAGAAATGGGTCAAAGTGGAAAGGCCTTTACTTGGTGTTGTGGCAACAAACAAACTGCCTTGATCTGTCTGAGGAGCCATGTGCTGTTTCCAAACAGCAGCCTCTGATCTCAGCTTGGCACAAAATGGCTGCCGTGCCTCACCCTGATGGATCCTACTACTGTAAGAAGTGATGAGCCATTTGGCACAAAATGGTTGCCACACAACGTTGGTAGATGAGTTGACTTTCCTCTAGGCCAGTGGAAAAATTCCTGTGGTTTCATGAAACTAGTGTGTAGGTGCAGTACCCAGTGTTATAACCAATGACTTATCTATACACAATGGTTTATATACTGTGACTGTTGTCATGGTGAGTGTGATTGACAGAGAAGCGGTTTTAGAGAAAAAAAACACAAGTGGAATTTATTCAGTGTTTCATACAGAAGAGAAACACTGCAAAGAGAAGGACGGGACAGCAGGGGGAGTCAGGGGTTCGGTCAGACGGGTTAGAGGTCGTTGCAGTGGGGGTCAGTGGTAGGGTTGTTTTTGGGGGCAGGTGTGGCAAAGGGTAGTGCAGTTTTTTGGGGAATGTTGTCACTCGGCCTTGACGTAGGAGCGTGTGGAGACGACATCACCCAGAGTCAGAGTCTATGGAGAAGAGAGGAGAGGATAGTTAGATATACAATATACACAGATTTATATATAGATTTTTTTATATACATACAGTGTGTGCATGTATATGCAGATGCTCCATAAATGTACACAAAAACACACTCAGTACTGACCAGTTCGAGGGCGTTGCCGCTGACTTCACGGACCAGAGTGGTCTCCTTGCCATCCCACTTCTGCACGTGAACCATCTTACCACCGTCTATCGTTATTAGGGACTAGAGAGAGCGAGAGATATGTTATGAACACACACGTCACATACTATTGACTGGGGAAAACTGGAGAGAGGCGATAAGAAGATACAATCTACTACTAATTAAGTGAGTTTGAGACTGTGGTGAATGTGTGTAATTGCAGATTAAGAATGGATATGACTGCATTTTCAACTAAGTTAGCCTGCACTATGTGACATGTGTGGCCACCTATCGACAGTTGACTTGAGGTTACTAGACACACACACACACAAACAAAAGTAACTATTCCTCAACAGTAAGACATTGTGTGTGGGTGTGTCTGTTCTCTTTTTCACTCAGATCATGCTTAGTAGCCTCTCTCTCTCTCTCTCTCTCTCTCTCTCTCTCTCTCTCTCTCTCTGATTCATGTAGCAGCTGTCTCCGGTCACAAAGCTACAACTCATCATCCTTGACCTCTTACCTTTGACCCCTCAACCCACCCAACATTTCAAGGCCTCTGGCTCTGTTTGTCTGTTTGAAATCATTTGCTCTTCTACTGAACCCTGCATGTCATGGCGGATACAACCATTACCTGTAATCCAGCATACATAACCTCTAGTCCCTGACCTCTCACCCCATTATAAGGATACACACTCATGACAACTCTTACAATGTATTATAACGGCATCATAATGCATTATAGCTGTAAAGTGTAACGTGGTAGCCATAAAAATGACTGTAAAGTGTTATCATTAAAAACATACGGT
Source organism: Oncorhynchus mykiss (assembly GCF_057628025.1). Lineage (NCBI taxonomy): Eukaryota > Metazoa > Chordata > Actinopteri > Salmoniformes > Salmonidae > Oncorhynchus > Oncorhynchus mykiss. The sequence continues at coordinate 60,335,594 of NC_143039.1, forward strand.
TAAAACACACACCATAAAGTATGACTGATCATCAGCTAGACATCTAGGAATAAAAATCAGTGTCTCAGCATCCTGATCTAGGATCAGGTCCATCCTGTCCATATAGTCTTACTAATTATGATCTAAAAGGCTAAACTGATCCTATATCAGCACTCTTAACCCTGACCTCTTACCTTGACTTTCCTGTCATCGGCGGTGGTCTCGTCGAACTCCGCTCCTAGTTTGAAGGAGATCTCGGTGTTCTTGAAGGTGCTCTGTGTCTTCAGAGTGACTGTGTCTCCAGCTACCTCGATGATGGTGGTGGGCTTGGTCATACCGCCAACCTGGCGTGTTGCAAAGCCCACACCTGTCAATCAAAAACACATCACAAGTTAACACTTCATCTAGATAAGAACATTATAGCCTACTATCTCATATCACATCTTGATTAGAAAGACTGCTGCTGCTGCTGCCAATACAGCCCCACCCTTACTGTAGATATTCCTTTCTGAAGAAAAAGGCCATGCACGCACCCATGCACGAAAACTCTTTTGGGGTTAATGATGTGTGACTGACTGACTTTTCAAGCCCATAAAAACTCCTTGTGACCATAATGTGACTATAGGTCCAAAATAAAAAGGTGCATACTAAGGGAAGTCTTTACACCAGACAGTGCACTGCATCACTTATTGATCTGTTCTGTTTGTGGAAACTGACTGCTGATTGGACTGATCTAACGGAATCTAATTCCCACTCTTATCTCTATTTCCTGTGTTCTTTAAACATTCAGCAAAAGTCATCAGACCCAGCTGTGTGTGATCCGTTCTAGAGTACTTTCCTCCTCCCCTGAACTAAAGTAATGTTTCTGTAGCAGCTGAGTTGATCTCCCAACGCAAATAGAGACACAGTCACACAATCCATACAACAAACAGCTAGTTTGTGGCACCTGCCTGAGTGATCCGGAGAGTTGGTTGGGGGTCAATACTATGGTGACAAGAGCAGAGGGGTCGAAGCTAATAACCCCAGGGGTCAACGAACGGGTCACACACACACACTATGTTAATATTCAACCCCACCTCACAACCTAGCCTCAAAAAAGGACCACTCTTTCAGAGAATTTCACCCCCTATGTGTGTGTGTGTACACAGCTCAGACTACAACGAGTTTCTCACAGTAGGGGCATTCCCCCCCTCCCCCATTCAAACGGAGAGAGCGAGAGAGACGGCAGCAAGGTTTGTGACCTGGTACCACAAGAAAAGGGCAACCAGTGAAGAACAAACACCATTGTAAATACAACCTATATTTATGTTTATTTATTTCCCCTTTTTATTGAACTATTTGCACAGCGTTACAACACTGTATATATACATAATATGACATTTGAAATATCTAATCCTTTGGAACTTTTTTGAATGTAGTCTTTACTGTTTCATTTTTAGTTTATTTAACTTTTGTTTATTATCTATTTCACTTGCTTTGGCAATGTAAACATGTTTCCAATGTCCATAAAGCCCTTTGAATTAAATTGAGTCTCCCACTCCCCCCCCCCCCCCCCCCCCTCCACACCACTAGGTTGGTGGGGGGGTGTATCACAACCGGCTGTGATTGGGAGTCCCTTAGGGAGACACACAATTTGCCCAGTGTCGTCCGGGTTAGGCTGGTGTAAATTAATAAGAACTGAAATGCCTAGTTAAATAAAGGTTCAATAAAAAAAGTATTCTTTCTGGCTCTGTTCCTACTTCTCTATCTTTCATCCAACCTCCCTCACTCTCTCCCTCCTGATATCCCTCTCTCTCCCTCCTGATATCCCTCTCTCTCCCTCCTGATATCCCTCTCTCACCCTCCTGATATCCCTCTCTCTCCCTCCTGATATCCCTCTCTCTCCCTCCTGATATCCCTCTCTCTCCCTCCTGATATCCCTCTCTCACCCTCCTGATATCCCTCTCTCACCCTCCTGATATCCCTCTCTCTCCCTCCTGATATCCCTCTCTCTCCCTCCTGATATCCCTCTCTCTCCCTCCTGATATCCCTCTCTCTCCCTCCTGATATCCCTCTCTCTCCCTCTCTCCTGTCCCTTTCCCTCTTCGTTCTCTATTTGTGTGTGTCCAACACACACCCTGTTTTCCCATGCTTAGCATTAACGGCTGCATTATCCGTTTAAACACGCATGCTCTGCTACTTACACACACACACACACACACACATGCAGCGCCCACACACCAGTGGAGGCTGCTGAGGGGAGGACTGTTCATAATAATGGCTGTAATGGAATGGAATCAAACCATATGGAAACCATGTGTTTGATTCCACACCATTCCGGCAATTATTATGAGCCATCCTCCCCTTAGCAGCCTCCACTGCCACACACATATATGAGGGCGCACACAGATACACACACCTGCATGTGTGTGTTTTTTTGTGCGTATATGTGTATTTGTGAGCTCATGTGTGTCACACACTCATGTTCACAAACACACATCAGTACAAAAACACACATGTGGGTGCACACAAGCACACTCACACCCTTCTCACAAGTGCACACACCCACATGGAGGCACACCCCATCCTTTACCATTACCGTTACACTACAAACGCACACGCTGCTCACCCAGAGCCTTCATGTATTCGTCAAAGTTCTTGCTGTCCTTCAGGTTCCATGTGCCTGCGAATGCCTCAGCCATGTTGTTAGCAGTGTGGAGGAATGAGAGAGGGAGTGAGAGAGCAGAAACAGAATGAGAGAGTGAGTGAGTGAGAGAGAGGGACAGAGAGACTGCTATGCTGCAATCCTACTGGTCGGTTTTATACCGGCTGTTCGTGATGTCATCACTCTGAGCGGGGAGAGGAGGGAAGGGGGAGGGAGAGGAGGTGAGAGGAGACAAAGACAGACAGACAGACAGACACAGACAGACAGACAGACAGACAGGAGGGGCAGGGGGATATTAAGGTGTCCAGCAGGAAGAATAAAAGACAGTCAAAAAAAGAGGAGAGGAGTGGGGGAGGGGAGAGTAGAAGAACATCTTGCTCCAGTCAGAAAGAGAGAGAACGAGAGGGGAAAGAGGGAGGAAGCCAGAGAGGGAGGGGGGAAAGAGGGAGGAAGCCAGAGAGGGAGGAAGCCAGAGAGGGAGGGGGGAAAGAGGGAGGAAGCCAGAGAGGGAGGGGGAAAGAAGGAGGAAGAAAGAGAGGGAGGGGGGAAAGAGGGAGGATGCGAGAGAGGGAGGGGTTGATGATTGATTTGGTGTGAAGGTCAGGGGGAACGACATGTACATTTTCTCTCTTTCTATTTCTCTCCTGTTTTCTACCTCTTTCTCTCTCTCGTTCTCTCTCCACCATCTGACCGCCCTCTGGTCAACGACCTCACTCTAATTATTCACTCAACAGATAAAGAGACAACGATAGAGAAAGAGTGTGTATGTGTGCATGCACACGGGTGTGTGTGTGTGTGGTTACCAGCAACAGAGTGACACACTGACCAGGAGTCTGGACTTACCTCCCTAACTCTGTAATGTTAATGACTCTGTAAGGATATACAGTGGATTACAGTTGATATACAGTGGATGTACAAATGTACAGTATCAGTTTAAATATATCTAAATGCAGAGAGGTGGGGGTTCCTGGGATGGCAGAGGGGTAGAGGGTATAGCAGCCTGAAGAGGAATGGGGGAGGGAGGGGTGGGAGGTAGATGGCTGAGAGTGGAAGTGGCAAGGGGGGTAGATCCTGGTGATTTATGGGCCTTTGTGAGTCAAACTGGTTTAGTTTATTCAGCAGTGAGGGGTTGTCTGCTACCCGGGGGGCTTTTGGTTTGAGTGGAGTCACTTCCTTTTTTCCTTTTTTTTAATACAAAGTGTCTTGTTACTTTTTGGTTCTGTGATGCGAGCTAACTATTCAATTATATGAAATTGTTTATTGTGCAAAAAAGTGAATCCGATTGTGTTTATATTGTGTTTGGGAAATCTAAAACGGTAGTGGTATTATCCCATTCAGTACAGACATATGTAGCGGCTTTACTTACCACGACATCAACATCCCACTTGTCACACACTGGCTGATTCAACATTGGTTCCACTTCATTTCAATGAAATTACGTTGAACCAATGTGAAATAGACTTTGAATTTTGTGCTAAATTGGATGTTTTAGAAACTGTGATGTTTACAGTAATTTTGATTATTTCCAGGGATACACAACATACTGAAATATATGTAGATACAGTATATTTGTTAGACAGAATACTATATTTCCCTTGACGAAGTGATGCTGATTGTAAAAATGCCGCAACTTGCCCCCCTCTCCCCTACTGCTGGTGTTGGGCCAGTAACAGAATAAGTTGCTGGTTTTAACCATGAATAGGTGAAACATCTGTTGATGTGCCCTTGACAAAGGCACTTAACCCTAATTGCTCCTATAAGTCACTCTTGATAAGAGTGTCTGGTAAATGTAAAATGCTGCCTTAATTCCTGAGTGTAGCTTTTTCTTGGCCTCGCTATAGAGGTCCCTGTTCTTGCTCTTGTAGAACCATGGTTTGTCGTTTCTCTCTTTCTTACACACGCACACACAAGTCTCTCAGACTGTCTATGTTTCTTGTGAAATATTGTCTTTAGCCAATAATGAGACAACCAACTCCACTGGTTCTGTAAGGGACAGACAAATGGACAGACGAACACACTCACAGAGGCTCGCTCTGAAAAAACAAAAAGGTCATACCAATCCAGTCAGTTCCATTTCAATTCAGGAGATTCCTTTTTTTATTTATTGAAGAACTGAATTTAAATTCTAATTCTAAAATTGAAAAAATCTATACAGTGCCATCGGAAACTATTCAGACCACTGGACTTTTTCCACATTTTGTTACGTTACAGCCTTATTCTAAAATGTATTAAATAATTTCATCATCAATCTACACACAATACCCCATGAATACAAAGCAAAAACAGTTTTTTTGCTAAATAAAAAACAGAAATGCCTTGTTGGGGCCTCCTGAGTGGCGCAGTGGCACTGCACCGCAATGCTTGAGGAGTCATTAGAGACCCGGGTTCGATCCCAGGCTGTGTCACAACCAGTTGTGACCGGGAGTCCCATAGGGCGGCATACAATTGGCCCAGACCATGAGAAACAAGATTCTCTGGTCTGATGAAACCAAGACTGATCGAACATCTCTGGAGAGACTGAAAATAGCTGTGCAGCGACACTTCCCATCCAACCTCACAAAGCTTGAGAGGATCTGCAGAGAAGAATGGGAGAAACCCCCCAAATACAGGTGTGCCAAGCTTGTAGCATCATACCCAAGAAGACTTGAGGCTGTAATTGCTGCCAAAGGTGTTTCAACAAAGTACTGAGTGAAGGGTCTGAATACTTATATAAATGTGATATTTCAGTTTCAGTAAATTCTAAAAACCTGATTTTGCTTTGTCATTATGGGGTACTGTGTGTAGATTGATGACGGGAAAAAACTATTTAATCAATTTTAGAATATGGCTGTAATGTAAGAAAATGTGCAAAAAAGGGAAGGGGTCTGAATACTTTCTGAATGCGCTGTGTGTTTTTGATGAGGATGCCTTGAACTAACTAAATTGAAATGGAATTGACCCTTACCCTGGTAAGAATGTTAAATCATTTTCACCCGGTCTCCCCCCTCCCCTCCCCCTCTCTCACCACTCCCCACTCTCCCCCCTCTCACCCTTCACCCCTCCCTCATCCTATTCATCTCTCCCCCTCTCTCACTCCCTCACTCACCCCTCCCCCTCCCCAAATTATCTCTGTGCCTAAACTGACACGTGTGTGGCGAAATCGGTATGCTGTGTGCATATGTTCGACATTTGACACAAACAGGTGGCCAGAGAGTACAGAGAGGGAGGGTTAGAGAGGGAGGCTGAGAGAGAGAGAGAAATGAGGTGAAAGGTCAAACTTATCCAACTCTTTCCTTGGCAAACATCTATAGGTGTGTGTGATTGTTATATGATATACAGTATGATATGTGAGAGAGTACAATGGTTAGCACACTTAGTCATAAATAATTCAAACTGAATACCAAAAGGACTTGTTCAGGCAACTGCCAACAGGCTTATTCGTACCCACCCCTGCTCAGAAAACACACAAGTGACACACACACACATATATGCCACATGTAGTCTAGAAACGAAAGTGATATGTTGACCAAATCAACAGACACGACACTGTGAGGATAAGTGCAGTAATCCATATGTACTGATAAAGAGTGTTGTCTTGCAGGAGTGTGTTTTGCTACTGTGTGGGTTCATAGGGGTCAGGATATATTGTATCTTGGGCGGCGGTAGCCTCAAGGTTAAATATTTAGAGAAGCAGGCCAGAGAAAAGAACTTAACCTTGAGCAGGAAACTTAAAAAACACTCATAGGGCCCTGCACTGCTGGTGCAGCAGACAGATTTTCATCCCATATTGACTTACTTCTAAAGTATACCGTATTTTCTCTTATACTTTCATATATCTTGGTTCAGACCCAGGCCAGTCTGTATATTGATTATATTGATCACCATATATTCTGGGTCCTCTTTAAAATGGATATTTAACATAACCAAAGGACCAAATGGCAAATCTGAGGTCTTGTTGATTAACATAGAATAGAATAGTATAGATCTATTACACAAAGAATCAGACATGGATTAATATTTCATTCTGATGGATTGAAGATTATCGGACAGTTGCTAAACTTAAAGCAACAATTTGTATAGTTCTCGAGGGAACGGCCCCCACCGCTTCATGTGGCGTTGTTCATTGCTTACTTACACAACAGAAACAGTCTTTTGTTGACACAGTAGTACCCAATCCCGGACACAGGATTAGTATCACCGGTAGGTCAGCAGAGCCTCTGGAGCACAGCAGTACTAGGACACATCTGAGATATTGATTCTTACTCCTGCTATTCGATTTTTCCATTAGACCTGGATTTGAACCGGCAACCCTTCAGTTCAACCCTTCAATGTATATATCCTTATTTTGGATGCACTGTCCCACTAAGGGTTATGAGTGGGACTTGAGTGCTTTCAAGGGATCAATTCTAGTGTGCTCTGTATACTCAGGTGCAGAAAGATTATGTCACACACACCCCATACTCTGAGGACACACCCTTAAACTTAGTAGTTGTACTGTTAACACGGTTTACATTTACACACACCACACACACATATGCATGCACACACACACACACATGCACGCACGCAAGCACGCACACACACACCCACACATACCCACACCCACACGCACACACACACACACACACACTTCTGCTAAGCTCACCTGTATGCAGTGTTTGAGTGAGTGACTTGAGAGACAGGTACTCCTGGTTTTCTAATCTACAATTCAAATGTTCGGAAAGCAGCCCATTGGCTAAAGCACATACCTAACCTGCTCATCCCATTGGCTAAAGCTATTACCTAACCTGCTTCGATTGGCTAAATCAGTAGTTCTCAAACTTGTTAAGTATGCTGTCTAATCAAGCTCCTACTTGTTGCACTTTAATGCAACTGAACTGAACTAGATCAACACCACTCTACTTTACATTACTGTACTCTACTCTACTCTACTCTACTCTACTCTACTCTACTGTACTGTACTGTACTCTACTGGACTCTACCCGACTCTAATGTATTCTACTCTACACTACTCTACTGTACTCTACTGTACTCTACTGTACCGTACTCTACCGGACTCTACTCTACTCTACTGGACTCCGCTCTACGGTACTCTACTATACTCTGCTATACTCAGCTGTATATCCCAGCCCTCTGTGTCTCAGGCTACTCTGTGTAAAGGAGAAAAACATCTGAACATTGACTCAATGATGACCGGACCCTGATTGCAGTGTTTCTACATCCATTCCTCTCACTTCGTCCCTTTTTATCCTCACTCTTCCTCCCCCTTTCTCTCTGTCTCCAATCCCTTTTGTATTCATCATCCCACATCATCCCATTTCCCCATAGCCTCCCTCCCTTCCCTTCTCTTTCTCTCTCCCTCTTCCTCTAGTCTAGTTTTAGTTATAGATGACATAACACCTGTGATCTACATTACCTGAGTGCAAATAAAGTAGCTATCAGCAAAGTCAGTTCTAGTAATAAAAAATAAATGCGAGTATTAGAGCAACAAAGAGTGTTCGTTTTTTTTTTTTATATATATATATATATTTTTTACATATTCACATTCTACCCATATCTTGATGTTCTAATCCTCTGAAGACTATCTCACACACACACACACACACACACACACACACACACACACACACACACACACACACACACACACACACACACACACACAAACCATACTAACACACCATAGTTAGAGTTGAAACAATGTCCGCAGTGGAGAAGGTCAAAAGCTTCAAGTTCCTCGGCATGCACATCACTGACAAACTGAAATGGTCCACTCACAAAGACAGTGTGGGGAAGAAGGCTCAACAGTGCCTTTTCAACCTCAGGAGGTTGACCCTCACAAACTTCTACAGATGCACTATTGAGAGCATCCTATTGGGCTGTATAACCGCCTGGTACAACAATTGCTCCATCCGCAACAGCAGGGCTCTCCAGAAGGTTGCGCGGTCAGCTCAATGCATCATTGGGAGCCCACTGCCTGCCCTACAGGACATCTACAGCACCCGGTGTCACAGGAATGCCAAGAAGATCATCAAGGACCTCAGCCACCCGAGCCATGGCCTGTTCAAACAGCTACCATCTAGAGCAAGGAGACAGTACAGCTGCATCAAAGCTGGGACAGAGAGACAGCTTCTATCTCCAGGCCATCAGACTGTTAAATAGTCACAACTAGCCGGCCTCCGTCAAGTACCCTGCCCATAACTTAGTAAACTGTTACTAGCCGACTACCACCTGGTACTCTACCCATTAGAGACTTCTGCCCTGTGAACATAGTCATTGAACACGGGTCACTTTAATAATGTTTACATAACTGTTTTACCCACTTCATATGTATATACTGTATTCTAGTCAAGGCTCATCCTATGTAACTACTGCTGTACTGCTGTACACACATATACTGTCCATACTGTCTACACACCATTAAATACATTTACAGTTGAAGTCTGAAGTTTACATACACCTTAGCCAAATACATTTAAACTCAGTTTCACAATTTCTGACATTCAATCCTAGTAAAAATTCCCTGTCTTAGGTCAGTTAGGATCACCACTTTATTTTAAGAATGTGAAATGTCTTAATAATAGTAGAGAGGGTGATTTATTTCAGCTTTTATTTCTTTCATCATATTCCCAGTGGGTCAGAAGTTTACATACACTTAATTAGTATTTGGTAGTATTGCCTTTCAATTGTTTAACTTGTGTCAAACATTTCGGGTAGCCTTCCACAAGCTTCCCACAATAAGTTGGGTCAATTTTGGCCCATTCCACCTGACAGAGCTGGTGTAACTAAGTCAGGTTTGTAGGCCTCCTTGCTCGCACACACTTTTTCAGTTCTGCCCACAAATGTTCTATAGCATTGAGGTCAGGGCTTTGTGATGGCCACTCCAATACCTTGACTTTGTTGTCCTTAAGCCATTATGACACAACTTTGGAAGTATGCTTGGGGTCATTGTCCATTTTGAAGACCCATTTGCGACCAAGCTTTACCTTCCTGACTGATGTCTTGAGATGTTGCATCAATATATCCACATAATTATCCTGCCCCATGATGCCATCTATTTTGTGAAGGGCACCAGTCCCTCCTGCAGCAAAGCACCCCCACAACATGATGCTGCCACCCCAATGATGCACGGTTGGGATGGTGTTCTTCGCCTTGCAAGCTTCCGCATTTTTCCTCCAAACATAATGATGGTCATCATGGCCAAACGGTTCTATTTTTGTTTCATCAGATCAGAGGACATTTCTCCAAAAAGTACGATCTTTCTCCCCATGTACAGTGGCAAACTGTAGTTTTTATGGAGGTTTTGGAGCAGTGGCTTCTTCCTTGCTGAGCAGCCTTTCAGGTTATGTCGATATAGGACTTCTTTTACTGTGGATATAGATACATTGGTACCTGTTTCCTCAGCATCTTCACAAGGTCCTTTGCTGTTGTTCTGGGATTGATTTGCACTTTTCGCACCAAAGTACGTTCACCTCTAGGAGACAGAACGCATCTCCTTCCTGAGTGGTATGACGGATGCGTGGTCCCATGGGGTTTATACTTGCGTACTACTGTTTGTACAGATGAACATGGTACCTTCACGCATTTGGAAATTGCTCCCAAGGATGAACCAGACTTGTGGAGGTCTACACTTTTTTTTCTGAGGTCTTGGCTGATTTCTTTTGATTTTCCCATGATGTCAAGAAAAGAGGCACTGAGTTTTAAGGTAGGCCTTGAAATACATCCACAGGTACGCCTCTAATTGACTCAAATGATGTCAATTAGCCTATCAGAAGCTTCTAAAGCCATGACATCATTTTCTGGAATTTTCCAACCTGTTTAAAGGCCCAGTCAATTTAGTGTATGTAAACTTCTGACCCACTGGAATTGTGATTATCAGTGAAATAATCTGTCTGTGAACAATTGTTGGTCAAATTACTTACTTGTGGAGTGGTTGAAAAACAAGTTTTAATGACTCCAACCTAAATGTATGTAAAGTTCCGACTGTATATTTCGGACTCTGACATTGCTCATTCTGATATTTCTTAATTTCTTAATGACATTTTTGGGGGATTTGTGTGTATTGTTTTGTATTGTTAGGTATTACTGCACTGTTGGAGCTAGGAACATAAGTATTACTGTACTGTTGGAGCTAGGAACATAAGTATTACTGTACTGTTGGAGCTAGGAACATAAGTATTACTGTACTGTTGGAGCTAGGAACATAAGTATTACTGTACTGTTGGAGCTAGGAACATAAGTATTACTGTACTGTTGGAGCTAGGAACATAAGTATTACTGCACTGTTGGAGCTAGGAACATAAGTATTACTGTACTGTTGGAGCTAGGAATATAAGTATTACTGTACTGTTGGAGCTAGGAATATAAGTATTACTGTACTGTTGGAGCTAGGAACATAAGTATTACTGCACTGTTGGAGCTAGGAATATAAGTATTACTGTACTGTTGGAGCTAGGAACATAAGTATTACTGTACTGTTGGAGCTAGGAATATAAGTATTACTGCACTGTTGGAGCTAGGAATATAAGTATTACTGCACTGTTGGGAATATAAGTATTACTGCACTGTTGGAGCTAGGAATATAAGTATTACTGCACTGTTGGGAATATAAGTATTACTGCACTGTTGGAGCTAGGAATATAAGTATTACTGCACTGTTGGGAATATAAGTATTACTGCACTGTTGGAGCTAGGAATATAAGTATTACTGCACTGTTGGGAATATAAGTATTACTGCACTGTTGGAGCTAGGAATATAAGTATTACTGCACTGTTGGAGCTAGGAATGTAAGTATTACTGCACTGTTGGGAATATAAGTATTACTGCACTGTTGGGAATATAAGTATTACTGCACTGTTGGAGCTAGGAATATAAGTATTACTGCACTGTTGGGAATATAAGTATTACTGCACTGTTGGAGCTAGGAATATAAGTATTACCGCACTGTTGGAGGTAGGAATATAAGTATTACTGCACTGTTGGGAATATAAGTATTTTGCTGCAGTGGTACTACAGTGGTATGCTACTACAGTGGTACTACAGTGGTATGCTACTACAGTGGTACTACAGTGGTATGCTACTACAGTGGTATGCTACTACAGTGGTACTACAGTGGTATGCTACTACAGTGGTACTACAGTGGTATGCCTCTACAGTGGTATGCTACTACAGTGGTATGCTACTACAGTGGTACTACAGTGGTACTACAGTGGTATGCTACTACAGTGGTATGCTACTACAGTGGTACTACAGTGGTATGCTACTACAGTGGTACTACAGTGGTATGCTGCTACAGTGATACTACAGTGGTATGCTGCTACAGTGATACTACAGTGGTATGCTACTACAGTGATACTACAGTGGTATGCTACTACAGTGGTACTACAGCGGCATGCTACTACAATGGTATGCTGCTACAGTGGTACTACAGTGGTACTACAGTGGTATGCTAATACAGTGGAATGCTAGTGCAGTAGTATGTAGTAGCACTTCTACAGTGGTATGCTACTACAGTGCTACTACAGTGGTATGCTTCTACAGTGCTTCTACAGTGGTACTAAAGTGGTATGCTACTACAGTGAGTGTCTTCTGCTCTCTGGTGGTGAGATAGACAATGTTTCAATCCTCTGATAGTTAACATGGACTCAGGATTATGACATCATCATACAAAACAGGTCAACTTCCTGCTTGGAGAAATCAACAACAGAATTCACATCTGGTCAGACTGCCCCTATTGGTGATTTCCAATGTAGGCAAGCTCCAAGACCCTCATATGCCCGTACCCCTCCTGCAGCATGCACTACCTCGGTATTGACAAACACTAAAGGCATCCGGTGGCACCTTAATTGGGGAGGACAGGCTCATAGTAATGGCTGTAAAGGAATTGATGGTATGGTATCGAACACATCAAATACATGGTTTCCACGTGTTTGATACCATTCCATTCCCTACATTTCAGCCATTATTATGAGCCTTCCTCCCCTCAGCAGCCTCCTGTGACACACACACACTAACACAAACCCACCTACCCACACATACATCCTGTTATCTGATGAGTAGATCCAGGATGAGTATCCGGAATGAGACTCATCGCCGGGTACCCGGTGTTAGCAGTAACCGTGGTAACTGGCCTGGTGTTAACAGTAACCATGGTGACAGACCCTTGGGGAGAGCAGGACAAAGAGACGGGCCAGACAGAGGTGGGATTCCACCTCAGCTATGCCTGAAACTAGAGAGACCACCGCTCTAACTCTCTTTCTCTTTTTCACCTCCCCCTCTCTCTCCTCTTGTCTGTCTGTCTGTCTGTCTGTCTGTCTATATGTATGTCTCTGTCTGTTTCTTTCTCTGTTTTTGTTTCTTAATTTGTTTGTCAGTTTATTTTTCTTCCTCTCTCTGTTTCTCTCTCTCTCGCACTCTCTCCATCTCTCTCCCTCCCTCTCTCTCTCTGCTCAGCGAATCTCCACCACACACCTGAGAGACAGAAACACACATTTTCAAATCAAAGTAATTCCTATAAATTTGTTTTCACAAACTGTGTAGGGCTACACTGTAAAAAAAACAAAACAAGCACAAATCTAGTTGTTTCAAATAATTATTACTTGGGAATCTTAACTCCAAAAGGCTGTGAAACTGGTGACAAACGTAAATAGTGCTTTTAACACAATGTTTTCAACTTACATATTTGGCAAACAGTACATGATTACATTGTGCATGTTAATTTATACAGTAGTTATTATTCAACATGTCCTCACCTGGGATTTAAATTCACAATCTCTTCATGACATTCCGATCTGCTTGCTTTGCCACCATGTCTGGCTCACTTATCTGTTTATCTGACTATTCTCTCATCACTGCTTTGAAATGTTTGTTTTGTTTGCTGTATAGCTGTCGAAGAGAGGTGTTGCAAACTACCTTGTTTAAATGGTGCTCCATCATCACTAGGATAACTACACTTGTTTTTCTTGAATGTACTTTTAACAGAGCTGAGATTTACTTTGAAGTGCAAAGTGTAGCAATACAGGTGAAATCATTTATTGACACAGGCATGGTAGCTTAGCAGGAAGATTGGAATGCTGTGAACTAAGAGGTTGTGAATTCAAATCCCAGGTGAGAAAATGTTGAACATTAATTACTGTATAAATAAACATGTACAATATAATAAAGTATGTCAAATATGTAGAGTACCAGTCAAAAGTTTGAACACACCTACACATTCAAGGGTTTTTCTTATTTTTTACTATTTTCGACATTGTAGAATAATAGTGAAGACATCAACACTATAAAATAATACATATGGAATCATGTAGTAACCAAAAAAAGTGTTAAACAAATCCAAATATATTTGATATTTTAGATTCTTCAAAGTAGCTACCCTTTGCCTTGATGACAGCTTTGCACACTCTTGGCATTCTCTACCAGCTTCACCTGGAATGCTTTTCCAACAGTCTTGAAGGAGTTCCCATATATGCTGAGCACTTGTTGGCTGCTTTTCCTTCACTAAGCGGTCCAACTCATCCCAAACAATCTCAATTGGTTTGAGGTTGGGTGATTGTTGAGGCCAGATCATCTGATGCAACACTCCATCACTCTCCTTCTTGGTCAAATAGCCCTTACACAGCCTGGAGGTGGGTTGGGTCATTGTCCTGTTGAAAATCAAATGATAGTCCCACTAAGCTCAAACCAGATGGAATGGCGTATCGCTGCAGAATGCTGTAGAAGCCATGCTGGTTAAGTGTGCCTTGAATTCTAAATAGATCACTGACAGTGTCACCAGTAAAGCACGGCCACACCATCATACGTCGTCCTTCATGCTTCACGGTGGGAACCACAGTAATGCCCATTGCACGTGGTTCTTGGCCCAGCACCTTGTGTTGGGGACAATAAAAGACCACTCTAAATTGTAAAGTTTTGTCACACAACACAATGCCACAGATGTCTCAAGTGTTGAGGAAGCATGCAATTGGCATGCTGATGGCAGGAATGTTCACCAGAGCTGTTGCCAGAAAATTAAATGTTAATTTCTCTACCATAAGCCACCTCCAACATCCTGTTTAGAGAATTTAGCAGTATGTCCAACTGGCCTCACAAAACAAATATATTTATAAAGCACTTTTTACATCAGCAGATGTCACAAATGGCTTATATAGAAACACAGACTAAAACCCCAAACAGCAAAAAATACAGATGTAGAAGCACGGACCAACTGCAGACCATGCGTAACCACACCAGTGCAGGACCTCCACATCCGGCTTCTTCACCTATGGGATCGTCTCAGACCAGCAACCCGGACAGCTGATGAAACTGTGGGTTTGCACAACCAAAGAATTTCTGCACAAACTGTCAGAAACCGTCTCAGGGAAGCTCATCTGCGTGCTTGTCGTCCTCACCAGGGTCTTGACCTGACTGCAGTTCTGACTTCAGTGGACAAATGCTCACCTTCGATGGCCACTGGCACGCTGGAGAAGTGTGATCTTCACGGATGAATCCCGGTTTCAACTGTACCGGGCAGATGGCAAATGTTGGCGTTGTGTGGGTGAGCAGTTTGCTGATGTCAACATTGTGAACAGAGTGCCCCATGGTGGCAGTGGGGTTATGGTATGGGCAGGCATAAGCTACGGACAATGAACACAATTGCGTTTTATCGATGGCAATTTTAATGCAGAGAGATACTGTGATGAGATCCTGAGGTCCATTGTCATGCCATTCATCCGCCGCCATCATCCACGCCCCTTTTAAATGCTATTTTGTGACCAGCGGATGGATGCATGTATGTATTCCCAGTCATGTTAAATCCATAGATTCGGGCCTAATGATTGTATTTCTATTGACTGATTTCTTTATATGAACTGTAACTCAGTCAAATCTTTTAAATTGTTGCATTTTGCATGTATAGCTCCACAGCCTTTTTTTAGGTAAGATGCCCAAATAATAATTTCTAGTTGAAAGAACATGAGACAATTTGAGCAAACACATCGTTTTAAGTTGAGTACATTTTTGCCTACGTTTTGGCATCCAGTAAGGACATCTGGTCATGTGGATGGTGGTCATAAACCTTCCACCTCCACGCAACTCCTCTATGGGGTTTAGGAAGGGGGAGTATGGAGGCAGGAACAGAACTGACATCCTGGGATGTGCAGCATACCAGTCTGTGACTGCAGCAGAGTGGTGGAATGCCACATTATCCCACACAACAACGAAGGTAGGGGAGTTTCTTGCCCCTCTCTCCTCCGCTGGCACAAGTCGATTATTCAGGTCATCCAGTCAATAAATGAGCCTCTCTGTATTGTAGGGGCCAATGAGTGGTTTGTTTAACAGCAAACCATCATTGGACAGTACTGCACACATTGTGATGTTAGCTCCTCTCTGGCCTGGGACATCCACGGTTGCTCTCTGTCCAATCACATTGTGATGTTAGCTCCTCTCTGGCCTGGGACATCCACGGTTGCTCTCTGTCCAATCACATTGTGATGTTAGCTCCTCTCTGGCCTGGGACATCCACAGTTGCTCTCTGTCCAATCACATTTCTTCCCCTGCGGCGTGTTTTTGCCAGGTTGAATCCAGCTTTATCAACAAATATGAATGTATGTGTAGTTTACCTGGCTTCCATCTCCATTACTCTAAAATACAGTAAATCCACAGTTTCACAGTACTTTACATTATGCATAGTTGTGTATGTACCCTGTTTGGTTATTGAACAGTGCCATCCGTTTTGTTACTAAAGCACCTTATACCACCCACCACTGCGACCTGTATGCTCTAGTCGGCTGGCCCTCACTACATGTTCGTCGCAAGACCCACTGGCTCCAGGTTATCCACAAGTCTATGCTAGGTAAAGCTCTGCCTTATCTCAGTTCACTGGTCACGATGGCAACACCCACCCGTAGCACGCGCTCCAGCAGGTGTATCTCACTGATCATCCCTAAAGCCAAAACCTCATTTGGCCGCCTTTCCTTCCAGTTCTCTGCTGCCTGCGACTGGAACGAATTGCAAAAATCTCTGAAGTTGTAGACTTTTATCTCCCTCACCAACTTTAAACATCTGCTATCTGAGCTGCTAACCGATCGCTGCAGCTGTACATAGTCCATCGGTATATAGCCCACCCAATCTACCTACCTCATCCCCATACTGTTTTTATTTTATTTACTTTTCTGCTCTTTTGCACACCAGTATATCTACCTGCACATGTTCATCTGATCATTTATCACTCCAGTGTTAATCTGCCAAATTGTAATTATTCGCTCCTATGGCCTATTTATTGCCTACCTCCTCATGCCTTGTCTGTTCACACTGCTATGCTTTATCTTGGCCATGTCGCAGTTGCAAATGAGAACTTGTTCTCAACTAGCCTACCTGGTTAAATAAAGGTGAAATAAAAAATAAAACAGACATCTTACCTAGACATATTGATACCGGAGTTCTTCACACGTTCACCGTTTCTCTCAAAGGGTGCAGTGTACAACTGCTTCATCCTTATTTGATGTTTCTCTAAGACTCTGGCAATGGTTGTTGTGCTGACCATATTCACATTCCCAAAAGTGATATTATCTGCCAGCACTCTGTCCCGTATCTCCCGCAGTTATAATGCATTGTTGCCAATTACCATGTCAACAATGGCAATTTCCTGTGCATCTGATAATATTCTGCCTCTCCCTCCCGTGGGAGACAACCTTTGGATCCTACTGAAAAACACAAACCAATCAATATATTTCAAAATGTCAGTACATGTAAAAATGTGACCATACTGTATTGTACTGTAATATGTAGTTAAATTATCATTGAAGGATTCACATCTCACCTGTTGTTTTGCCAGAAAATGCGTACTATTGATGCAACTGTTGAACGCTGCAGATTTGGTTGCACCCTGAAACCGGCCTCTCTCAAAGAGAGAACATGGTTTACAATGGTCAGTAATTGTGTCCCTTATCTCAGAGACCACTGCTCTTCGTCTTCGTCTCCTTTGTCCTCCACACATTCACACTCTCCCCGCCACTCTTCTTCCCCCACCAACCTGTCTTCCTTGATCCATGTTACCAAAATAAATCATTCCGAAGCTGTCCTCTTTTGTCTGTTTGGTAAGGAGACTAAAAACAGGACTTGGGTAGGCTTTCAGCTGAAATTGCAATCAGCTGTGTTTGGAATGATTTGTTTTTTTTAAATCGCTTGGACCCATTTTGTAATACTTAATTCACTTTTCAAAACTCTTCACACAGTTCTCCTAACCAACTTTCAGCTTGGCACAGCAGTTCATTTCACCTCCAAAATGCACTAAAACTACCAAAACACTTCATACATGTCTCAAATCAACTCATTCTTCCAGAACACTAGCAAAGGTTGTCACCCAACAAGCACACTTTGTCACTCATAAAACAATGACCTAAAAAACACTAACAACAGGTAGCATTACACAATGTTTTATTTTGTCAAATGTTTTTACAAAACAAGAATGACACCTCTCTACTGTTTAGAATTGACTGCAGTATATGTTACAGGAATGAATCAGACATGATGCAATATGCTTCAACATGTTTTATGTCATTTTTGGCATTGAGTGATTCCAAAATACAAGAACTTGTATGTACACCATCTACCGATACAGATACAGTAGCAATGCTAGTCAACCCTGTCTTCTGCATTTGGACACAGGTTCTCATCCACATCACATCTTATGTCATCTTGGGCAATACACCTAGGAACTAATCTATTGGCCTGGTCCATCCCTGGCAATCTTCTGCAGATATGTCTAGGCATACAGCATTCATTACGTCCAGGAGGGACATTTGATCATGTGGATGGTGGTCATAAACCTTCCACCTCCATGAGGAAAACACTTCCTATGGGGTCGAGGAATGGAGAGTAAGGTGGGAGGAAAACACTTCCTCTATGGGGTCGAGGAATGGAGAGTAAGGTGGGAGGAAAACACTTCCTCTATGGGGTCGAGGAATGGAGAGTAAGGTGGGAGGAAAACACTTCCTCTATGGGGTCGAGGAATGGAGAGTAAGGTGGGAGGAAAACACTTCCTGTATGGGGTCGAGGAATGGAGAGTAAGGTGGGAGGAAAACACTTCCTCTATGGGGTCGAGGAATGGAGAGTAAGGTGGGAGGAAAACACTTCCTCTATGGGGTCGAGGAATGGAGAGTAAGGTGGGAGGAAAACACTTCCTCTATGGGGTCGAGGAATGGAGAGTAAGGTGGGAAGAAAAGTGACACCATCCTGGGATGGGCTGTAAACCACTCTGTGACTGTATAGGAGTGGTGAAATGCCACATTGTCCCATACAATTACAAACATTAGCCGATTTTGCCTCACTGCAACCCTTTCCTCACCTGGCACAACCCTTCCATAGAGGTCATCCAGGAATGAAATGAGACGCTCGGTGTTGTGTGGCCCAATTAGCATTGTGATGTTGTCACCCCTCTGGCCCGGGACATCCACTGTGGCTCTTTTCCCAATCACATTCCTTCCTCACCGCCGTGTTTTGGCCAAGTTAAAACCAGCGTCATCCACAAAGATGAATATGTGGGGTGTTTGCCTGGCTTCAATCTCCATGACTCTCTCAAATAAATCCACAAGGCAACATAACAGTGAGGCTATTACGGTAGTTTACATTATACCTAAAAACATGCCATTGTGTGCCTCTGCCCTGTTTGGTTTTGTTCAAAACCAGTATTTTATAGTCATCTTACCTGGACATATTGGTTCCTGATTTGCTTAACCCGTTCAGAGTTCCTCTCAAAGGGGACAGTGTACAGCTGCTTCATCCTGACTTGATGTTGTTTCAGGACTACATTGTGAATATTTCCATATGCAATACTGTCTGTCAACACTCTGTCCCGAATCTCTGTGAGTTTTATGCCATTGTTTCTGATGACCATATCAACGATTGCAGTTTCCTGCACAGCAGTGAAAATCCTACTTCTCCCGCCTGTGGGAGGTAACCGTTGGGTCCTAAGCAGAAATGCAAAAACAATTACACACAAGTGGGTTTGGAGGCTTTGCTCAAATTACTTCTGTAATGTGCAGTACAGTCAGATGTCTTTGCAGAATGCACATCTAACCAGTTTTTTGGCCGGAAATTTCTCACAATAGATGCCACTGTTGAGCGTTGCAGATTTGGCTGCACTCTCAGACCAGCCTCACTCATTGACAGATCATTAATTATTACATTATCAATTAGAGTAGCCCTAATCTCATCTGAGACTACAGCTCTTGATCTTCCTCTCGGTCTTCTTCCACCATGCATACATACTCCTCTCCCTCTCCCAGCCACTCTTCTTCCTCTGTCAGCCACTTCTCTATCTCTTTCTGGGTCCATGTTTACATTACAGTACAGCATTATTCCTAAGATGTCCCCTTTGGTATAGATGGTAATGAAATTGAAAGACTAACACCTGGGTAGGTGTTCAGCTACAATGGGAATCAGCTGTGGTTGGTCTAATTGTTTTGATAGTATTTCATTTTTTAGATTTGGAATATATTTCAATACGGTATTACTGTAAAAATGTAGCAAATTGGGCCTCCCGGGTGGCCCAGTGGTTAAGGGCGCTGTACTGCAGCGCCAGCTGTGCCATCAGAGTCCCTGGGTTCGCGCCCAGGCTCTGTCGTAACCGGCCGCGACCGGGAGGTCCGTGGGGCGACGCACAATTGGCCTAGCGTCGCCCATTGGCCTGTAGGTACATAGAGTTTTGGTGGTGGTTGTGTCTGAGTGAGAAAATAATTCATGAAATTTGAAAGATTGGCATTTTGTGCCAAAGCAATGAAAATGGATCCACAGTTTAGCCCACATAGACTGCTGTAGTGCTCACTGTGTGAAGAGTTTTGAAAAAGTGAAATGAGCCCTATCGATTTCATTCTGTTTTGAATGTGTTTTTAACAGTTTTGGAAACAGTGTGTTAGCATCTGAAAACGTGCTGGAAATATATTGTTTTGCAGGTGGTGGAGTATGAATGAGAAAAGGGTTCATGGATTTCGTAGAATGTGGTCATTGAAAGCATTTTGTGTGAAAGCAATGAAAAATGATTCACAGTTTGTTCCACATACACTTCTGTTTCGCTGACTGTGTGAAGTGTTTTGACAATGTGACTTCAGTTTTGACCAATGCATGTTAGCAATTGAAAAAAAACTGTAATATTTTTTTTTATTTTTTAAAGCTGCTGAAAATCCAGTGTTTCTATTTCAAACGGTTTTGTTATATTTCAGTCTTCTGTGATGTATATAAAGTATAATATTGGGATGCAAACTCAAAATATAATACATATCTGACATGGTATAGTTGTCTTCTTTTGTTTAACCCCATAACCATGTGTGTGAAGTGTATACACTCAGTGTGACCCTGATTTAGCCCAATGCAGGGAAAGGGATATATTAAAAAGTGTAGTAGATTGGTAATGAAGTACTGAAGTTGCCCTGCACAAAGCCAAGGGGAAAGTTGTTTTTGTTGTCAATCGCATAGCCTACTGTGTGTGTGTGTGTCTGTGATTGTGTGTGTGTGATTATGTGTGTGTGATTGTGTGTGTGTCTGTGATTGTGTGTGTGTGATTATGTGTGTGTGATTGTGTGTGTGTCTGTGATTGTGTGTGTGTGATTATGTGTGTGTGATTGTGTGTGTGTCTGTGATTGTGTGTGTGTGATTGTGTGTGTGTGTATGTATGTATGTGTGTGTGTGTGTGTGTGTGTGTGTGTGTGTGATTGTGTGTGTGTGTGTGTGTGTGTGTGTGTTTGTCGTGTGTGCGTGTGTGTGTCATGTGTGCGTGTGTGTGTGTTGTGTGTGTGTGGGGGGGGGAAAGGCACCGGGGCTGTTTGGAAACGGGCTCGAGCTGTGCCAGAGCGGTGACGCATCTCTCCCGTTATTCCGGCAATGATCACCTGGACTCACCTTGTTATTGTTACCGTCCCGGTTTGGCGGCAGTGTTGCTGTTATGTACGCTAACATCCCATTCGACGCACAGGTTTCGGTTGTCCCTGCCCGCCTTCCCTTTCTTATAACTTTCGAGAGAGCGTTTTAAATTGCACAACTGGACTCCTCCCACGCGCACCCGTAGCAACCCTGGTGTTCCTCCCATGTTCTGGTCAAAGCGGCTCAACGCGCGAATCCAGTCAACTACTGTAGCCCTATCCCTCATCTCTCTTCCAAAAACGGAAAAGGAAGACGATATTACATTGAAATAATGACCACCGCTGCCGGTAAAGAAATATCCAACTGAAACTCCGAATGATTGTGCTGTGAACAGGTAGGCTATGAAGCCCGTGTGGAAACAACGGTTCGGATGCGGTTACGCGGCGCCAGGCACGAGATGGAGAGCGGCATGTCAGTCAAGAGGTGAAAACACTCAATCTTCATGCTTTAAAAGTAAAAAGTATAATTTCTCTCAAATATATATATTTATTGCTTAGTCTTTTTCTTATTTTTAGTCTTTATTTATTATTTCTTATGTATTTTAGAAAAATATATAGATTATTTTTATGTAAAAAAAAGTCGCAAATTGTGAGGAATGAAGAATGAGCAAAATACAGATACAACTGTATCTTGTATTCATTCTGGTCGCCGTTGTGGCTTCATCTGTGCATAAACCTCAGCACTTTGGCCTTGTTCTTATTGTTGTGTTAGAGTTATTTTTACCAGGTGTTTGTTTATAGGAGGTTAGGATCTGCTTCAGTGAAAAGCTGACAGAACAAGTGTTTTGTAGCTTGGTGGGAGATGGTGAATTTTTGGGATAGCCTTGTTAAAGGGGTAAAATAGGTTCATGGCACATACTGGATGGGGTGTGCGTCAGGGAGGGATTCCATACCTCCTCTCCAACTCCATGGACAACACAGGTGTGTGTGTGTCTGAAAGTGAAACATCTTCAACTTTGACACTGTGTCTAATGCTTAATTAATCATGCAGCTCCAGGAAAGAACTAGGCCACGCTTTTGTTGTTGTGGCTTGTGTGTGTGTGTGTGTGTGTGTGTGTGTGTGTGTGTGTGTGTGTGTGTGTGTGTGTGTGTGTGTGTGTGTGTGTGTGTGTGTGTGTGTGTGTGTGTGTGTGTGTGTGTGTAAACAAATCCGGCTGATCAGATTTGAGTCTTTTCCATGGACTGCATGAGATTCTTTGAGCGCCCCGCTCTCCTGCCTAAATTATTAACGCTTCCTTAAGACACACAAACACACACACACACATACACGATGAGGACCACGCATCATGTTACCTCCTTGTTTATCTAAGGAAAAGCAATAACCCAGTTAACCTATACAGACAGTTGATGATGACAAATTTAGAAAGTGGAAAGAAATCGTCTCAACTAACTTATCTAACTAACCCGTTGATTCTTTCATCTCTCTCTCAACCCTACACTCTTTACCCCCTTTTCCGGCACCCTCTCTTTCTCACCCCTTTCCCCTTTCCCCACATCTTTCATTTCTCTCTCTCCCTGCCTCCCCACCATCCTCTCTTCCCCCATCTCTCTCAGATTCCTCCCTCTCTAAACGTATGGGGGGTATTCCTCACCCTCAGGCCTGGCCCTCTCTCCCCCTCCCCCACCTTGACCCCCTCCCTCCAGCCACTAGGACACATCTCCCTAGTCCTTTTCCAGTCTTCCACACTCGTCATGCTGAGTTGAGTGCCGAGCGACCACGCTTGGTTACTGTGGTCCGACCATGCGGTCACAGCACCCTCAGGAAGGTAACGGTCCAGAATGAAATGATTAATGATTACAAAGAAGTAACCAACCCTCTTTCTGGAGAGCTACTGGATCTGCAGGATTTTGTTCCATTCCTGCACTAACACACATGATTCATAACGGAAGAAGTTGGCTTCAATTACATTTTATTCAATTATAATGATATGGTTGGCTTGGCTCCCACATGTTCAGTTCTTCCTGGTTTCTTGATGACATCATCTTTATGCCTGGTCAGGTGACATTGCTGTTGAATCGTAGGAGCGTGGTCTCGTACGAGCAGCTTCTATTGGACGTCTCTGAGGCGCTGGGGTTCCCTCGCTGGCACAGGGCCAGAGTCACACGCCTCTACACACCACACGCACGAGAGGTAACCACACACACGCACGCACGCACACACACGCACGCACGCACGCACGCACGCACGCACGCACGCACGCACGCACGCACGCACGCACGCACGCACACACACACACACACACACACACACACACACACACACACACACACACACACACACACACACACACACACACACACACACACACACACACACACACACACACACACACACACAACAACAACACACCTCTAATTCCAGGTGTTTGTGTCTAACCCTCCAGGTGCGAGGTGTGTGTGATTTCTTCCGTGGCGAAGCAGCGTTCCTGGCATTGGGAAAGTCTCGTCCAGAGCTCCGTAGTGTCGAGGAGGCCCTGGAGGAGCTGTTTCCACAACATTCCTGTTACCGCAACGACGCACTCCAGGCCTGGGAGAGGAGGTTACAACCTTCACCTGATAAAGCTGCCAAGGCCGACAGCGGATACAGCGAGGGGACAGACATACACACACACCCTGACAAGGATACACACACAAGCCTCGACACGAACACACAGACATACAGTGTTACATACACACAGGGATGCAACCTGGACACACACACACATACGCACCAAGACACACTGACACAACCCAATACACACCCCAAAACACTGACACACCACAATACACACCCAAACAGGCACTCCACACACAAAAACAAACACCCAACTAGACAGCCCATACACCCTATTCACACACACCTCGACACGGATGCGCACACACATAGACACCCTAACACGCATTCTAACCAACACTCCACACACCCCTCTCACCCCCCCAATCACCTTCAGAGGGTTAAAGTGAAAGTTGCAGCCAGAGAGATTCTCTCCTCACCGATAGGTCCCCCCACCCAGGAGGAGGAGCCCCCTCCTCCACTCTGCAGGAACTGTAAGCCTTCTGAAGGACCCATTCCGAGAGCAGGGAGGGCTCCACTTCCTCCCGTAACCAGGAAGCAAACAGGAAACGGACCAAACAACCAGGAAGTAGAGAAACATCACGTCGGTCCCACCCCACTCCACACTGGACCAATCTGCAGGCTTGATGAGGAGTCCCTCAGCCCATCAGAACCTTCATCCTCAGAGTCTAAACAGGAAGAGGCGAGGACTAAACAGGAAGTGATATTTGACCTCCCATCTGATGGTAGTGATGTCACCCTGTCAGACATTGAGCGTTGCTATGACATTGGCCGCATGGTCGGAGACGGGAACTTTGCTGTTGTGCACGAGTGTCATCGGCGCGACAATGGGGAAGCCTTCGCTGTGAAGATTGTGGAGCACTCAAAGCTCATTGGCCGAGAGCACATGATGCAGAATGAGCTGAGCCTTCTGGGTAGCCTGTCACACCCCCGCGTGGTTCGCCTCTTCACACACCACCACACACACACACACTCCTATCTCGTCATGGAGATGGTTGCCGGGGGCGACCTGTTTGAGGCAATCGCGGTCCGTGGGAAGTTTCCAGAAGAGGAGGCAGGGCTGATGGTGTGTGATGTCAGCGAGGCTCTGAGATACATCCACAGCAAGACCATAGTACATAGAGATCTGAAACCTGAAAACCTACTGGTGAGGGAGAGGGTATGTGTGTGTGTCTGTGTGTCTGTGCAGGTGCGTGTGTGTGTGTGTGAATACAAGCATTCCAAGCATCTCTCTCTGTAACCCACTCTCTCCCTGCTGCTCTCTCCCCCCCTCTCTCTCCCTGCCCCTCCCTCTCTCTTCTAGGTGGAATGCAGTAGTGATGGCATCAGTAGGTTGAAGCTGGGTGATTTTGGTCTGGCCATGGTTGTAACAGAACCCATCTTCACTGTGTGTGGAACTCCCACCTATGTCGCCCCGGAGATCCTCTCAGAGACAGGTGACCATGTCTATCACTTTATTTCTACCTTTATCTATCACTCTACAGTAGCTGTGCCTGTGTTGTGACAATTGCGATGTTTGCTCTATAACCTATTAATTCATATGCCTTGCCACCGTGATATATAGGCCTAAGACTGAGACAATAAGAAGACACAGTGGCAGAATAAATTCAACCACACCTCTGTTTTATCACAAAACCGGAGAGCAACATCTGCCTGGTGAAGTCCACAACCCCACCATTTTGCATGTAACACACAGTAACATGACCTACAGCATGGTCAAACAAGTTAATTGAGTACGTTAACATGCACACTAATAATTCGATATTAAATTGATTATGGCAAAAGGCAGAGTATGGCATTAGTCATGTAAACACCTAACTCTGTTTATCTTAATCAGCGTAAGGTCATAATCGAAGTAAGCATGTACCAATTAAAACACCTGGTTTTGTGTGAAACCTTTTGAATTATTAGGACACCTAAACAGCTTAATCGGCATCCCAGTGGTGTATTTGATCTGCACATTTCCCAGCAAAGGGTAGCGCAAGTTTCCCTAAAATGGACGAGTGAAGTGAGTTTGGAAAAACTGAAAGTATGCATCTTATAAATAGCTTTCACATACAAACTTTATATATCCGGACTAAGAATCGAATAGTCTTCGCAAAAATAACATGGTCATTGTGGTAGAATGTTTATTTTGATTGGCGATTTTCTGCATTGATCAAAAATCCCATCAGTAGCCTGATTTCAGATGTGTCCATGTAAACAGGAATATTAGAGAAATCGTTATTCTTGCAAAGTATGTAAACGTTTTAAACAAACTATTATATTAACCTATCCACAATAATCGTACTATTGTGTGCATGTAACTTTGCTCAATGTTTCCAACATTTTCAGACCACTAAACAACTAATGATTTAGAACCACAGAGTTACCGCAACTCGTAAAGAAAACTCCACTATTCCAGCACCATTTCAACTTCAACATTTCAACATCATCATATCACCTCTGCATAGTTGAATACAGTGACAACTAAAAGATACCATAAACAATGTAGTCCAACCAACGTAAACTAAATATGATGTGACCGTCCATGGTATTGATTTGTGTGTGTGTGTGCAATTAGAAAAACATGTCGACTCACCCTACTTGTATAGAAACACCAATGACATCCTCCTCTCTTTCATGTTGCCGAAACGGTCTATGACTGTCACACAGTACACTCTGTTAGTTTTTGTTATCCTAGGCTACCTGGCTAAAATGCTTGCTCGCTAGCCTAACTTCCTTTCATGGGCAACGATGCGCCAGGCCAGCTCGTTAACATTAGCCTTCTACATATATCTACATATTGAACTTCCATCCTCTCAGGCCAGGGGCACAATGTATGAATTAATGGTTGGATCAGAATGAAGTAAAACCACAAATCTAAATCCCTATCTTCTTCCATGGCTAGTTTAGGAAAGGGACGATTTTAGCTAGCTAGCCACCAGAAGACAATGAGATGCAACAATTCAATTTTTTTCTCTGAATGACGTTCTGCTTTTGATGTGATGTGATTGGAGTGAAGCCAAATCCAAACTGGCTTCCCTTGACACTTTGTTTTGGTGCACCAGGACCATTCACAGTTGAGCTCACTCAGTTTAGCTCAACACCGATTGGCTGTTATTTATTTATTTATTTTTTAATCAAAGGAGGCCAAACGCTCTCTGGCTTCCCTTCCATTCAATGCTAGGGGTGGCAACAATGTCATACTCCTTCTGACCAGACAGTATCAGATAGATGGGCTTTGGCTACACATACTGAGACAGAGGGGCGCTGTTTCGCTCGCTCAGATACTTCCTCCGGTGAGATATGTTCAGCCTCTTGTGAATTGAAGAAAAATGATGAAACACAGACAGGCGAAAGATGAACTGTTTTATATGGATGGATTTTCTCTTTTTTTTGTACATTTTTGGGGAAGCCTGGCTTCCCTTAGCATCCATGAATACACGCCACTGTCACTCTATCAATCACTTACCTCTACCTCTGTCTCTCTCTCTCCTCCCTCCACAGGGTATGGTCTGCCAGTAGACCTGTGGGCATTGGGAGTGATACTGTACGTCCTTCTCTGTGGGTTCCCTCCGTTCCGGAGCAGAGACCGAGACCAAGGGGAGCTGTTCCAGATGATCAGAGAGGCTCACCTCACCTTCCTGTCACCTTACTGGGATGACATCTCAGACGGTGAGACACACACATGGTTATAGACATAAGCAGGCACATACACACATGCTTGTACAAACACACATACACATGCACGCGCACGTGAGCGCACACACACACACACACACACACACACACACACACACACACACACTTGTAGACATACATGTATACACACACATGCTCACACATATTGTACCCTGTGTGTGTGTGTGTGTGTGTGTGTGTGTGTGTGTGTGTGTGTGTGTGCGTAGGAGCGCGAGGCCTGGTGAGAGCCTTGCTGCAGG
Source organism: Oncorhynchus mykiss (assembly GCF_057628025.1). NCBI lineage: Eukaryota > Metazoa > Chordata > Actinopteri > Salmoniformes > Salmonidae > Oncorhynchus > Oncorhynchus mykiss. The sequence goes on from NC_143039.1 coordinate 60,363,564, forward strand.
TGGATCCAACAGAAAGACTGACGGCAGCTCAGACTCTTATGCACCCCTGGATTCAGACCACTACTGACCAGTACAGACCAACACAGACCACTACTGACCAGCACAGACCAACACAAATCAGTACTGACCAGTACAGAACAACACAGATCAGTACTGACCAGTACAGACCAACACAGATCAGTACTGACCAGTACAGACCAACCCAGACCACTACTGACCAGTACAGACCAACACAGACCACTACTGACCAGTACAGACCAACACAGATCAGTACTGACCAGCAGAGCCCAGCACAGCCGAGCAAAGGCAAACACAGACATGAACCGATCAGTGCAAACCAGCAGAGCCCAGCAAAGACCAGCACAGAACACTACAGACCAGTACAGAGTCCAACCACAGACCAGTCCCGACCAGCACAGACCGCTACAGAACACCACAGACCAGTACCAACCCCAGACCAACAGCGACCACCACATCCAATCCTCCCAGCGCACCACCCACCCACCCAGCCAGCCCCATCTCCTCACTCCAGCACCCAGCCAGCCCCATCTCCTCACTCCACCACCGAGCCAGCCCCATCTCCTCACTCCAGCACCCAGCCAGCCCCATCTCCTCACTCCAGCACCCAGCCAGTCCCATCTCCTCACTCCAGCACCCAGCCAGCCCCATCTTCTCACTCCAGCACTCAGCCAGCCCCATCTCCTCACTCCACCACCCAGCCAGCCCCATCTCCTCACTCCAGCACCCAGCCAGTCCCATCTCCTCACTTCACCACCCAACCAGCCCCATCTCTTCACTCCAGCACCCAGCCAGCCCCATCTCCTCACTCCACCACCCAACCAGCCCCATCTCTTCACTCCAGCACCCAGCCAGCCCCATCTCCTCACTTCACCACCCAACCAGCCCCATCTCTTCACTCCAGCACCCAGCCAGCCCCATCTCCTTACTCCACCACCCAGCCAGCCCCATCTCCTTACTCCACCACCCAGCCAGCCCCATCTCCTTACTCCACCACCCAGCCAGCCCCATCTCCTCACTCCACCACCCAGCCAGCCCCATCTCCTCACTCCACCACCCAACCAGCCTCATCTCCTCACTCCAGCACCCAGCCAGCCCCATCTTCTCACTCCAGCACTCAGCCAGCCCCATCTCCTCACTCCACCACCCAGCCAGCCCCATCTCCTCACTCCAGCACCCAGCCAGTCCCATCTCCTCACTCCACCACCCAGCCAGCCCAATCTCTTCACTCCACCACCCAGCCAGCCCCATCTCCTTACTCCACCACCCAGCCAGCCCCATCTCCTCACTCCAGCCCCATCTCCTCACTCCACCACCCAGCCAGCCCCATCTCCTCACTCCACCACCCAGCCAGTCCCATCTCCTCACTCCAGCACCCAGCCAGCCCCATCTCCTCACTCCACCACCCAGCCAGCCCCATCTCTTCACTCCACCCCCAAGCAGGACCCATCAACTGCTCCCCAGCCCCCCGGCAGTAGCACCTCTCAACCGCCCCACCCAATTTCCCCACCCTCCATCCTATCCACAGCAACATCCAAACCCAGCTGCCACCCACCTGGCAGAACCCCTCAATCTGCCCTCCCACTCCACCCAGTCTCCATCCCTCCACCCACCCACCCACCCTGCCTCCCTCCCAACACCCACCCATTCCCAGCCGAATACCCACCCAGTCCCAGTCCCAGCACGCAGTGTCCCACCCCTCAACAGCAACACCCAAGCCCCACTTCCCCTCAACCCATCCTCCTGAATGATGGGTTTCCTGAAACTTTAAACGCTTCTCCAGGAATTGAAAAGATCTGGTATTCTGCACAGACCCTGTTCAGGATTGTGTATCTGGAACTCACCAATTGTCATACACTGATGTTCAGTTCTATTCCAATAAAATAGTCATCAACAACTTTACCATTTAGGTTGTAGTATTTAGTTCAGTAGATTATCTAGCATAACAGATAACTCTAATAGTTTCAATACATGTTTTTTTCTGACAATGTGGTGTATTACACACACTTCCCCTTTGTACTGCACTAACAATAAATAACTTTGAACTGACTTTTACGTTGTGATGTATGACAACCGATAACAACAGACCAGCCAATCAGAATCTAATATTTATTATTTATTCCTTTTACCACAGAAGTATTTTAATACAGCTATTCCAGTGACATCATCAACAGTGGTCCAGGGAAGAGGGAGGAGGGTTGCATCCATAGAAATATAATGACTAGAGTTAACAAAGCCCCTCAGACCATATAGTTAGAATTACTAGAGTGGTGGAAATAATCATTTTCACAGTTTAACCAGCATCCCAGGATCTGGTGTGGAGGCCATCTTGGATATGCTATTGGACCCAGTTTCCAGTATTATAATTAAGAAGTAAGTTGTTATACTCTTACTAAGTGGTTTAAATGAGTGTTTATCAAGTTTAAAAACAATTTACCACAGAAATAGGTAAGTTACCCCAGCCCTGAGTTATTGGAAACCAAACCCATCCTTGTTCTAATAGAGAACGATAGACAGCACTGAGACAGGTGTAAAAGACTAGCAATATCACACACAAACATCATCACACACTAATATCATATCACACACAAACGTGTCAGAAAAATAAATCATCATTATTATCATTATCATAATTCTGCTTCAGTCCTCCTATTGGTCCGCTGGTCTGAAGAGAGCCCGCCCCCTGAGGCTGAACCCCACCTTCCTGCTTCCTGGGAGAGAGGAGGAGAGGGATGAAGAGGAAGAGGAGGAGGAAGGAAGGGAGGAGGGGGAGGAAGAAGAGGAGGGAGGTGCCTGGGTTGCAGCAGGATGTAGGGACGGCTGGCGAGAGAGAAGCTCCTTGAATACAGAGTTCATCTGTTTACTGATGTCCTGAAAGAGAGAGCGAGGGGGAGGGAGAGAGCGAGGAAGGAAGAGACGTTTCAGTGTCTTAGACGTACAGTATCCAGCCACATCTACCTCAAAATTAAACATCTGCAATGCTTCAAATTGACTATTTGCACTACATTCCTTTCAATGTATTTAATTTCAGCAGTCTCAAGGGCGAGTCCCCAAAAATGACTTAATCTCCACCCACCGGTCTTTCAATAGATCCTCCATCTGTCTGTCTCTCTATGGCTCCTGCCCTCTGCCTCACACTGTCCAAGGTGTGCCTACGCTCCTGATTCCTGAGAGAGAGAGAGAGAGAGAGAGAGAGGGGGAGAGAGAGAGAGAGAGAGAGAGAGGGGGAGAGAGAGAGAGAGAGAGAGGGGGGGGGAGAGAGAGAGAGAGAGAGGGGGGGGGAGAGAGAGAGAGAGAGAGAGAGAGGGGGAGAGAGAGAGAGAGAAGAGAGTGAGAGAAGAGAGAGAGAGAGAGAGAGGAGGGAGAGAGAGAGAGAGAGAGAGAAAAGAGTGAGAGAAGAGAGTGAGTGAGTGAGTGAGTGAGTGAGTGAGTGAGTGAGTGAGTGAGTGAGTGAGTGAGTGAGTGAGTGAGTGAGTGAGTGAGAGAGAGAGAGAGAGAGAGAGAGAGAGAGAGAGAGAGAGAGCGGAGGAGGGGAGAAAGAAGAGAGGGAAAGACAGAGAGGGGAGAGAAAGGGAGGGAGTAAGATTGCTGATGGAGTGTTTTTGGTACATTACAGGTGTGTGTGAGTGTGTTAGTTTGTGTGTGTTTATGTGTGTGTGTGTGCGTGCATGCGTAGCATGTTGTACCCTGTGTTTTGACGTGTCACAGGGGAAAGGGGGTTCTTTCGGACAGGACTGCCTCTGCCCTCCGCTGCCCTCTGCCGTCCAGGCAACGAAGCACTGTCACTGTTCACCCGCAGCCTGTCAAACACACACACACACACATAGACCTTGCTTTACTAGTTATTGATATAGACAGGTAGACCCCCTCAAGCATTTGCATGTCTATGTGTTTATGTGTTTATGTGTTTATGTGTTTGTGTGTTTGTGTGTTTGTGTGTGTGTGTGTGTGTGTGTGTGTGTGTACCGGGTCGTGTTCTCAGTCTGAAGCTCTTCTGAAGCCAGGTTTCCAGTACTTCCTCCACTGACCTCATCCCTCCTCCCTCGCTCCGCTCTGAGAAGAGAGGGGGAACATGGAAAGTAGGTGAAGAGAGAAGGGAACAGGGAAAATTAGGAGAAGAGAGAGGGAACAGGGAAAAGTAGGAGAGGAGAGGGGGAACAGGGAAAAGTAGGAAAAGAGAGAGGGAACAGGGAAAAGTAGGAGAAGAGAGGGGGAACAGGGAAAAGTAGGAGAAGAGAGGGGGAACAGGGAAAAGTAGGAGAGGAGAGGGGGAACAGGGAAAAGTAGGAGAAGAGAGGGGGAACAGGGAAAAGTAGGAGAAGAGAGAGGGAACAGGGAAAAGTAGGAGAGGAGAGGGGGAACAGGGAAAAAGCAGGAGAAGAGAGAGGGAACAGGGAAAAGTAGGAGAGGAGAGGGGGAACAGGGAAAAGTAGGAGAAGAGAGGGGGAACAGAGAAAAGTAGGAGAAGAGAAGAGGGAACAGGGAAAAGTAGGAGAGGAGAGGGGGAACAGGGAAAAGTAGGAGAAGAGAGGGGAACAGAGAAAGTAGGAGAAGAGAGGGGGACAGGGAAAAGTAGGAGAGGAGAGGGAACAGGGAAAAGTAGGAGAAGAGAGAGGGAACAGGGAAAAGTAGGAGAAGAGAGGGGGTACAGAGAAAAGTAGAAGAAGAGAGGGAACAGGGAAAAGTCGGAGAAGAGAGGGGGAACAGGGAAAAGTAGGAGAAGAGAGAGGGAACAGGGAAAAGTAGGAGAGGAGATGGAACAGGGAAAAGTAGGAGAAGAGAGAGGGAACAGGGAAAAGTAGGTGAAGAGAGGGGGAACAGGGAAAGTAGGAGTGGAGAGAGGGAACAGGGAAAAGTTGGAGAAGAGAGAGGGAACAGGGAAAAGTAGGAGAAGAGAGGGGGAACAGAGAAAAGTAGGAGAAGAGAGGGGGAACAGGGAAAAGTAGGAGAGGAGAGGGAACAGGGAAAAGTAGGAGAAGAGAGAGGGAACAGGGAAAAGTAGGAGAAGAGAGGGGGAACAGAGAAAAGTAGGAGAAGAGAGGGGGAACAGGGAAAAGTAGGAGAGGAGAGGGAACAGGGAAAAGTAGGAGAAGAGAGGGGGAACAGGGAAAAGTAGGAGAAGAGAGGGAACAGGGAAAAGTTAGGAGAAGAGAGGGAACAAGGGAAATGTAGGATGGGAGAGGGGGAACAGGAAAAGTAGAAGAAGAGAGAGGGAACAGGGAAAAGTAGGATGGGAGAGGGGGAACAGGGAAAAGTAGAAGAAGAGAGAGGGAACAGGGAAAAGTAGGAGAGGAGAGGGAACAGGGAAAAGTAGGAGAAGAGAGGGGGAACAGGGAAAAGTAGGAGAAGAGAGAGGGAACAGGGAAAAGTAGGTGAAGAGAGGGGGAACAGGGAAAAGTAGGAGAAGAGAGGGGGAACAGGGAAAAGTAGGAGAGGAGAGAGGGAACAGGGAAAAGTAGGAGAGGAGAGGGGGAACAGGGTAAAGTAGAAGAAGAGACGGGGAACAGGGAAAAGTAGGAGAGGAGAGAGGGAACAGGGAAAAGTAGGAGAGGAGAGGGAACAGGGAAAAGTAGGAGAGGAGAGAGGGAACAGGGAAAAGTAGGAGAAGAGAGAGGGAACAGGGAAAAGTAGGAGAAGAGAGAGGGAACAGGGAAAGTAGGAGAGGAGAGGGAACAGGGAAAAGTAGGAGAGGAGAGAGGGAACAGAGAAAAGTAGGAGAAGAGAGGGGGAACAGGGAAAAGTAGGAGAGGAGAGGGAACAGGGAAAAGTAGTAGAAGAGAGGGGGAACAGGGAAAAGTAGGAGAAGAGAGGGGGAACAGGGAATGTAGGAGTGGAGAGAGGGAACAGGGAAAAGTAGGAGAAGAGAGAGGGAACAGGGAAAAGTAGGAGAGGAGAGGGAACAGGGAAAAGTAGGAGAAGAGAAAGGGAACAGGGAAAGTAGGAGAGGAGAGGGAACAGGGAAAAGTAGGAGAAGAGAGAGGGAACAGGGAAAAGTAGGAGAAGAGAGAGGGAACAGGGAAAAGTAGGAGAAGAGAGAGGGAACAGGGAAAAGTAGGAGAGGAGAGGGAACAGGGAAAAGTAGGAGAAGAGAAAGGGAACAGGGAAAGTAGGAGAGGAGAGGGAACAGGGAAAAGTAGGAGAAGAGAGAGGGAACAGGGAAAAGTAGGAGAAGAGAGAGGGAACAGGGAAAAGTAGGAGAAGAGAGAGGGAACAGGGAAAAGTAGGAGAAGAGAGGGGAACAGGGAAAAGTAGGAGTAGAGAGGGAACAGGGAAAAGTAGGAGAGGAGAGAGGGAACAGAGAAACGTAGGAGAAGAGAGGGGGAACAGGGAAAAGTAGGAGAGGAGAGGGAACAGGGAAAAGTCGGAGGAGAGAGGGGGAACAGGGAAAAGTAGGAGAAGAGAGAGGGAACAGGGAAAAGTAGGAGAAGAGAGAGGGAACAGGGAAAAGTAGGAGAGGAGAGGGAACAGGGAAAAGTAGGAGAAGAGAGAGGGAACAGGGAAAAGTAGGAGAAGAGAGAGGGAACAGGGAAAAGTAGGAGAAGAGAGGGGGAACAGGGAAAAGTAGGAGAGGAGAGGGAACAGGGAAAAGTAGGAGAGGAGAGGGAACAGGGAAAAGTAGGAGAAGAGAGGGAGCAGGGAAAAGTAGGAGAAGAGAGGGGGAACAGGTAAAGTAGGAGAAGAGAGAGGGAACAGGGAAAAGTAGGAGAAGAGAGAGGGAACAGGGAAAAGTAGGAGAAGAGAGAGGGAACAGGGAAAAGTAGGAGAAGAGAGGGGGAACAGGGAAAAGTAGGAGAAGAGAGGGGGAACAGGGAAAAGTAGGAGAAGAGAGAGGGAACAGGGAAAAGTAGGAGAGGAGATGGAACAGGGAAAAGTAGGAGAAGAGAGGGGGAACAGGGAAAAGTAGGAGAAGAGAGAGGGAACAGGGAAAAGTAGGTGAAGAGAGGGGGAACAGGGAATGTAGGAGTGGAGAGAGGGAACAGGGAAAAGTAGGAGAAGAGAGAGGGAACAGGGAAAAGTAGGAGAAGAGAGGGAACAGGGAAAAGTAGGAGAAGAGAGAGGGAACAGGGAAAAGTAGGAGAGGAGAGGGGGAACAGGGAAAAGTAGGAGAAGAGAGGGAACAGGGAAAAGTAGGTGAAGAGAGGGGGAACAGGGAAAGTAGGAGTGGAGAGAGGGAACAGGGAAAAGTAGGAGAAGAGAGAGGGAACAGGGAAAAGTAGGAGAAGAGAGAGGGAACAGGGAAAAGTAGGAGAAGAGAGAGGGAACAGTGAAAAGTAGGAGAAGAGAGAGGGAACAGGGAAAAGTAGGAGAGGAGAGAGGGAACAGGGAAAAGTAGGAGAAGAGAGAGGGAACAGGGAAAAGTAGGTGAAGAGAGGGGGAACAGGGAAAGTAGGAGTGGAGAGAGGGAACAGGGAAAAGTAGGAGAAGAGAGAGGGAACAGGGAAAAGTAGGAGAAGAGAGAGGGAACATGGAAAAGTAGGAGAAGAGAGGGGGAACAGGGAAAGTAGGAGAAGAGAGAGGGAACAGGGAAAAGTAGGAACAGAGAGAGGGAACAGGGAAAAGTAGGAGAAGAGAGGGAACAGGGAAAAGTAGGAGAAGAGAGAGGGAACAGGGAAAAGTAGGAGAAGAGAGAGGGGGAACAGGGAAAAGTAGGAGAAGAGAGGGGGAACAGGGAAAAGTAGGAGAAGAGAGAGGGAACAGGGAAAAGTAGGAGAAGAGAGGGGGAACAGGGAAAAGTAGGAGAAGAGAGAGGAACAGGGAAAAGTAGGAGAAGAGAGAGGGAACAGGGAAAAGTAGGAGAAGAGAGGGGGTACAGAGAAAAGTAGAAGAAGAGAGGGAACAGGGAAAAGTCGGAGAAGAGAGGGGGAACAGGGAAAAGTAGGAGAAGAGAGAGGGAACAGGGAAAAGTAGGAGAGGAGATGGAACAGGGAAAAGTAGGAGAAGAGAGAGGGAACAGGGAAAAGTAGGTGAAGAGAGGGGGAACAGGGAAAGTAGGAGTGGTGAGAGGGAACAGGGAAAAGTTGGAGAAGAGAGAGGGAACAGGGAAAAGTAGGAGAAGAGAGGGGGAACAGAGAAAAGTAGGAGAAGAGAGGGGGAACAGGGAAAAGTAGGAGAGGAGAGGGAACAGGGAAAAGTAGGAGAAGAGAGAGGGAACAGGGAAAAGTAGGAGAAGAGAGGGGGTACAGAGAAAAGTAGAAGAAGAGAGGGAACAGGGAAAAGTAGGAGAAGAGAGGGGGAACAGGGAAAAGTAGGAGAAGAGAGAGGGAACAGGGAAAAGTAGGAGAGGAGATGGAACAGGGAAAAGTAGGAGAAGAAAGGGGGAACAGAGAAAAGTAGGAGAAGAGAGGGGGAACAGGGAAAAGTAGGAGAGGAGAGGGAACAGGGAAAAGTAGGAGAGGAGAGGGGGAACAGGGAAAAGTAGGAGAAGAGAGGGGGGACAGGGAAAAGTAGGAGAGGAGAGGGAACAGGGAAAAGTAGGAGAAGAGAGGGGGAACAGGGAAAAGTAGGAGAAGAGAGAGGGAACAGGGAAAAGTAGGAGAAGAGAGAGGGAACAGAGAAAAGTAGGAGAAGAGAGGGGGAACAGGGAAAAGTAGGAGAAGAGAGGGAACAGGGAAAAGTAGGAGAGGAGCGGGAACAGGGAAAAGTAGGAGAGGAGAGGAACAAAGAAAATTAGGAGAAGAGAGGGGGAACAGGGAAAAGTAGGAGAAGAGAGGGAACAGGGAAAAGTAGGATGGGAGAGGGGGAACAGGGAAAAGTAGAAGAAGAGAGATGGAACAGGGAAAAGTAGGAGAGGAGAGGGAACAGGGAAAAGTAGGAGAAGAGAGGGGGAACAGGGAAAAGTAGGAGAAGAGAGAGGGAACAGGGAAAAGTAGGTGAAGAGAGGGGGAACAGGGAAAAGTAGGAGAAGAGAGGGGGAACAGGGAAAAGTAGGAGAGGAGAGAGGGAACAGGGAAAAGTAGGAGAGGAGAGGGGGAACAGGGTAAAGTTGAAGAAGAGACGGGGAACAGGGAAAAGTAGGAGAGGAGAGAGGGAACAGGGAAAAGTAGGAGAGGAGAGGGAACAGGGAAAAGTAGGAGAGGAGAGAGGGAACAGGGAAAAGTAGGAGAAGAGAGAGGGAACAGGGAAAAGTAGGAGAAGAGAGAGGGAACAGGGAAAGTAGGAGAGGAGATGGAACAGGGAAAAGTAGGAGAGGAGAGAGGGAACAGAGAAAAGTAGGAGAAGAGAGGGGGAACAGGGAAAAGTAGGAGAGGAGAGGGAACAGGGAAAAGTAGTAGAAGAGAGGGGGAACAGGGAAAAGTAGGAGAAGAGAGGGGGAACAGGGAATGTAGGAGTGGAGAGAGGGAACAGGGAAAAGTAGGAGAAGAGAGAGGGAACAGGGAAAAGTAGGAGAGGAGAGGGAACAGGGAAAAGTAGGAGAAGAGAGAGGGAACAGGGAAAAGTAGGAGAAGAGAGAGGGAACAGGGAAAAGTAGGAGAAGAGAGAGGGAACAGGGAAAAGTAGGAGAGGAGAGGGAACAGGGAAATGTAGGAGAAGAGAAAGGGAACAGGGAAAAGTAGGAGAGGAGAGGGAACAGGGAAAAGTAGGAGAAGAGAGAGGGAACAGGGAAAAGTAGGAGAAGAGAGAGGGAACAGGGAAAAGTAGGAGAAGAGAGGGGGAACAGGGAAAAGTAGGAGAAGAGAGAGGGAACAGGGAAAAGTAGGAGAAGAGAGAGGGAACAGGGAAAAGTAGGAGAGGAGAGGGAACAGGGAAAAGTAGGAGAAGAGAAAGGGAACAGGGAAAAGTAGGAGAAGAGAGGGAACAGGGAAAAGTAGGAGAAGAGAGAGGGAACAGGGAAAAGTAGGAGAGGAGAGGGAACAGGGAAAAGTAGGAGAAGAGAGAGGGAACAGGGAAAAGTAGGAGAAGAGAGAGGGAACAGGGAAAAGTAGGAGAAGAGAGGGGGAACAGGGAAAAGTAGGAGAGGAGAGGGAACAGGGAAAAGTAGGAGAGGAGAGGGAACAGGGAAAAGTAGGAGAAGAGAGGGAGCAGGGAAAAGTAGGAGAAGAGAGGGGGAACAGGTAAAGTAGGAGAAGAGAGAGGGAACAGGGAAAAGTAGGAGAAGAGAGAGGGAACAGGGAAAAGTAGGAGAAGAGAGAGGGAACAGGGAAAAGTAGGAGAAGAGAGGGGGAACAGGGAAAAGTAGGAGAAGAGAGGGGGAACAGAGAAAAGTAGGAGAAGAGAGGGGGAACAGGGAAAAGTAGGAGAAGAGAGAGGGAACAGGGAAAAGTAGGGGAGGAGATGGAACAGGGAAAAGTAGGAGAAGAGAGGGGGAACAGGGAAAAGTAGGAGAAGAGAGAGGGAACAGGGAAAAGTAGGTGAAGAGAGGGGGAACAGGGAATGTAGGAGTGGAGAGAGGGAACAGGGAAAAGTAGGAGAAGAGAGAGGGAACAGGGAAAAGTAGGAGAAGAGAGGGAACAGGGAAAAGTAGGAGAAGAGAGAGGGAACAGGGAAAAGTAGGAGAGGAGAGGGGGAACAGGGAAAAGTAGGAGAAGAGAGGGAACAGGGAAAAGTAGGTGAAGAGAGGGGGAACAGGGAAAGTAGGAGTGGAGAGAGGGAACAGGGAAAAGTAGGAGAAGAGAGAGGGAACAGGGAAAAGTAGGAGAAGAGAGAGGGAACAGGGAAAAGTAGGAGAAGAGAGAGGGAACAGGGAAAAGTAGGAGAAGAGAGAGGGAACAGGGAAAAGTAGGAGAGGAGAGAGGGAACAAGGAAAAGTAGGAGAAGAGAGAGGGAACAGGGAAAAGTAGGTGAAGAGAGGGGGAACAGGGAAAGTAGGAGTGGAGAGAGGGAACAGGGAAAAGTAGGAGAAGAGAGAGGGAACAGGGAAAAGTAGGAGAAGAGAGAGGGAACATGGAAAAGTAGGAGAAGAGAGGGGGAACAGGGAAAGTAGGAGAAGAGAGAGGGAACAGGGAAAAGTAGGAGAAGAGAGAGGGAACAGGGAAAAGTAGGAGAAGAGAGGGAACAGGGAAAAGTAGGAGAAGAGAGAGGGAACAGGGAAAAGTAGGAGAAGAGAGAGGGGGAACAGGGAAAAGTAGGAGAAGAGAGGGGGAACAGGGAAAAGTAGGAGAAGAGAGAGGGAACAGGGAAAAGTAGGAGAAGAGAGGGGGAACAGGGAAAAGTAAGAGAAGAGAGAGGGAACAGGGAAAAGTAGGAGAAGAGAGGGAAGAGGTATTTCTCTAGTCTCTTGTTTACATTTTACTCACCCTTCCAACACACTGATATATTTATGCGGTATGAGACCCCTAACTCCTCCCGCTTCCCCTCTCCACCAATCAGAAGAGGCCTTGCTGTGCAGAAGGAGGGGATCCCCCTGCTTAAAGGACAGTTCAGTAGCAGATCGCGCGGTGTAATCAAACATGGCCACCGCCTCCCACTCTACAAGAAATACAAAACTTTATTGTACTGTACATTTCTGAAGAAAGAGAGAGGTGTGAGCATGTGTGTGCATGTGTTTGTGTGTTGTGGGGGTGAAAAATTAGTATTACTTTAAATTATAGGTATGTACAGTCCTGTATTCTGGTTGTGTAAATTGCTGTTTTCACCCAACTCTGTGCCTAATCCACCATCTTTCTTTTTCTTCTTTCTTTTTTTTTTCTCCCCAATTTCATGGTATCCAATTGTTGTAGTAGCTACTATCTTGTCTCATTGTTACAACTCCCGTACGGGCTCGGGAGAGACGAAGGTTGAATGTCATGCGTCCTCCGATACACAACCCAACCAGCCGTACTGCTTCTTAACACAGCGCACATCCAACCCGGAAGCCAGCCGCACCAATGTGTTGGAGGCTACACTGTGCACCTGGCAACCTTGGCTAGCACCGGTTACGACAGAGCCTGGGCGCGAACCCAGGGACTCTGATGGCACAGCTGGCGCTGCAGTACAGCGCCCTTAACCACTGCGCCACCCGGGAGGCCCTAATCCACCATCTTGTGTTCTTGCCCCCACCCTCTGAACTCTGTACTCTGAAACTTGCATGTTCGGAACGAGGTATCTCTGTTCTGAACAAAAGTCTCTCCTTAACCTCTATTCTAAGAACAAACAGTTCTTAGTACTAACAAGAGAACACAGGGTACAGAATATTTGGACATCTTGTAGATAGGGGTTGGTTCGACACATTGACACAGTTGTGGTGGATTGTAGGAAATGTAGGAAGGTTGGGCTGTATAAGACAATATCTACCACAGTGTGTGTGTGTGTGTGTGTGTGTGTGTGTGTGTGTGTGTGTGTGTGTGTGTGTGTATATGTGCGTGCTCACCATCCTCAATGTGGAATTGTTCAGTCTCACCATCTCCCTCCTCTGTGATTGGTTCACTACAAACAGAGACGACATCAGTCTTTTTCTCTCTGTTTCTCTCTGTAAACAATATGGTCAGTACTGCATAAAAGCCCAGATCCGATGTGGTTGGAGGCTCCGTATGGAGGATGTGATGCAATTGCGGAGCATCCGGAGGCATATTAGAGGCCAAATTGAGCTCTGTACTGCATCACTGTGCACCTCCCAAATTTTGTAACAATGCGGAGTGCTCCGTAAGCTCCGTTTAGCTTCACATTGACATGATTGGTTGCCGGTCGGTGGGAAAGGGAGGTCCTGTATAAATACAAGCTACTTTCCTTGACAAGTTCCTTAACAACAGCTCTGTGCTGCTCCACGAAGCACAAGAAGTATGAATGCCCTGACTTCTGCAGAGGCTGAATCACTGTAAATGCTGCACAGCCAATGCAGACGTCAGATTGACCATTCAGCACCTTTAAGAGATGTTTAAATGTGACAAAATGATTGTGCTTTATGGTAACTGGTTTATAAATCAGGATAGTACAGTATCTGTTAGTATCTATCTATCTCTCTCTATCTTACCAGTACTCCTGCTCCAGAGTCATGTGCTTCTCGTACACGGGCCCGGGCAGCTCTGATTGGCACGGGAAGATGACATCATACTGGAGGATCATGGTCTTGACGAGGTCATTGACCTGTGGTTGCCTAGCGACAACATCACCAGAATCCGACCCTCTCAGGAGGCTCGGCCCGAAACACACAGCCAGGTTATAGGGCTGCATCATGTTCTCATCGCTGTACTGGGACACACTACACACACACCAGACACATACACAGCCACACGCATGCACGCACACACACCCACCCACCGCCAAGTTATACAGCTGTGTAAGGGAGTTGGCTCTGTGAAGACACACGCAGGACATGAATGTGCAAACTGAAACGTACTGGTTGAGGAAAGCGAAGAGGTAACGTATGACGATAAGGAGAGGTCGAGGGAAGGAGGAGACAACTGACTTTATCTGAGCTGCTTTCTCTGCCAATCCCTCGTTTTCTGAGAGAGAGAGAGAGAGAGAGAGAGCGAGAGAGAGAGAGAGAGAGAGAGAGCAGGGGAGGGAGAGAGACGGAGAGAGAGAGAGAGAGAGGAGAGCAGGGGAGGGAGAGAGAGAGAGAGAGAGGGAGGGAGAGGGAGAGCGAGAGAGAGAGAGGGAGGGAGAGGGAGGGAGGGAGGGAGAAAGAGAGATGGAGAAAGAGAGAGAGCGAGAGAGACAGAGAGAGAGAGAGAGGGAGGGAGGGAGGGAGGGAGGGAGGGAGGGAGGGAGGGAGGGAGGGAGGGAGGGAGGGAGGGAGGGAGGGAGGGAGGGAGGGAGGGAGGGAGGGAGGGAGGGAGGGAGGGAGGGAGGGAGGGAGGGAGGGATGGAGAAAGAGAGAGAGACAGAGAGAGAGGGGGGGGAAGAGGGATGGAGAAAGAGAGAGAGCGAGAGAGAGACAGAGAAAGGGAGGAAGGGAGAAATAGGGAGGGAGGGAGAGGCATGATATCATACAGTACATGTGTTTAGTTACAGACACAAGTCAGTCGTGTCAGTAGTGTGTAGCATTGTGTGTGTGTGTTTGACTTACGGACACAGTCCAATAGTTCTGTGTAGTATTCATCAGGGAACAACGACGGGTCCAGTCCTCTGAAGTACAGCTTCAACACACCAGCCACCGAATCAATGTCACAGTCACTGTCTGCTAGAGGGTCCTCTCCTACAAACACACACACACACACACAAACATGTTGTTGACAACTCAGCTTCCATGCACACATACACACTGCATCCCCCAAATATAATCTTTGAATGGGCATCTGATGCAACACTCCCCAGTACCTCTCTCAGACAACACCTATGTGTGTGCAGGTTACCTCGCTCAAAAGCGTCCCTGATGTGGTTGACCTCTCTCTGGGACCCTGGAACACGGAATATCCCCTCATGGTGCAGACCGTGAAGATTTATAAAGCGAATGCAGCTTTCAACCACCACAGGAATCTGCTGCCCTGAACTCTGAGAGAGAGAGAGAGAGAGAGAGAGAGAGAGGAGAGAGAGAGAGAGAGCGAGAGAGAGAGAGAGAGAGAGAGAGAGAGAGAGTGAGTGAGAGTCAAACGGAAGTCAACATACACCACACACACACACACGACAGGAAAGAGTCAATAATACCTGTGTCCTAGACATTCTCCTCCTTCTTCTACACTCAGCCAAGCAGAAAGAGAGAGGGAGAGGGAAAGAGAAAGAGAAGGATTGAAGAGAAGATTATAAAAGTGAAAGAAAGCACAAGAGGGGAACAAGGCACACTCACAAGAGTAGAAGAGACACTACTGTTTAAGATCACTCACCGGAGTAGGAGAGAGACTACTGTTTAAGATCACTCACCGGAGTAGGAGAGAGACTACCGTTTAAGATCACTCACCGGAGTAGGAGAGAGACTACCGTTTAAGATCACTCACCGGAGTAGGAGAGAGACTACTGTTTAAGATCACTCACCAGAGTAGGAGAGAGACTACTGTTTAAGATCACTCACCGGAGTAGGAGAGAGACTACTGTTTAAGATCACTCACCAGAGTAGGAGAGAGACTACTGTTTAAGATCACTCACCGGAGTAGGAGAGAGACTACTGTTTAAGATCACTCACCAGAGTAGGAGAGAGACTACTGTTTAAGATCACTCACCGGAGTAGGAGAGAGACTACTGTTTAAGATCACTCACCGGAGTAGGAGAGAGACTACTGTTTAAGATCACTCACCGGAGTAGGAGAGAGACTACTGTTTAAGATCACTCACCGGAGTAGGAGAGAGACTACTGTTTAAGATCACTCACCGGAGTAGGAGAGAGACTACTGTTTAAGATCACTCACCGGAGTAGGAGAGAGACTACTGTTTAAGATCACTCACCGGAGTAGGAGAGAGACTACTGTTTAAGATCACTCACCGGAGTAGGAGAGAGACTACTGTTTAAGATCACTCACCGGAGTAGGAGAGAGACTACTGTTTAAGATCACTCACCGGAGTAGGAGAGAGACTACTGTTTAAGATCACTCACCGGAGTAGGAGAGAGACTACTGTTTAAGATCACTCACCGGAGTAGGAGAGAGACTACTGTTTAAGATCACTCACCGGAGTAGGAGAGAGACTACTGTTTAAGATCACTCACCGGAGTAGGAGAGAGACTACTGTTTAAGATCACTCACCGGAGTAGGAGAGAGACTACTGTTTAAGATCACTCACCGGAGTAGGAGAGAGACTACTGTTTAAGATCACTCACCGGAGTAGGAGAGAGACTACTGTTTAAGATCACTCACCGGAGTAGGAGAGAGACTACTGTTTAAGATCACTCACCGGAGTAGGAGAGAGACTACTGTTTAAGATCACTCACCGGAGTAGGAGAGAGACTACCGTTTAAGATCACTCACCGGAGTAGGAGAGAGACTACTGTTTAAGATCACTCACCGGAGTAGGAGAGAGACTACTGTTTAAGATCACTCACCGGAGTAGGAGAGAGACTACTGTTTAAGATCACTCACCGGAGTAGGAGAGAGACTACTGTTTAAGATCACTCACCGGAGTAGGAGAGAGACTACTGTTTAAGATCACTCACCAGAGTAGGAGAGAGACTACTGTTTAAGATCACTCACCGGAGTAGGAGAGAGACTACTGTTTAAGATCACTCACCGGAGTAGGAGAGAGACTACCGTTTAAGATCACTCACCGGAGTAGGAGAGAGACTACTGTTTAAGATCACTCACCGGAGTAGGAGAGAGACTACTGTTTAAGATCACTCACCGGAGTAGGAGAGAGACTACTGTTTAAGATCACTCACCGGAGTAGGAGAGAGACTACTGTTTAAGATCACTCACCGGAGTAGGAGAGAGACTACTGTTTAAGATCACTCACCGGAGTAGGAGAGAGACTACTGTTTAAGATCACTCACCGGAGTAGGAGAGAGACTACTGTTTAAGATCACTCACCGGAGTAGGAGAGAGACTACTGTTTAAGATCACTCACCGGAGTAGGAGAGAGACTACTGTTTAAGATCACTCACCGGAGTAGGAGAGAGACTACTGTTTAAGATCACTCACCAGAGTAGGAGAGAGACTACTGTTTAAGATCACTCACCGGAGTAGGAGAGAGACTACTGTTTAAGATCACTCACCGGAGTAGGAGAGAGACTACTGTTTAAGATCACTCACCGGAGTAGGAGAGAGACTACTGTTTAAGATCACTCACCGGAGTAGGAGAGAGACTACTGTTTAAGCTCTCAGAAGAGGAGAATTTAGAGAGAGAAAGAAAGTTGAGGAGAGAGAACAAAAGTGCCGAAGAGCTTTATGACACATTGTCAGTATTAGTGTTGGAGCGTGGAGATTGATTCCCTGAAGCTTCTGTCCACACACTGCATATCTCTCCTACACATGTTAGCGTTATGACATATTAGTGTGTATGTTTGTGTGTGTGTGTTACCTGTATGAAACCCAGCATATCAGAGGTGAAGAGAGTGTGGCTGTACATGGAACAGGGTCTGGACCTCCGCACACGCACTGACCTAGCACACTGCATTCTGGGAGATATACAGCATCACTCACCAGTCATACACTGATACACACACATCATGCTTTTCAACAGTAACAGTGTAGTGTTGTTTTTGCTACAGTCTTGGATTTGTTGCTGCGTTGAAGATTATACTCTCTCTTTCTCTCTTTCATCTCTTTTTCTTTCTCTCTCGTCTTTCTTTTTCTCTCTCATTTCTCTCTCTCTCCATGTCTCTCTCCCTTTCTCTCTCTCAGAGAAATAACAGGAATGTTTACCTGGAGGGGTCGCTATCAACGGCCTTAGCTGGAAAACAAACAGATATTTGAAGATAGAGGGGGTGAGGGAGGGGGGCGAGAGAGGAAGAATGGGAGAGGGAGAAGGAAGAAGGAGAGCGAGAGGGAGAGAGTTAGGAATAGTGCAAGATTAGTTATGTAGTAGTTGTGTGGTATTACAGTAGTAGAAGTATAGTAGTAGTACAGTTGTAGTATATAGTATTAGTATAGTAGTACAGTAGTGGTGCAGTAGTAGTATAGTATTAGTAAAGTAGTAGAATAGTAGTAGTACAGTAGTAGTGCAGTAGTAGTATAGTAGAAGTACCTTTCTGTATGGCCTCCTGCAGCAGGTCATGTTTAGCCTGTAGTTTGGAGATCAGGGAGCTTCCAATCAGATACTCCTTAACTTTCTGACAAACGACAGAAACAGAGATACACACTTTAACCTTTGCAGCTTTAGCTTGTTTACACAGCTTCAGCTCAGTTGGCTAACACAGTCTTGTGTTTTTCAGATGTCCCGGGTTTTAAACCTAGATGGTCACAGAAGCACTATAAGGAGACGCAATCCATAATACTATCATTAGACTCCCCTCACACCTTCCCCTGATCAATGGGATGTCCTCACCGTAAAGTAGAATGTCTCTGTTTCCTGCTGATTGGCTCTCCGCTTGGCAAGGGCTAGCTTGGAGGCAGAGGCGGTTCCCATGGGGTCGTGTGATAGGCTGATGGGCAGGTCAGGGGGGGGGTTACTGTCACTGTCACACATATTGTCCAATAGCGCGGAGAGGGTGGCTTTCAGTGTCTTACTGACCTGGAAAATAGATACATACAATATATAGAAAATGGATCCATCGATTGATCGATGGTTCGATAAATCAATGGATAGATTAAGGATAGAGCGAAAACCTCACCTCCTCTGTTTCCAAGGTTTCGGTGGAGAGGCGGGACTGGAGCTGTTGGAACCTGGTCTCTAACTCATACCTCACCTGGCTCTCCGCACTCACCTCGCCCACCTGGAACACATTAGGGATGTGTATAGTATAACAGGTGTACTGGTGTGTGAACCAACAGCACTTCCTATGGGATCTCAACATATCATGTTCAGTGTGTCACAGAATATACAGGACACATATTGGCCTCGTCAACAGCCATCTTTGCACTCCATAATTCTGATCAAATGTGTCACGGTCATCATCCACTGATGGATGACCATGAATGTGTGTGTACCTGGTCTCCCTCATGAGGATGGTAACTGAAGCGGAAGGGCAGACAGAATGCTGTGTCGTGGTTCTGTAGGAGAGCGTCTCTGTCTCCGCCCTGATCCAGTGATGTCACTTCCTGTTCCAGCTGCTTCAGCCCGGCCTCCTCAGCCTTCAGGACACGCCCCCTGCTGGCTAGGTAGGACCTCATCACTCGCTCCAAGGAGAGATGGAACCCCAGGTCAGTACACTGAGAGGTAGAGAGTGTGTGTGTGTGAGCGAGAGAGAGAGAGAGAGAGAGAGAGAGAGAGAGAGAGAGAGAGATTAATACTTAGTTTGTCAGTTAAACATTTTATAATATAAGATTGCGTAACAGACACACACAAAGGCACCAGCGCGCACAAAAACACGCACACACGCGCACACACGCGCACACACACACACACACACACACACACACACACACACACACACACACACACACACATACACACAGTGACTCACGTCTATGAGTGTGCTGAGATCCTGTAGATAGTACTTGTTCATAGTTGCGTTGGCAGCTGCCAGATTCAGCAGATAGTCATTACGAGCCTTAGTGCACTTCAGCTGGGTCTCCTGCACTCTGCCATGTCTCTATGGAGAGCACACACACACAATTTGGTTAAAAGAATAGCTAATGACAACGAAGGTCCGTTGATTCATACTGCCTTTGGTACAGGCTCAGGCCAGGGGTTAGAGGTTAGGGTTTAGGGTCAAGGGGTTTGACACTAGCTGTAGTTGGTTTGATTTGGCACTACAGAAGTAGCTCACATTATTGTTCCGTTGTGTGTGGTTTTCATGTGGCACAGGATGTCTGACTCAAAACTCTACAAAACTGTCTGTATCCTGTGCCACATGAAAACCACACACGTCTCAACAACAACCATGGCCACCCTCCAGGCTGACTTCATTGCAGACGTTGCATTGGATTAACAAATGGTTATGTGCCACATCATGGACTGTGCAGTCGGGCATCAGATTGTTATATCATACGATGTGGTTAGCTGTTATAGTAAATACATTGTGAGATCTGGCAGTGTAGTCAGATGCGACCTTTACCTTTTCCATCATTTTCTCCATCTTCTTCACAGAGCTCCGCCGCTGGCCTCCTGATTGGGTTATCCCCAGTTCAGCTGACTTCCCTGTCTGTCTCTCCTCCAATCGTGTGGCTTCCTTTAGTTTCCCCTCCGCTGTCAGACTCTCTGTATGGTACTGGTGGTATGTCCTCAGAGCCTACACACACACACACACACACACACACACACACACACACACACACACACACACTAGTGATACAATCTTCATCTTTTTACTTTTGTCCACATCGTTAGTGACTGAGGTATGTTCGTACCGTCTGCAGTTCAGTGGTGACCTTCAGTAGCTCATCTTGCATCTGAACTCCCACCTCCTTACTCTGATCAGAGACATATCAGTCATCAGACAGTGTAACACGCTATCACATTTTCACTTTTAGATTTTGGAGTTGTGTAGATCAGTGAAAAATACGTATCATTTTATGTACAGACGATCTTGACTGGAAGCCAAAGGAAGTGGGTCGATCATTTGTTCAGGTACTGTAAATATGAATGTGTGTTTACCCGTTTTGCCAGACGGTGTGTGTCCTCTGAGCAGTGTGTGAGTCGCTGTGTGAGTGTGTGTGAGCAGGAGTCACTCAGCGCTGCATGTTCTCTGCTCTCTGCACGTGTCTGAGTCAACAAAACTGACCAACACTGAGACACTGATTGACCACTCTGCTCCTTCCTACAGGGAGGGAGGGGGAGGAGGGGGTAGAGGAGAGAAAGACAGAGGGGGAAAGATAGATAGGGAGAGACAGAGGGGGAGAGACAGGGGGGAGAGACAGGGTGAGGACAGAGAGGGCAAGACTTAAACCAATTTACGTAATATTATCATTGAGTTCCCTATACTAACATTCCACCAATAATAATGTCTGCCAGTCAGTATGAACAGATCAAGCAATAAAAGCAAAATAAACAATGCAGAATTGTTTTTTACACACACACACACACACACCTCTTGGTCTTTAGGGTGAACCTCTCTGTAAGTTTGTCGAGGGCACGGGCATACTCCGCCTCAATGTCACCACGACGACGGAAGAACTCGGACAGGTCAGACAGCTGTTGACCTTTGACCTCCACCTGACCGTCCAGAACCTTCATTTGGTCACACAGCTGGGCCCGCAGGTCTACACACACACACATACAGACACACGCACACACACAGACACACGTACGAAGTTCACAACAGAGGCGATCACGAACAGATCTGATCAAAAAACATCATTATTAATGGGCCGTCATTGTAAATAAGAATTTGTTCTTAACTGACTTGCCTTAAATAAAGGTTACATAAGAAATGTAAATGTACGTTGAAAACACTCTAACGCCTCAAACCACTCAGGCCACAGCTAAGTGCATTGTTAGATGCCTTTTTGCCATCCCGAGTCAATATATACATAGAAGAGCTCAGCTAAACATAGAATCACATGGTTTATCCATCTCTCTGACCTCATGGTTTATCCATCTCTCTGACCTCATGGTTTATCCATCTCTCTGACCTCATGGTTTATCCATCTCTCTGACCTCATGGTTTATCCATCTCTCTGACCTCATGGTTTATCCATCTCTCTGACCTCATGGTTTATCAATCTCTCTGACCTCATGGTTTATCCATTTCTCTGACCTCATGGTTTATCCATCTCTCTGACCTCATGGTTTATCCATCTCTCTGACCTCATGGTTTATCCATCTCTCTGACCTCATGGTTTATCCATCTCTCTGACCTCATGGTTTATCCATCTCTCTGACCTCATGGTTTATCCATCTCTCTGACCTCATGGTTTATCCATCTCTCTGACCTCATGGTTTATCCATCTCTCTGACCTCATGGTTTATCCATCTCTCTGACCTCATGGTTTATCCATCTCTCTGACCTCATGGTTTATCCATCTCTCTGACCTCATGGTTTAACCATCTCTCTGACCTCATGGTTTATCCATCTCTCTGACCTCATGGTTTATCCATCTCTCTGACCTCATGGTTTATCCATCTCTCTGACCTCATGGTTTATCCATCTCTCTGACCTCATGGTTTATCCATCTCTCTGACCTCATGGTTTATCCATCTCTCTGACCTCATGGTTTAACCATCTCTCTGACCTCATGGTTTATCCATCTCTCTGACCTCATGGTTTATCCATCTCTCTGACCTCATGGTTTATCCATCTCTCTGACCTCATGGATTATCCATCTCTCTGACCTCATGGTTTATCCATCTCTCTGACCTCATGGTTTATCCATCTCTCTGACCTCATGGTTTATCCATCTCTCTGACCTCATGGTTTATCCATCTCTCTGACCTCATGGTTTATCCATCTCTCTGACCTCATGGTTTATCCATCTCTCTGACCTCATGGTTTATCCATCTCTCTGACCTCAGAACAAAGGTGACTACAAATGCAAAGGTACCAATGTCTATTCAATTGATACAAACAAGCTACATATCAAAATAAGCTTCAAACGAAAACTGAGGTGACTGCATTATAAAAAACAATTATTTCTTTGGCCGCCTCTCCTTCCAGTTCTCTGCTGCCAATGACTGGAACGAACTACAAAAATCTCTGAAACTGGAAACACTTATCTCCCTCACTAGCTTTAAGCACCAACTGTCAGAGCAGCTCACAGATTACTGCACCTGTACATAGTCCACCTATAATTTAGCCCAAACAACTACCTCTTTCCCTACTGTATTTTATTTATTTATTTATTTTGCTCCTTTGCACCCCATTATTTTTATTTCTACTTTGCACATTCTCCCATTGCAAATCTACCATTCCAGTGTTTTACTTGCTATATTGTATTTACTTTGCCACCATGGCCTGTTTGCCTTTACCTCCCTTATCTCACCTAATTTGCTCACATCGTATATAGACTTGTTTATACTGTATTATTGACTGTATGTTTGTTTTACTCCATGTGTAACTCTGTGTCGTTGTATGTGTTGAACTGCTTTGCTTTATCTTGGCCAGGTCGCAATTGTAAATGAGAACTTGTTCTCAACTTGCCTACCTGGTTAAATAAAGGTGAAATAAATAAATAAATAAAATAATAAATAAAAATAATGTAAACAGTAGGCTATAGGCCTATTTCAATCATATTGAAATACAGTGCCTTGCAAAAGTATTCAACCCCTTGGCATTTTTCCTATTTTGTTGCATTGCAACCTGTAATTTAAATAGATTTTTATTTGGATTTCATGCAATGGATTTACACAAAATAGTCCAAATTGGTAAAGTGAAATGAAAAAAATGACTTGTCTCAAAACATTAAAAAAAAATACAATCTGAAAAGTGGTGTGTGTATATGTATTCACCCCTTGCTATGAAGCCCATAAATAAGATCTGGTGCAACCAATTACCTTCAGAAGTCACATAATTTGTTAAATAAAGTATACCTGTAAGCAATCTAAGTGTCACATGATCTTCATATGATCATATGACCTGTTCTGAAAGGCCCCAGAGTCTGAAACACCACTAAGCAAGAGGCACCACTAAGCAAGCGGCACCATGAAGACCAAGGAGCTCTCCAAACAGGTCAGGGACAAAGTTGTGGAGAAGTACAGATCAGGGTTGGGTTACAAAAAAATATCAGAAACTTTGAACATCCCACGGAGCACCATTAAATCTATTATTAAAAAAATTAAAGGATATGGCATCACAACAAACCTACCAAGAGAGGGCCGCCCACCAAAACTCACCAGGCAAGGAGGGCATTAATCAAAGAGGCAACAAAGAGACCAAAGATAACCCTGAAGGAGCTGCAAAGCTCCACTGCGGAGTATCTGTAGTATCTGTCCATAGGACCACTTTAAGCCGTACACTCCACAGAGCTGGGCTTTATGGAAGATTGGCCAGAAAAAAGCCATTACTTAAAGAAAAAAATAAGAAAAAACGTTTGGTGTTCGCCAAAAGGCATGTGGGAGACTCCCCAAACATATGGAAGAAGGTACTCTGGTCAGATGAGACTGACATTTAGCTTTTTGGCCATCAAGGAAAATGCTACGTCTGGTGCAAACCAAACACCTCTCATTAACCTGATTCCCACAGTGAAGCATGGTGGTGGCAGCATCATGCTGTGGGGTTGTTTTTCACCGCCAGGGACTGGGAAACTGGTCAGAATTGAAGGAATGGTGGATGACGCTAAATACAGGGAAATTCTTGAGGGAAAACTGTTTGTCTTCCAGAGATTTGAGACTGGTACGGAGGTTCACCTTCCAGCAGGACAATGACCCTAAGCATACTGCTAAAGCAACACTCGAATGGTTTAAGGGGAAACATTTAAATGTCTTGGAATGGCCTAGCCAAAGCCCAGACCTCAATTCAACTGAGAATCTGTGGTATGACTTAAAGCTTGCTGTACACCAGGGGAACCAATCCAAGTTGAAGGAGCTGGAGCAGTTTTGCCTTGAATAATGGCTAGATGTGCCAAGAGACTTGCAGCTGTATTCGCTGCAAAGGGTGGCTCTACAAAGGATTGACTTTGGTGGGGTGAATAGTTATGCACGCTTAAGTTTTCAATTTTTTTGTCTTATTTCTTGTTTGTTTCACAATAAAAAACTATTTTTCATCTTCAAAGTGCTAGGCATGTTGTCTAAATCAAATGATTCTAACCCCCCAAAAAATCAATTTTAATTACAGGTTTGAAAAATTTGAAAAATTATCGGCCTACATCGAATCTCCCATTCCTTTCAAAAATGTTAGAAAAAGCTGTTGCACAGCAACTCACTGCCTTCCTGAAGACAAATAATGCATATAAAACACTTCAGTCTGGTTTTAGACCACATCATATTACTGAGACTGTACTCGTGAAGGTGGTAAATTACCTTTTAATGGCGTCAGACCAAGGCTTTGCATCTGTCCTCGTGCTCCTAGACCTTAGTGCCGCCTTTAACACCATCGATCACCACATTCTTTTGGAGAGATTGGAAACCCTAATTGGTCTACACGGACAAGTTCTGGCCTGGTTTAGATCTTATCTGTCAGAAAGATATCAGTTCGTCTCTGTGGATGGTTTGTCCTCTGACAAATCAATTGATCACTATATATTCTCTTGGTCATTCGGAAACGCAATGTCAACTTTCACTGCTATGCGGACGACACACAGCTGTACATTTCGATGAAACATAGGGAAGCCCTAAAATTGCATGCCCTGGAAGCCTGTGTTTCAGACATAAGGAAGAGGATGGTGGCAAATGTTTTACTTTTAAACTTGGACCAAGCAGAGATGCTAGTTCTAGGTCCCAAGAAACAAAGAGATCTGCTGTTGGATCTGAAAATGTATCTTAATGGTTGTACAGTCGTCTCAAATAAAACTGTGAAGGACCTCTGTGTTACTCTGGACCCTGATCTCCCTTTTGAGGAACGTATCAAGAATATTTTTTACATCTTCGTAACGTTGCAAAAATCTTCAACTTTTTGTCCAAAAATTATGCAGAAAAGCTAATCCATGCTTTTGTCACTTCTAGATTAGACTACCAGAATGTTCTACTCTCTGGTTAACCGGATAAAGCACTAAATACATTTCAGTTAGTGCTAAATACGGCTGCTAGAATCTTGACTAGAACCCTAAATGATCATATTCCTGTTAAGGCTAGAGCTGATTTCAAGGTTTTACTGCTAACCTACAAAGCATTACATGGACTTTCTCCTATCTATCTCTCCGATTTGGTCCTGCCGTACATACCTACACGTACGCTACGTTCACAAGACGCAGGCCTCCTTATTGTTCCTAGGCAGGGCTTTCTCCTATAGAGCTCAATTTTTATGGAATGGTCTGCCGATCCAAGTGAGAGACACAGACTCGGTCTCGAACTTTGTCTTTATTGAAGACTCATCTCTTCAGTAGGTCCTATTATTGAGTGTAGTCTGGCCCAGGGGTGCGAACGGCAAGGCACTGGAGTGACGAACCGCCCTTGCTGTCTCTGCCTGGCCGGCTCCCCTCACTCCACTGGGATCTCTGCCTCTGACCCCATTACGGGGGTTGAGTCACTGGCTTACTTGTGCTCTTCCATGCTGTCCCTAGGAGGGGTGCGTCATGTCGTGCCAGGCTTTTTTTACTATACATGACTTGAGTGGGTTCAGTCACTGATGTGATTTTCCTGTCCAATTTTGCGCCCACTCGGGCTTGTGCAGTGGAGGAGATCTTCGTGGGCTATACTCAGCCTTGTCTCAGGGTAGTAAGGTAGTAAGTTGGTGGTCTGTTAATATCCCTCTAGTGTTGAGGGGGCTGTGCTTTGGAAAGTAGGTGGGGTTATATCCTGCCTGGTTGGCCCTGTCCGGGGGTATAGGTGTCACAGTGTCCCCTGACTCCCCCTATCTCAGCCTCCAATATCTATGCTGCGATAGTCTATGTGTCGGGGGGCTAGGGTCAATCTGTCCAATCCAGTGAAATTCTCCTGTCTTATCTGGTGTTCTGTGTGAACTTAAGTATGCTCCTTCTAATTGTCCCATCTCTCTCTCTCTCGAAGGACCTAAGGCCTAGGATCATGCTTTAGGACTACCTGGCCTAATGACTCCCGATTGTCCCCAGTCCACCTGGTTGTGGTGCTGATCCAGTTTCTGCTGTTTTGCTTGTGGCTATGGAACCCTGACCTGTTCACCAGATGTTCTACCTTGTCCAGGACCTGATGTTTTCAACCCTCTCTCTCTTGTTCTCCATCTCTCTCTCTCTCTGTGTACCTCATCTGCTCTCTTGACCACTGAATACTCAGCTATGAAAATCCAACTGACATTTACTCCTGAGGTGCTGACATATTGCACCCTCTACAACCACTGTGATTATTATTTGACTGCTGGTCATCTATGAATGTTTGAAAATCTTGAAGAATAATCTGGCGTTAATGGCCATCTACTCTTATAATCTCCACCTGGCACAGCCAGAGGACGACTGGCCACTCCTCATAGCCTGGTTCCTCACTAGGTTTCTTCGAAGTCACCGTGTTTCTACATCTGCATTGCTTGCTGTTGGGGTTTTAGGCTGGGTTTCTGTATAAGCACTTTGTGTCATGTTTCTGCTCCTCCCCTCCGGCATCACCAAAATAATAACCACCGGTCCTGGGAATCATCATTGCGCACACCTGGCACTCATCATTACGCTCACCTGGCACTCATCATTATGATTCACACCTGGACCTCATTACCTCCCCTTCATAGGTCCCTTCCTTTTGTTCATTGCTCAGTTGGTCTTGAACCTGTGTTCATGTTACCGCGCTTCTGTTACGCTGTCTTGTTTTATGTTTGTTGTTTTCATTAAACGTTTTACCTGCACCTGCTTCTTGACTCACGGCGTCGTCATTACACTTTGACATCTGCTGATTTAAAAAGGGTTTCATAAATACATTTGATAGCCTAACATGTGCCAAATCTGATTTAGTGTATTTTCATTAGGTAAGCATTACAATAAGCTGCCTCAATATTTGCAGCCGTAGGTGGTAATATCTATCTAGGAGTTCTGAAATAATTCTTATGTTATGGAAAGATTTGGAAGGAGAAAGCTGATCCGAGAACAGCGCTCTTTTCCTTTCGTTCCTTTGGTTCTCTGTGTGGTGTTTTGGGAAACGCATGTTACATCTTCTGCTGTTGTAGGAAAGATGGATTGTTAAAACACTTGTTAAAACATCCATCACTACTTTAAGTCATACCACAGGCCCTGGTACCTTTATACACATGGTTTGGGAATGCTCTTAGGTGTCTATATTCTGGAATGAAGTAGCATCAAACTTGTCCACTGTGTTAAATATTCCTGCATCTCCTTTTATTTTACTTTTTAAATGTTTTTCTGTACTTCATTTATCTTTGTCAGATGCACATTCTTCCATTCTGACCAATTGGAATCTATGCTTCAAGATTGTTTTGATCACGCGGACATGGAAATGTTCCGGGTTGCCTCTGAGAATAGTATCAATGTACACTGAGTAAACAAAACATTAAGAACACCTGCTCTTTCCATGACATAGACTGACCAGGTGAAAGCTATGATCCATTATTGATGTCACTTGTTAAATCCACTTCAGTCCTCCACCCGGTACCCTGCCCTGAACCTTAGTCACCGTTCTAGTTTACCTCCACCCGGTACCCTGCCCTGAACCTTAGTCACTGTTCTAGCTGACCTCCACCCGGTACCCTGCCCTGAACCTTAGTCACTGTTCTAGCTGACCTCCACCCGGTACCCTGCCCTGAACCTTAGTCACTGTTCTAGCTGACCTCCACCCGATACCCTGCCATGAACCTTAGTTACTGTTCTAGCTGACCTCCACCCAGTAACCTGCCCCGAACCTTAGTCACTGTTCTAGCTGACCTCCACCCAGTACCCTGCCCTGAACCTTAGTCACTGTTCTAGCTGACCTCCACCCAGTACCCTGTCCTAAACCTAGTCACTGTTCTAGCTGACCTCCACCCAGTACCCTGCCTTGAACCTTAGTCACTGTTCTAGTTGACCTCCACCCAGTACCCTGCCCTGAACCTTAGTCACTGTTCTAGCTGACCTCCACCCGGTACCCTGCCCTGAACCTTAGTCACTGTTCTAGCTGACCTCCACCCGGTACCCTGCCCTGAACCTAGTCACCTTCTAGTTTACCTCCACCCGGTACCCTGCCCTGAACCTTAGTCACCAGTCTAGTTTACCTCCACCCGGTACCCTGCCCTGAACCTAGTCACCGTTCTAGTTTACCTCCACCCGGTACCCTGCCCTGAACCTTAGTCACCAGTCTAGTTTACCTCCATCCGGTACCCTGCCCTTAACCTTAGTCACCGTTCTAGTTTACCTCCACCCGGTACCCTGCCCTGAACCTAGTCACCGTTCTAGTTTACCTCCATCCGGTACCCTGCCCTTAACCTTAGTCACCGTTCTAGCTGACCTCCACCCGGTACCCTGCCCTGAACCTAGTCACCGTTCTAGCTGACCTCCACCCAGTACCCTGCCCTGAACCTTAGTCACCGTTCTAGTTTACCTCCACCCGGTACCCTGCCCTGAACCTTAGTCACTGTTCTAGCTGACCTCCACCCGGTACCCTGCCCTTAACCTTAGTCACTGTTCTAGTTGATCTCCACCCAGTACCCTGCCCTGAACCTTAGTCACCGTTCTAGTTTACCTCCACCCAGTACCCTGTCCTAAACCTAGTCACTGTTCTAGCTGACCTCCACCCGGTACCCTGTCCTGAACCTTAGTCACTGTTCTAGCTGAGCTCCACCCAGTACCCTGTCCTGAACCTTAGTCACTGTTACTAGCCACCTATCACCCGGTACCCTGCCCTGAACCTAGTCACTGTTCTAGTTTACCTCCACCCGGTACCCTGCCCTGAACCTTAGTCACCGTTCTAGTTTACCTCCACCCGGTACCCTGCCCTGCACCTTAGTCACCGTTCTAGTTTACCTCCACCCGGTACCCTGCCCTGCACCTTAGTCACCGTTCTAGTTTACCTCCACCCGGTACCCTGCCCTGCACCACCCGGTACCCTGCCCTGAACCTTAGTCACCAGTCTAGTTTACGTCCACCCAGTACCCTGCCCTGAACCTAGTCACCGTTCTAGTTTACCTCCACCCGGTACCCTGCCCTGAACCTTAGTCACCGTTCTAGTTTACCTCCACCCGGTACCCTGCCCTGAACCTTAGTCACTGTTCTAGCTGACCTCCACCCGGTACCCTGCCCTGAACCTTAGTCACTGTTCTAGCTGACCTCCACCCGGTACCCTGCCATGAACCTTAGTTACTGTTCTAGCTGACCTCCACCCAGTAACCTGCCCCAAACCTTAGTCACTGTTCTAGCTGACCTCCACCCAGTACCCTGCCCTGAACCTTAGTCACTGTTCTAGCTGACCTCCACCCAGTACCCTGTCCTAAACCTAGTCACTGTTCTAGCTGACCTCCACCCAGTACCCTGCCTTGAACCTTAGTCACTGTTCTAGTTGACCTCCACCCAGTACCCTGCCCTGAACCTTAGTCACTGTTCTAGCTGACCTCCACCCGGTACCCTGCCCTGAACCTTAGTCACTGTTCTAGCTGACCTCCACCCGGTACCCTGCCCTGAACCTTAGTCACTGTTCTAGCTGACCTCCACCCAGTACCCTGCCCTGAACCTTAGTCACTGTTCTAGCTGACCTCCACCCGGTACCCTGCCCTGAACCTTAGTTACGGTTCTAGCTGACCTCCACCCTGTACCCTGCCCTGAACCTTAGTTACTATTCTAGCTGACCTCCACCCAGTATTGTGCCCTGAACCTTAGTCACTGTTCTAGCTGACCTCCACCCAGTACCCTGCCCTGAACTTTAGTCACTGTTCTAGCTGACCTCCACCCAGTACCCTGCCCTGAACCTTAGTCACTGTTCTAGCTGACCTCCACCCAGTACCCTGCCCTTAACCTTAGTTACTGTTCTAGCTGACCTCCACCCAGTACCCTGCCTTGAACCTTAGTCACTGTTCTAGCTGACCTCCACCCAGTACCCTGCCCTGAACTTTAGTCACTGTTCTAGCTGACGTCCACGCAGTACCCTGCCCTGAACCTTAGTCACTGTTCTAGCTGACCTCCACCCAGTACCCTGCCCTTAACCTTAGTTACTGTTCTAGCTGACCTCCACGCAGTACCCTGCCCTGAACCTTAGTCACTGTTCTAGCTGACCTCCACCCAGTACCCTGCCCTTAACCTTAGTCACTGTTCTAGCCGGCTTCCATCTGGTATTCTACCCTGCTGCACCTAAGAGACTGCTGCCCTATGTACATAGTCATTGAACACTGGTCACTTTAATAATGTTTACATATTGTTTCACCCATTTTATATGTATAACTGTATTCTAGTCATGGCTCAGCCTATGTAACTTATTTTTTTGTATTTTGCTGGATTATGTGTGTAATAATTGTTTTATTGCTAGGTATTGCACTGTTCGCTGAACCTGTCATAACATCTGCTAATCTGTGTACACAACCAATACACTTTGATCTGATTTGTTGCTGGCCTAAAGGCTGCCAAGAAAATGATTGTAGTACGATGGAAGCCTCAACACTCACTCTTTATCCATCAATGTATACTCACTTTTTTGGTGTACAAAACATTAGGAAGACAAAGGAGAGGAGACAGCCCATTACAACATTGTTGCCCAAAGACCCATAAAAGAATGCACAACTTGTTGTATCTTGAGACGAATGGGGTTTGGCAGCCGATGACCTTACAGAGTTCCACTTATTTCAGCAAAAAACATGAAACTGCAGTTGCAGTGGGCTAAGGAATGAAAACACTGGACACTGGAGAATTGGGAAAACATTGCCTGGTCTGATGAATCCCGGTTCCTGCTGTTTCACACTGATGGGAGTACCACGGTATGGAGAAAACCACACGAGTACGTGCATCCATCATGCCATGTCAACATTGCAGGCTGGTGATGGTGGTGTGATGGTGTGGAGTGTGTTTTTATGCCACACATTGGGCCCCTTGATAAAAGTGGAGCAATGTTTGAATGCCACAGGATAGCTGAACATCATTGCCAATCAGGTGCATCCCTTCATCGCAACAGTGTATCCATATGTAAAGACATTGTTTTCAGCAGGATAATGCCCCATGCCACAAGGCTAGGATTGCCCAGGAATGCTTCCAATTCAGCTTCCTGCAGTGGGCTGCCCAGTCACCAGATCTCAATCCAATTGAGGATCTGAGGGATGAGATGGAACAAGCCATTTCCGCAGTAAAGCTCCACGACCAGCCAACTCGACACAACTGTGGGAAGCATTGGAGTCAGCATAGGCCAGCATCACTGTGGAATGTTTTTGACACCTTGTAGAGTCCATGCCCCAACAAATTGAGGCTGTTCTGAGAGCAAAAGGAGGTGTAACGCAATATTAGGAAGGGGTTCCTAATATTTTGTACAGTCAGTGTCTGGTGCGTTCACGGAGCTACAGAAAGTACTTTGAATGTGCTGCTTTAAGTTTTTCTTTTTTCTTTTTCGGGTCAATGTGTGTTGATTTCATTTGATCCCTAAAGTCCTCGGGTGGGCTGGGATGGGGGAGGGGAGTTGTAACCTATTTGTGTTTGTATGTATTCATGTTTGCTGACAGTTATTATTACTAAATAAAAAACATTTGATCACAAAAGAAGTTCACACAGTACATGCATGAACACACACACGAACACACGTGTACACACATACACACATGTATGAACTCACATGAACATACACACGACAACACAAGTTAGACAGTACATGCAGTATACTGTATGTATGAACACACACACACACACAGAAAAGTATGTGTTCTCACCTTTGATCTGGGAGTCATACTCATATAGACTCCCTCTCTGCATCCTCAGCTTTCCATGTGATGTCATCATGTCTGCCTAGTCCCTGACCTCTAACCCTGTCAATAGATCCTCCAGGTCTCCAATATGAATCTGGCTAAGCAGATGAACATGAGTGAGAGAGAGAGAGGGGGGGGGGGGAGAGAGATGAATAGAGTGGAAGAGAAAGAGCGATACAGAGAGAAAGAGAGAGATGAAAAGAGAGAAAGAAAAAGATAGAGAGAGAAAGACAGAGAAAGAGGAAGCGAGAGAGAGATAAGGAGATTTCATCTCCTTTTATCTCCTTTAGTCCTCATCTGGACTAATCGTCAAAGAGTCCTTAAATATTCAAATACAATTTATAATGCAATCACATGTTCACATATAACACACTGTTACAAACAACAGACATAACACACTGCCATATTGACCAGATAAATACTCTGGCAGTCTGAAAAGGTAGATTGGTTCCTTCATCCACCATAGTCCTGCGCATCCGCATCGGGAGACCATGAGTAATCTGAATAATGAAGGTTATGAAGTGCTGTAGGGTTAGGGTTCACACACAAACACACGCACACCCTGCCACATCCTGTACTGCTAACAGACAGCTTCACCTTGCCTTTTAGAACCTCTTCCATGTTGCTTCCTATTAAAACTAACTGGCTAGCACATGCTAATCCACTGATCCACATCAGTGGATAGACTATAGATCCTGTATATGATATGAAGAGTCTCAGATTCGTCTGCTCCAATAGAAATCCCTGATCACGCTATTAAGTAGTGTGACACACACACACACATTATGAAGCAGTGTCATGGCGGTGTTGGCTAGCTGAGCTCATGCGCAGAAACATTTGATCATGTCAAATTGCCCAACTGTGCATGTGCACACACAATATATAAAACGAATGAACACACACACACACACACCTAAACACATTCATCGGCACGATTTATATGCACATCCACAAACACACCATTAAGATATATAGACAAACACACACACACACACAGACACACGGACACACTGAAAATTCTGCACTAACATTACATCATTAATAATCTAACCATCATATTCCATCCATCATACATCAGCAAACGCAGGGTCAATGCAGTCATACACACACACACATAGACACACACACACACACACACACACGCACACACACACACACACACACACATGCATGCACACAAACAGTGTAATACATTAATTGTTCATACATACATACACACACACAAACTCATACACACGCCTCTGTCATAGCTATGAATAACGCAACCCATGACAGCAGTACCTCCCTGTGCAGTCCTGTGTTCTCTCGCTTCTTCTTCCTCTCTTCTCTTCCGCCTCTCTTCTCCTCCTCCCTCTCTCCTCTATCGCAGAGACCAGTGTGCGGATCAGACAGATTTTTCTCAGCTCAGTTCTCTCCTTTGCCTCCTCCCTCCTCCGTTTTCAAGCACATCCTCAAAACAGCCCTCCCTCAATCTCTTTTTTTCTCCTTCCCTCTATCAAAAACAGCTCTCTTATATTTCCCTATTTTTCTCCCTCTCTTTTACACACACAGCCCTCTTCTCTGTCCCCATCTCATTTTCATCCTCTCTGTCACATACATACTTAGCCCTCCTCCCTGTCTCCCTATCTCTCCCTCTCTCTCTCTCACACACACACACAGAACTCTCTCTCTCTCTCTCTCAGTGAATGTCATAACCTAAGCCACACCCCCATCCTCTCCTCTTTCCTCCTCGAGGCCTACTAGATATACCAGATACTGTCTTCCCCTCTCAGCCTCTCTCTCTCTCCCTTTTCCTCACACCCTCCCTCCCTGTCTATATCGCCCCCTCCCTCTCCCTCCATCTCTCCCTCCCATTCTCTCGAACTCTCCCTCCATCTCCCTTTCTCTTTCTCAGCCATTAAATGTTTTTCTGACGACCTTGTATTGTTTAGCTTAATACAATCACCATCGAACAGCCCCTTGTCTCTCAACACACATGCATGCACGCGCACACACACATACACTCACATACATATATACACACAGATACACACAGTGTTGCTCACTGTCTCCTCTGCATCCTTCATCTCTGCTCAGTCACAGCGGATGTGGTGAGGAGAGAAAACGCTAGATATAACACATATTTGATACAGTCATTTTCAACATATGTAGCCAACAATGGTTAATTGGCTGATTCAGATTCTCTATTGGCCCATTGCAGAGCAATTTGGTTTCAGCATAATAAAAACAGCAGAAAAAAATATACATAGTTTGCTATACCTCCCAAAAAACGTTATACTTATAGAGAAAATAAATATGACATTTTCAATAATAAGGTTAATTAGTGAAAAGAACAGCAGTATAAAAAAACAGGTCACGACATAGACGAACACTGTATAGATGTGATATGCTTTTGATTCAATTCCAGAACAATAGCATTTTTTGGCGTATTGGCACCACCTGGTGTATACTGAGGGAAACGCTAGCTATAGTGGTATCTGAGGAAACTACAAATCACTATTGCAATGTGGAGAATGTAGGTATGTGATGTCGATGATAACCCCTCAATAAAACCACAACCGAATCCCCGAGACAGTTTTTGGCAGAGGAGGCTGGTGGGGGGAGTTCTTGGAGGAGGGGCTCATTATAATGACTGGAAGAGAATGAATGGAACAGAGTCAAACGTGGTTTCCTTATGTTTGATACCATTCAATTGATTAAAGTCCAGCCATTACAATGAGTTTGTCCTCCTATAGCTTCTCCCACCAGCCTCCTCTGGTTTGTGATATGTAGTCTTGTGGATTTGACTATAGCCAGGGTAAGTTAAAGAGATTCTTTGGTACTTTTGTATACTTTTTAGCCAGTAGTTCTGAAAGCAACGCTCATGAGGCAAAAGTGTTCCCTGAAAATTGCTTACTACTACACGTCATTGCTCTCTCTCTCTATTTGTGTGTATGATGTGCCTCTTGCTAGCTGTCACTCAAATGGCGAGGGGCTGAAGCTCATTGGCTGAACTCGAATATCTAGGGTGCTGGCCCATGTGGGGGGAAATGTGGAGAAAATGGCGCAGCACAGCTTCCAGAAAAACAGTTGCTTTCAAACTAGGGATTTTGTGGCTAAACAGTAATTCTGCTCATAGATTATGCATGTATGAACTACACATTGACCGATCCAGCTCAAAGCAGGAGGTTTCAAAAATACTTACTAGTCGCCAAAGATCCGGAGCATGTCTTTAAGTTAAGTTGGCAAGTAAGTTAAATTGTTAAGTTAAGTTGTTAAGTAAGAGTTGAGTTGTATTTGGAGTGGTTCAGTGTGAGAGGGAGGTGATGATGATGGGTGTCACCAATGGCAGTGTGACTTTTGTGGCGCAGGTTCACTTCCTGTCTCCTCCTGGGTGTAAAGGGGAAAGGGAACTGTTTTGTGTACATATGCTACATATTAATCTTGTTTGACGATTGATGGTAGGGTAGTGACTGCTGAGTAACTTGTGTGTGAGTGTGTTTGTGTGTGTGTGTGCTCGCACGCACGCGAATAGCAGATATTGGTCTCTGACCATGTCATTTAGCTCATTTAAGGCATGTCCCTTTGGCCAAAGACATGCTACGACCCTACGGTGCCTGATCAGACAACTGATACCATGACATTCTGCCCCTGCACACACACACGCACACACGTCTAACAACCCCACCCACCCACGCCGACATACACACACAAAACTGCAATCTCAAGTCAAACCCTTCCACACACTATTCAGACTAGCTCCCCTTTCCTGCCCTGAGGATATCCTGGGTTGCTCAGCCATTTTGATTGACAGCTGTCACCCCCCATAAACACCTCACAGCAACTGGATTGGCACAACTGGAAGATGGGGGAAGGGACTGAAGGTTTCACTCTTGTGAATGAATATAGTAAAATACAGTAAAACAACATAAAGCAGTCAAATACAATAAAGAAAATGTATACAGTCAAATACAGTAAATAAATGAATACAGTCAAATACAGTAAAGAAAAAACAGCAACAAAAGAGTCCCATGATTGAAACTAAAGGAAGCCATAGATTTAACACACACACACCGTCCCCTTGCATAACTCAATTCTCAAACACATAAACCTAAATAGAATGGTCGTAATAACTACCATCGACACTCACAGAATTACACAACAGACAGACAAGGCTTACTCAAACTCTAACCCCACCTGCTCACTTTCTTCTCTGGCTCACGAGTTAATATGGGTGTTTCAGATACAAGACAAACATTTATGGCAAAGTTTTCCTTTGAGAGTATTTTATTTTGAGTGACCAAATAGTGTAATAACAGTGTAATGATCCTTAACAAGATCACAAAAACTGGGTCCTCTGGGGGTGGCCTATCACTGAATGTATCAGTCTATTAGCCTACATCATTTGACAAATGAAGGATAGGCCTATTGTTAGCACTGTTTGTAGGCTAGCCTACACTGTGTGTACAAAACATTAAGAACACCTGCTCTTTCCATGACATAGACTGACCAGGTGAATCCAGGTGGAAGCTTTGATCCCTTATTGAGGTCACTTGTTAAACCAATGTAGATGAAGGGGAGGGGACAGGTTAAATAAGGATGTTTAAGCCTTGAGACATGAATTGTGTATGTGTGCCATTCAGGGGGTGAATGGACAAGACAGAATATTTGAGTGCCTTTGAACGGCCTATGGTACTAGGTGCCAGGCACACTGGTTTGAATGTGTCAAGAATTGCAACACACCATGGTCTTTCACGCTCAACAGTTTCCCGTGTGTATCAAGAATGGTCCACCACCCAAAGAACATCCAGCCAACTTGACACAACCGTGTGACGCATTGAACATATGCCAGCATCGCCACGTAACGCTTTTGACACCTTGTAGAGTCCATGCCCCAACAAATTGAGGCTGTTCTGAGGGCAAAAGGAGGAGTACAAGTACAACACAATATTACAAGGTGTTCTTCATGATTTGCACAGTGTATATTGTGCAAGGGCAGGGTCAACCAAGGGTTTTCTGGTAGCATGATGTGTCTGGCCATTTCTGGCTGTGTCCAGGAAGGTGACGCCATGCTGGTGAGGTGACGCGCCCCATTTTAGTTAAATTCATCCTACCAGTATATTCATTCAGTCACTGGTCCGACCACGCTGACCCTGCAGACAGCCACTACGCATGCGCATCCACACTCTTTCCCCCCCCCCCCCCCCCCCCCCCCCCCAAGTCATCTGATACAACAAAACATTCCACTGATAGCCAATCCGCGATGCAGCCCAGGGACTGGCAAGAAAGGCCATAACAGCTACTGGCAAAATATTGACAGTTTCTCCGAAACTCGGGCTTAGTTTTTTTGTGACCTTGGCTAAGTAACACCAGTAAGGATCGGAAATCCTTAGCGCCGAGCTAGGGTGTAGTGAAGTCGGGGAGAGGAAGAGGCGACCGTCCGGACAGGAGAAAAACAAAGATGGCTGTGTAGTTAGAGAGTAGTCCCAGCGAACTGTCTGAACATATCTCTGCTTTTTCCAAAACTGACACTTCCCGGGGGCCGGTGGATAGTGAGCTGGTACAGGGGTAAAGCCATTAACCGATCAGCCGAACCGGGCAGTTGCTGAACGTCCGCTCACGCGCTGGCACGGCAAATAAAAGAATGGTCAACACAAAAACATCTGACGGGGTGTTTTGTTATAGCTAGACAGCGGAGAGAACTGGAGTGTTTTGTGAGCTTGATACCTATAGCCTAGTAGCTAGCTGAATTTCGCTTATCTGCCAACATCGCTAAATATCCATCTACAAAAAACGATAATCAAATAACAATTTAGGATATTCCAGAACGTTACGCGAGGGTTCGTGATTCTAAATTCCAAGCGCGTTATTGCGTAACATTGCCTACGAACAGGCACGCTATCTAGCTAGCCAACTGACCCTGAGCTGGGTGGCTTGGTTTTCCCTTGCCTGTGACGTTAAACCTGCCAGCTAGGTAACATTTGTGACGGGTAGCTAGCTAACGCCTGACAATCACCACCACCCACCATGTCCTCGGTGGAAGAGCGGGGAGAGGTGGGCGTCGCGGCCACCCCAGGCTCCTCCTCAGGCGGCCTGGGTGTTGTGGCGGTGGGGGCAGCCCTGGAGGCAGTCGTCGGGGGGCCGTCTATGCTGGAGGAGGTGAGCATCCGGAGAGGAGAGGGGCTCGGTCCCGAGTCGGATCCGGACGAGCCGCCGCCCAAGAAGCGGATGAGACTGCCGGAGGGAGAGTCGGGAAAGCTGGAAGAGAGGCTGTATTCAGTCCTGTGCTGCACTGTATGCCTAGACCTGCCCAAAGCCTCCGTGTATCAGGTAAATACTGTCACAAACACGCCTGTCCCTGGCCTACTGACTTTGGCCCTCTTGTCAATGCTAGCTAACTTCGTATGAAGTAAGCCTAACTAACATGTCTGTTAGTTAGCTAACTAGGCTGTCAGGCAAGAAGTGGGGGTTGAAGACAGTTTGTAGACTGAGCACCACCTGTCATGGACTGTAACGACAGGCGAAGAGTTGTAGGGCCCAGGGCCGCAGCCTAGCAGCTACGTTAACTCTGTAGCTAACTTGTTCAGGAGGGTTAGCCAGAGCTCAGCGCAGTGCAGAGAGATGATCTGATCTATAAATCATCTGGATGTAGATAGCTAGGTGTCTGAAATGGCTGCCGATTCTATTCAGATTAGCCAACAACAAGACATGAACAGATACAGATGTGTGGATCCCAGGCTGCCCCCTAGGAGTTAGGAATAGGCAAACCCCAACACATCTGCATGTAACACTGAATGAACATCCTGCCTCACACCCAGTTTACACCTGTGTCATTACTGTGGTTTGGTACTGAGTAGTATGCCCTCAAATAACACCTGCTCTCCCCACCCCCAAAGACTGGTTAGAAAAGATGGCCATTCTCTGTACTATGCATTTTTCTATAGCGTATGAACACGGATTTATAAAGACGACTATCCACAGTATGGACACACCAAACACACCTACATTAACTATTTCCTCTCTGCTCTACAGTGCACCAACGGTCACCTGATGTGTGCTGGCTGTTTCATCCACCTGCTGGCTGACTCTCGTCTGAAAGAGGAGCAGGCCACGTGTCCTAACTGCAGGTCTGTACACACAGTTTATAAATACAGTTGAATTGAGTGAGTGATTGACTGATTTAGGTGACTCTGTTTTAAGTGTGAGATTAGTAACCGCTTCTCTATACAAATATAATTGGATTGACTGGTTGATTGATTACCCCCCCCCCCCCCCCTTCTCCCTTTAGGTGTGAGATCAGTAAGTCCCTGTGTTGTAGGAACCTGGCTGTAGAGAAGGCTGTGAGTGAGCTGCCCACAGACTGCCCCTTCTGTCTCAAACAGTTCCCTCGCTCCAGCCTAGAGAGGCACCAGAGAGAGGAGTGTCAAGACAGGTACTCACCTCATTGGTATTCACGCACACACACACTTTGTTTTTCTATCCTCGTGGGGACCTACAATGTATTTGTAGAAACATGGTTTGCTTAGGCCTTGGGGAGGGAGGGGATATGACTTGCTGCTCTTCTGAAAAGAAAACAGCTGATCTACTTACTGACCAAACTGATTACAGGGTGTGTGTGCGTGCCTGTTCTGTTGTTGTTATGACGATCAGATGACCCTGCTGCAGGTGTTACTGACAACCAGCAGAAATTATACAGCCGGTCCCAAATCACTTCTTACCCCTCCCCCTCTGCCCTAACCCCTCCATGTTTGTAGATCTATAGGGTGATGGGTATAAGCAGTGCAGTGGTGGAGATTGTACCATATTCCTTACAGATCTGCAGAAACTAGGGGGTTGGACCAAGGGGGAAGGGTAGGAAGCAATTTGGGACTGGCTGATAGACACAAAACAAATTTGCTTATGGTCTTATTCCTCCTTATGATTGGCCCTAAACTCCCACCTCCTGATATGTTGCCAGGGTGACACAGTGTAAGTACAAGCGGATTGGCTGCCCGTGGAAGGGGCCGTTCCACGAGCTGCCGGCCCACGAGGAGGAGTGCTGCCACCCCACCAAGACTGGCACAGAGCTGATGGGCATCCTGGGGGAGATGGACCAGAGCCACCGCAGAGAACTAACCCTTTACAACTCTATATTCTCCCTGCTCTGTTACGAGAAGATTGGCTTCACAGGTAGGCTAGGTACACAGTACGCACTGTCTTACACACCATACCTGACTACCAGGACAATCGTTCCTATCGTTCTTGAAGGACCAGTCACACACATAGAAAACATGGATCTCTCTAATTCATTCCTACCTCTCCCCTGCGCAGAGGTCCAGTTCCGGCCGTACCGCACCGATGACTTTATAACCCGTCTGTACTATGAGACTCCTCGTTTCACCGTGTTGAACCAAACCTGGGTTCTGAAGGCCAGGGTCAACGACTCTGAACGCAACCCTAACCTCTCCTGCAAACGCACCCTCTCCTTCCAGCTCATCCTCAAGAGCAAGGTACACACTCACTGAACTTATGCGCGCACACTCACTGACGTACACACACTCTCTCTCGCTAACCCTCCTCCTCTCTGTAGGTGAACTCCGCTATAGAGTGTTCCTTCCTGCTGTTGAAAGGTCCGTACGATGACGTGAGGATCAAGCCTGTGATCCACCACCACGCGTTCAGCAACGACACCAACGAGACAGACTACGTCCCCCTGCCCATCACCGACTCTGTGGAGTGTAACAAACTACTGGCTGCCAAGAACATCAACCTTCGACTCTTCATCTTCCAGATCCAGAAATAGACGGGGGGGGGGGGGGGGGGGAGAAAGAGGGGTAGAGGAAGGGGGAGAGAGGACCGAGAGAGGGGTAGAGGAAGGGGGAGAGAGGACCGAGAGAGGGGTAGAGGAAGGGGGAGAGAGGACCGAGAGAGGGGTAGAGGAAGGGGGAGAGAGGACCGAGAGAGGGGTAGCGGAAGGGGGGAGAGAAGACTGAAAGAGGGGCAGGGGAAGGGGGGAGGAGAACGAAGAGAGGGAGAGCTTGTTCACCCCCTGAAGTTTGAGATTAAAGTGATACACCACTGAACCACTGATACCTCTTTACACAGACACACACACCACTGGCTGACATACTTCTGAGAGTTTTATAGAACCCTAACTTGGGGTGCTTTCATTGTTGCTATGAAGACAAGGTGGTGTTGCCAGGGGAATTTGTCTGTAGAGACTGACATGGTTCTTCCTATGGAGACGGGGATGTTGCTAGGGGAGAGAGGGTGTTGTTGCTATGGACTCAGTGGTGACACCTGAGCCTACGGTAGCACATACAGTGCATTCGGAAAGTATTCAGACCCCTTTCCACATTTTGTTACGCTACAGCCTTATTCTAAAATAATTATTCTACACACAATACCCCATAATGACAAACCAAAAACATGTTTAGAAATTTTATTATAAATAAAAACTGAAATAGCACATTTACATAAGTATTCAGACCCTTTACTCAGTACTTCGTTGAAACACCTTTGGCAGCGATTACACCCTTAATTCTTCTTGGGTATGACGCTACAAGCTTGGCACACCTGTATTTGGGGGGTTTCTCCCCATTCTTCTCTGCAGATCATTTCAAGCTGTGGAGCAGGTTTTCATCAAGGATCTCACTGTACTTTGCTCCGTTCATCTTTCCCTCGATCCTGACTAATCTCCCAATCCCTGCCACAGATGGTGCCAGGTTTCCTCCAGACGTGACTCTTGGCATTCGGGCCAAAGAGTTCAATTTTGGTTTCATCGGACCAGAGAATCTTGTTTCTCAAGGTCTGAGTCCTTTAGGCAAATGGGCTGTTAGGTGGCTTTTCCTGAGGAGTGGTTTCTGTCTGGCCATTCTACCATAAAGGCCTGATTGGTAGAGTGCTGCAGAGATGGCTGTCCTTCTGGAAGGTTCTCCCATATCCACAGAGGAGCTCTGACAGAGCTCCAATCGGGTTCTTAGTCACCTCCCTGACCAAGGCCCTTCTCCCCCGAATGCTCAGTTTGGCCAGGTGGCCAGCTCTTGGAACAGTCTTGGTGGTTCCAAATTTCTTCCATTTAAGAATGATGGAGGCCACTGTGTTCTTGGAGACCTTCAATGCTGCAGAAATGTTTTGGTACCCTTCCCCAGATCTGTGCCTCGGCACAATCCTGTCTCGGAGCTCTATGGACAATTCCTTCGACCTCATGGATTGGTTTTTACTTTGACATGCACTGTGAACTGTGGGACCTTATATAGATGTGTGTGCATTTCCAAATCATGTCCAATCAAATGAATTTACCACAGGTGGACACCAAGTTGTAGAAACATCTCAAGGATGATCAATGGAAACGGGATGCACCTGAGCTGAGTTTTGAGTCTCATAGCAAAGGGTCTGAATATTTATGTAATAAGGTATTATAAATAAATAAAAAATGCAAACTTAAAAAAAAAAAAAAATGTTTTCACTTGTCATTTTGGGGTATTGTGTGTAGTAGATTGATGAGGACATTTTTTCATTTAAATCATTTTAGAATAAGGACGTAACAATGTTTTTTTTTTTTTTTAAATCAAGGGGTCTGAATACTTTTCGAATGCATTGTACCAACCAAAGCAGGATGGTCCGCGCGTGTTCCAAAGATGTGAATTTTGAATTCTGTTGACCACTCAGTTAGTTTGTCCAATGGAGAGGTAAAGGGTGTATGTGTGTCTTTGAGCCACCTGTATACACACACACTCACTTGCTCCCTGACCTGATCCTAGTCTGTGTGTTTAGGACAGGTGTTCATTTTGTATCTGAGAGCAGCCAAGACCAGAGCCAAGATGGCTGTGTTTTGTCCTTTGACACACAGGAGAGGTGTTCTGCATGCTCCTTTTTAATTAGCCCTTTAAACATTAGTTGTGATTTATATATTAACGTTATAAGCTAACTTATACCAATTCATATTTACTTTTAACCCTGAATATTTAAATACCTGTGAACTTTTCCTTTGTAGTTAGTTTTTTTTGTTTTTTGTTTTTTGTGTGTGTGTGTGTGTGTGTGTGTGTGTGTGTGTGTGTGTGTGTGTGTGTGTGTGTGTGTGTGTGTGTGTGTGTGTGTGTGTGTGTGTGTGTGTGTGTGTGTGTGTGTGTGTGTGTGTGTGTGTGTGTGTGTGTGTGTGTGTGGAGAGACAGATTAATTTTGGGCCCAAGTGAACACATCCCTATAAACACACATGTGGACTCCTCCCTCTGCTCTGGTTGGTCTGTACTAGAGACCTGCTAGAATTGGAGAACCCCAGCTTGCTCTGAGAGAGGGGAAGCCCGGGGTTTGAACCCAGTTTG
This sequence comes from Oncorhynchus mykiss, assembly GCF_057628025.1. Lineage (NCBI taxonomy): Eukaryota > Metazoa > Chordata > Actinopteri > Salmoniformes > Salmonidae > Oncorhynchus > Oncorhynchus mykiss. Next base: position 60,406,592 of record NC_143039.1, read on the forward strand.
TCTGCGTGCCACGAGACTGTGTTGGTCCTCTGAGCTGAAGTGTAGGCATTAGCTTGGGGAGGTACCCCAAGTCTTCTAGTCTCAGATAAGGTTATTGGCGATGGGAGGGTGGTTCATCTCAGAGAGAGGGAAAATATAACCTGAATGGTCCACCAGCTCAACCTTGTTCTAGAGGACTAGACCATGACTCCGGTTCTAAAGGGGGAGAACCCTTTGGGGCAGTGTGTGTGTGAGAGTGTGTGTGTGTGTATAGGGGGTGGGTGTGGTGCATTACTATGGTGACATGTTTAGAGCGTTAGACTTACTTGAGTGACGCTATGATGATGAGTGACATTACTAAAAGTAGAATCTACTGTGATAGGTCAGGAGTAAAGACCAGGCCTATCTAGGGCTTGTATTCTGTGTTTTAATGCTTTTTGTCTCTATACCAATAGACTCACTGACTCATCTCACTATGGCTGCCTTTTTATTAAAGATCATGGAAACTGAAAAATACATTCCTCTCCTGTGAGTGAGTGACTGAGTGTGTGTGAGTGTGTGTGTGTGAGTGAGTGTGTGAGTGAGTGTGTGTGTGTGAGTGAGTGTGTGTGAGTGTGTGTGAGTGAACGTGTGTGAGAGTTATCCAAATTGTTAACTGCTGAAACTAGTGACAATGAGGATGATAACCCCTTTGGTCGGTCACGTATACTAAGTTTTGCTTTGCTTACTTCAATACTGTGGTGTGTATTATGTCATTTTATGGAATTAGATGGCAGTGTTTGTGTTCCTGGGTCACTTCCGGGGCTATACTCACCAATGCCGACTGGCCACCTGTAGGGTGCCATGAAGCCAAATTGCCAAGCAGACAGCTTACATCCCTTTGCATTTTGAAAGACGGGGGGAGGGGAGTTGTGAGGTGTCTCCCCCACACTGACAGAAGCCAGGCAGAACGTGTGTGTTTTATACATTTGTGTTTGTCTCATCATTGGCCATGTTGCATCAGTAAAGGTTTGTGTGTGTGTGAGAGAGTTAGTGATGGAGACCATGAGAGTGAGTGAGGGAGAAAGACAGATACTGAGCAGAAAGGGTGAACTAAAAAAATTGCCACACGAAATGTCTTAATAGAGTGGTTTTGTCTTTTTTTAAACCTCACATCACTCTTTTCCTTTCTGCAAAAGGGACAGCAGTGGTTATTATGGTAGTGGGTGTCCTCATCTACTACAGATCCTACTGTCCCACAACCACTAACTCCTCGATGGACCCTTAAGAGTGAAGACAAGACTTTGGAGACAGGACCATAACAAAAGGTGTAAATATACTGAAATATATATAAATGCAACATGCATCAATTTCACTGAGTTAGTTCATAAGGAAATCTGTCAATTGAAATCAATTCATTAGGCCCTAATCTGGATTTCACGACTGGAAATACAAATATGCATCTGTTGGTCACAGATGCCTTAAAAGGTAGGGGTGTATATCAGAAAACCAGTCCATATCTGGTGAGACCACCATTTGCCTCATGCAGCGTGACACATCTCCTTCTCATAGAGTTGATCAGGCTGTGGCCTGTGGAATGTTGTCCCACTCCTCTTCAACAGCTGTGTGAAGTTCCTTGATATTGGCGGGAACTGGAAGACACCGTCGATCCTGAGCATCCCAAACATGCTCAATGGGTGACATGTCTGGTGAGTATGCAGGCCATGGAAGAACTGGGACATTTTCAGCTTCCAGGAATTGTGTAGAAATCCTTGCAACATGGGGCTGTGCATTATCATGCTAAAAAAATAAGGTGATGGCTGCAGATGACTTGCACAAAAATGGGCCTTTGGATCTCAAATTGGCATCAATAAGATGCAATTGTGTTTGTTGTCCGTAGCTTATGCCTGCCCATACCATAACCCCACCACCACCATGGGGCACTCTGTACACAATGTTGACATCGGCAAACCGCTCACCAACACAATGTCATAAATGTGGTCTGCAGTTGTGATGCCGGTTGAACGTACTGCCAAATTCTCTAAAATGGCATTGGAGGTGGCTTATGGTAGAGAAATTAGCATTCAATTTCTGCAGTCATGTCAATTGCATGCTCCCTCAACTTGAGACATCGGTGGCATTGTGTTGTGTGACAACTGCACATTTTACAGTGGCCTTTTATTGTCCCCAGCACAAGGTACACCTGTGCAATGATAATGCTGTTTAATCAGCTTCTTGATATGCCACCCGTCAGATCGATTAATTATCTTGGCAAAGGAGAAAAGCTCACTAACAGGGATGTAAATAAATGTGCACAAAATTTGAGAGATAAATGGAAAATATCTGGGATCTTTTACATGTTGCGTTTTATATTTTTCATAAGTGTAAGACTTGTTATAGATTGCTCTCTGTGAATTACATTCTGGATCTATCAACAACAAAAAAAACATCCGTTCAACAATTTAATAATTGTGATACAATCAATGCTAACAAATGTCAGCAGTGTGTAGATTAGAAAATCAGATCAAATCCTCAATGTGAAAGAGACCACAGCCGTTAGAAAGGTGCCCTGTCAAAGCAGCCACATCAGTTTATTCTGCTCAAACACTACAATACATATATATAATCATTTCATATCCATACAAAACTCAACTGGAGTATATAAATGATGCTTTTAAATCAGTACAGTACCTCTGATACAGCTTTGGCACAATACATTGCCTGTGGTATACTGTGTGTGTGACAGCTTGAACACTGGTTGCATCTCAATCAACACAGTCCGGTGGGGTTGTGCAAGTAGAGGTGGGGGGGAAGGGAGGTCAAGTGTGTGTATGTGTGGGGGTTATGTAAGTTTAGTTTGGGTGGGGGCGTGTGTATGTGTGGGGTCGTGTTAGTATTTTCCCGCCCACCCCTGGCTGCTGATGTTGCTACAGCTGGAGGCATGGCAGCCGGTGTGTAGAGGGGGAGGGGGTATGGGACCAGGGGGACAGGTTGGAGATACCATGCAGCAGTAACCCCCCTCACCCCGCGACATGAGACCAGTCTGGGGATACGATACCCCCACACCACCCTGAGGGAGAGATTCAATTTAGGCATAGATTTGATTAGTAGCCTGACAACACTGCAACTTTAATTCAACACTGAGGAATTACTGTGGTCAGTTTATTAGGTACACCCATCTAGTACCAGGCCGGACCCCCCTTTGCCTCCAGAACAACCGGAACTCTTCAGGGCATGGAAATGTTGCTAATTTGGTCTAATATAAGCCATTTAGCAGACGCTTATCCAAAGGGACTTAGTCATCCTGCAGACATTTGACCTTCCACACCATTACACCCCCATCATCAGCCTGTACCGTTGACACCATGCAGGATGGGCCATGGACTCATGCTGCTTACGCCAAAGCCTGACTCTTCCATTGGTATGACGCAACAGAAACCGGGATTCGTCGAACCAGGCAATGTTTTTCCACTCCTCAATTGTCCAGTTGGTGATTGCGTGACCACTTGAGCCAGCTCTTCTTGTTTTTAGCTGATAGGAGTAGTACCAGGTGTGGTCGTCTCCTGCAATAGCCAATATGTGACAAGGTCCGACAAGTGCGTTCCGAGGTGCCGTTTTACATACCACTGTTGTACTCTCACCAAGGAGCTGTTTTCGCCCACAGGACTGCCGCTGACTGGATGTTTTTGTTTGTGGCACCATTCTCTGTAAACCCTAGATACTGTCAAACGTGAAAAGCGCAGGAGTCCGTTTCTGAGATACTGAAACCGGCGCGTCTGGCACCGACTATCATACCATGCTCAAAATCACTTGGGCCACTCGTTCTGCCAATTCTAACGTTCAATCAAACAGTTACTGAATGCTTCGATGCCTGTCTGCCTGCTTTATACAGCAAGCCACAGCTACGTGACTCACTGTAGGAGCTCACCATTTCTGTGAACAGGGTGGTGTACCTAATACAATGGCCACTGAGTATATGACACTGTGGTTGTCATAGTTACCTGTGTTACACCACATGGGTGGGAGGAGCCAGGTGGATAAGAACCCAGCAATCTTTGGGCTTGGCTCTGAGGCAGCTGCAAACTCATCATCCCCTGGTAGGTCTGCTGCTGATTGGCTACGACAGGAGAGTAACCTACAAATACACACAGAGACAGATATACAGATAAATGCCCAGCAGATTATTCATAAAACATCAATCAATTGCTTGTTTGTTTAAAGCTAATTCAAAGCTGTATCATTTGCTGTAATATCTGACAAATGGAGGACTAGCAGCTAATCAGGATCTCTCTGTAGAGTAGAAGCAGCAGGAAAAGAGACCGGTTCACTGTGAGACCTCAGACTACATCTCTTACAGTGTAACGGCCCCCCTCCCTACTGCCGCACGCACGCACACACACACGTACGTACCTGTAGGCTGTATGGCCTGGGTAGGTGTGGCAGGTCTTTGGGGTGCTGAGGTAGGATACTGAGTAGTAGAGTAGTAATACACAGGCACCTACAGTACAGAGTTCAACATCATGTCAACACATGGGACTATTCTATTATTCTGTTCTATCATTCTACGATTCTATGCTAACACATGGGACTATTCTATTATTCTGTTCTGTCATTCTACGATTCTATGCTAACACATGGGACTATTCTATTATTCTGTTCTGTCATTCTACGATTCTATGCTAACACATGGGACTATTCTATTATTCTGTTCTGTCATTCTACGATTCTATGCTAACACATGGGACTATTCTATTATTCTGTTCTGTCATTCTACGATTCTATGCTAACACATGGGACTATTCTATTATTCTGTTCTGTCATTCTACGATTCTATGCTAACACATGGGACTATTCTATTATTCTGTTCTGTCATTCTACGATTCTATGCTAACACATGGGACTATTCTATTATTCTGTTCTGTCATTCTACGATTCTATGCTAACACATGGGACTATTCTATTATTCTGTTCTATCATTCTACGATTCTATGCTAACACATGGGACTATTCTATTATTCTGTTCTGTCATTCTACGATTCTATGCTAACACATGGGACTATTCTATTATTCTGTTCTGTCATTCTACGATTCTATGCTAACACATGGGACTATTCTATTATTCTGTTCTGTCATTCTACGATTCTATGCTAACACATGGGACTATTCTATCATTCTACGATTCTATGCTAACACATGGGACTATTCTATCATTCTACGATTCTATGCTAACACATGGGACTATTCTATCATTCTACGATTCTATGCTACCATTCTATTATGATTGTGTTGTGTTATTCCTACCTGAGTTGGAGGGGGTTGGCAGTAGCTGGGGGGGTTGTGAGGAGGGGGAGGGGCGGTATAGACATAACTCTGTGTGGGAGAGGCTAAGGGAGGGTATAGAGACGGAGCTTCCCCCAATGGCTGACAGCTCACAGTAATGTGACCAAACTGAGACGACAGGTCCTCGCTCTGAGGACCACAGAGAGCATGTTAACAAAGACACGCAGACAGACATAATAAATTTTTACTGTTCATGCATACACTGTTATGTCCACAAAAACACATGCATGAAAAAACTCAGTACCGTAGAGTATTGCAACTGCTGGGGAGGATAAGAGACGGACGAATATTGAACCACCTGAGAGAAAGCATTGTTATTGCCAGTCTTCTATTACAAAAACAGGCTCTGTTTATTGCTATTATCGACACGGCTGGAACACAATTTGGCCAATCGGGTTGCATGGACAGGACTGTTTATACATTTAGTATAACTAATGAATAGGTAGATTATTGTATTTGTATTCAAATTCTATTTGGTTACTGTGCAATCAGTGTTTTTACCTGAGGGACTGTGTGGCCAGCCATTGGCTGCTGCGGCAGAGGGGCCTGCTGCTGAGGCTGGCTTCTTGTTGGCTGCTGGGGGTCGGGGGGGTTGTAGATGGCAGGACTTCCGTCTGGGTTCAAGAAGGGCTGGCCTGGGGTTAGAGGTCAAGGTTAAACTCACAATTCCCTTTTCACATATACATGTATGTGTATGTGTGTGTACCTGTATGTGGGTTCAGTAATATACTTCCTGGTGGAATCCCGTTCTCCATGGGCACCGTGAGGTAGTTGGAGCCTGTGGTGGGGGCATGGTCATCTGGGAGAGAGAGATACAGAGAGACAGATGACAGATGAGGAGGTAAAGGGAGAGAGGAGGAGAGAAGGAGGGAAAGGGAGATAAGGAGGAGAGAAGGTGGGAAAGGGAGAGAGGAGAGAAGGTGGGAAAGGGAGAGAGGAGGAGAGAAGGTGGGAAAGGGAGAGAGGAGGAGAGAAGGTGGGAAAGGGAGAGAGGAGGAGAGAAGGTGGGAAAGGGAGAGAGGAGGAGAGAAGGTGGGGAAGGGAGAGGGGAGGAGAGAAGGTGGGAAAGGAAGAGGAGGAGGAGAGAAGTTGGGAAAGGGAGAGGAGGAGGAGAGAAGGTGGGAAAGGGAGAGAAGGTGGGAAAGGGAGAGAGGAGGAGAGAAGTTGGGAAAGGGAGAGAAGTTGGGAAAGGGAGAGAGGAGGAGAGAAGTTGGGAAAGGGAGAGAAGTTGGGAAAGGGAGAGAGGAGGAGAGAAGTTGGGAAAGGGAGAGAAGTTGGGAAAGGGAGAGAGGAGGAGAGAAGTTGGGAAAGGGAGAGAGGAGGAGAGAAGTTGGGAAAGGGAGAGAAGTTGGGAAAGGGAGAGAGGAGGAGAGAAGGTGGGAAAGGGAGAGAAGTTGGGAAAGGGAGAGAGGGTGGGAAAGGGAGAGAGGAGGAGAGAAGGTGGGAAAGGGAGAGAGGAGGAGAGAAGTTGGGAAAGGGAGAGAAGGTGGGAAAGGGAGAGAGGAGGAGAGAAGGTGGGAAAGGGAGAGAAGGTGGGAAAAGGAGAGAAGGTGGGAAAGGGAGAGAGGAGGAGAGAAGGTGGGAAAGGGAGAGAGGAGGAGAGAAGGTGGGAAAGGGAGAGAAGGTGGGAAAGGGAGAGAGGAGGAGAGAAGGTGGGAAAGGGGGAGAGGAGGAGAGAAGGTGGGAAAGGGAGAGAGGAGGAGAGAAGGTGGGAAAGGGAGAGAAGTTGGGAAAGGGAGAGAGGGTGGGAAAGGGAGAGAGGAGGAGAGAAGGTGGGAAAGGGAGAGAGGAGGAGAGAAGTTGGGAAAGGGAGAGAAGGTGGGAAAGGGAGAGAGGAGGAGAGAAGGTGGGAAAGGGAGAGAAGGTGGGAAAGGGAGAGAGGAGGAGAGAAGGTGGGAAAGGGAGAGAGGAGGAGAGAAGGTGGGAAAGGGAGAGAAGGTGGGAAAGGGAGAGAGGAGGAGAGAAGGTGGGAATGGGAGAGAGGAGGAGAGAAGGTGGGAAAGGGAGAGAGGAGGCGAGAAGGTGGGAAAGGGAGAGAGGAGGCGAGAAGGTGGGAAAGGGAGAGAGGAGGCGAGAAGGTGGGAAAGGGAGAGAGGAGGCGAGAAGGTGGGAAAGGGAGAGAGGAGGCGAGAAGGTGGGAAAGGGAGAGAGGAGGAGAGAAGGTGGGAAAGGGAGAGAGGAGGAGAGAAGGTGGGAAAGGGAGAGAGGAGGAGAGAAGGTGGGAAAGGGAGAGAGGAGGAGAGAAGGTGGGAAAGGGAGAGAGGAGGAGAGAAGGTGGGAAAGGGAGAGAGGAGCAGAGAAGGTGGGAAAGGGAGAGAGGAGCAGAGAAGGTGGGAAAGGGAGAGAGGAGCAGAGAAGGTGGGAAAGGGAGAGAGGAGGAGAGAAGGTGGGAAAGTGAGAGAGGAGGAGAGAAGGTGGGAAAGGGAGAGAGGAGGAGAGAAGGTGGGAAAGGGAGAGAAGGTGGGAAAGGGAGAGAGGAGGAGAGAAGGTGGGAAAGGGAGAGAGGAGGAGAGAAGGTGGGAAAGGGAGAGAGGAGGAGAGAAGGTGGGAAAGGGAGAGAGGAGCAGAGAAGGTGGGAAAGGGAGAGAGGAGCAGAGAAGTCGGGAAAGGGAGAGAGGAGCAGAGAAGGTGGGAAAGGGAGAGAGGAGCAGAGAAGGTGGGAAAGGGAGAGAGGAGGAGAGAAGGTGGGAAAGGGAGAGAAGGTGGTAAAGGGAGAGAAGGTGGTAAAGGGAGAGAGGAGTGGAGAAGGTGGGAAAGGGAGAGAAGGTGGGAAAGGGAGAGAAGGTGGGAAAGGGAGAGAGGAGGAGAGAAGGTGGGAAAGGGAGAGAGGAGGAGAGAAGGTGGGAAAGGGAGAGAGGAGGAGAGAAGGTGGGAAAGGGAGAGGAGGAGGAGAGAAGGTGGGAAAGGGAGAGAGGAGGAGAGAAGTTGGGAAAGGGAGAGAAGTTGGGAAAGGAGAGAGGAGGAGAGAAGTTGGGAAAGGGAGAGAAGTTGGGAAAGGGAGAGAGGAGGAGAGAAGTTGGGAAAGGGAGAGAAGTTGGGAAAGGGAGAGAGGAGGAGAGAAGTTGGGAAAGGGAGAGAAGTTGGGAAAGGGAGAGAGGAGGAGAGAAGTTGGGAAAGGGAGAGAAGTTGGGAAAGGGAGAGAGGGTGGGAAAGGGAGAGAGGAGCAGAGAAGGTGGGAAAGGGAGAGAGGAGCAGAGAAGATGGGAAAGGGAGAGAGGAGCAGAGAAGGTGGGAAAGGGAGAGAGGAGCAGAGAAGGTGGGAAAGGGAGAGAGGAGGAGAGAAGGTGGGAAAGGGAGAGAGGAGGAGAGAAGGTGGGAAAGGGAGAGAGGAGGAGAGAAGGTGGGAAAGGGAGAGAAGGTGGGAAAGGGAGAGAGGAGGAGAGAAGGTGGGAAAGGGAGAGAGGAGGAGAGAAGGTGGGAAAGGGAGAGAGGAGGAGAGAAGGTGGGAAAGGGAGAGAGGAGCAGAGAAGGTGGGAAAGGGAGAGAGGAGCAGAGAAGGTGGGAAAGGGAGAGAGGAGCAGAGAAGGTGGGAAAGGGAGAGAGGAGGAGAGAAGGTGGGAAAGGGAGAGAGGAGGAGAGAAGGTGGGAAAGGGAGAGAAGGTGGTAAAGGGAGAGAAGGTGGGAAAGGGAGAGAGGAGGAGAGAAGGTGGGAAAGGGAGAGAAGGTGGGAAAGGGAGAGAAGGTGGGAAAGGGAGAGAGGAGGAGAGAAGGTGGGAAAGGGAGAGAGGAGGAGAGAAGGTGGGAAAGGGAGAGAAGGGAGACATTAAAGTACATGGAAAAGGATCAGGATCATAGTTCCATTAAATTAGATTATTTTCTACCTCGTGCGTCCCAGCTGTGATTGGCTGGTCGGGCCTTGGGGGCGGGCCTCTGATAGGCAGAGTCTGAGTCTGTGCTGCTCCAGGGTCGGGGGTCGTTGCTATAGCGACCTGAGTCAGTGCTGCTCCAGTTACTATAGCGACTATAGTCAGTCTCCGTGCTGCTCTGTCGGCTTGAGCCCGAGTTACCCCTGGTACCCCTGAAGGACACACAGACCAGCAACTGATTTAGACTAGTAAACTGGTCATTAAAGGCCCGGTAGTGTGTTCAGCTAAACGCTACTAGCACGGTCAAGATTCAGTACCACTCAGCCACCAGTCGAGAGCACACTCACCTAAAGAGCTGCCTTCTCTGAGTCGCAGCATGGGGGCTACCATCCTCTATAGACCTGCAATAACGACACACAATAATCATCACAATGTTATTACAACCGTCCATTGGGGAACATAAAAAAAAAACGTCAACCCAACTTTATTTACGTCTAACATAAAAACAATATTACCTGGTCTCCTGGGGACAGGCAGGCTGTGGAAGACAGAAGAAAGAATAAGATGTGTGTGTGTGTGTGTGTGTGTGTGTGTGTGTGTGTGTGTGTGGTTGTACCTCCTGGTTGAATATCCTTTCTCTAGCTCTCTGGTACTCCTCCTCTCTCTCTTCCATTGATTTGCTCCGCCTCTCCTCGCGTAGTGGGTGGAGCCTCGCCTGGTGGGGGCAGGATAAGAACACAACCTCTCAAAATCTGGAACTCTGACAAGGACCTCTAAAAGCTGTCCAAATATGCAAGCTTATATAGTGCTTACATGCTACTAAGAAAGAAAGAAAGAAAGACAGAAAGAAAGACAGACAGACAGACAGCTAGCTACCTGGTTGTCTTCTGCGTTGTCTCTCTTCAGTATGGTTCTCCACTGAGTCTCCTCTCCTCTCTCCTCCTGGACATAGTCCATAAACCTCTGCTCTGGTCTACACACATACAGAAATAGAGAATAATACAACAACAATAATATGTCCTTCAGACACATTTATGTCCAAAGACTTATAGTAGTGAGGACACACGTTATTGTATGGGTGTCCCCAGCGGGAATCAAACCCAACCCACGATCCTGTTGTTGCAAGCGTACTGATATACCACAGAGAGGAGAGAGTTACGTACATGCGTGTGTTACTGGTGCTATTGATGATGACAGATTTGCCAGTCTGGTCCACATTGTGTTCCATGCCAAAGTAGGCTGCTACCCGGTGGACCAACATACGATGGTAGGAAGACATGTGAGGGAATTTCTTATAAGGACTGAGAGAGGGAGAGAGAAGAAGATGGGAGGGGATGACAGTCCTGCTTAGACAACACATTGAAGTAAATACAGTAAATCATATTTGCATTAAAAATTATGGCCACACATACACACACATACCCGTTGTCTGTGATGAAGTCGATCATGTCCTGCTCCAGTTTCAACAGCATCATCCTGTCCCTGAAAGATGACAACACCATGACATCATATTATTACCATGACATCATTGCTAGCTAAGCAGTTACACACACACACACACAGTTTTTTGTACCTGGGATTGCTGTTCAGGGTGGTGATGATAAACTGGTGCAGGTCAATCCCAGTAGAGTCTGTGTATTCCTGACTGGTGTCTGAGATAATTAGCGTGGGCACATTTGGCTCTTTGCTCTGCTCTTCCTCATCGTTGTCATGGCAACCTGGCAGCATGGTGACTTCAACAGAGCTCTAAAACATCAAACATCACATGATGTGTGTGTGTTGTGCATGTTTTGTGTCTGTGTTATGAGAGTGTGTGTGTTGTGCGTGCATGTTTTATGTGTGTGTGTGTGTTACCTGGCTGTCTTGGGTGGTGTCAGGAGGGGATGGTGGGAATGACTCCTCACACACAGCCATGCTCCTCACCAACCTGCCTTTGGCCTGAAACAAGCAACAACATTAACCAATGAAATAGCCTCAGAAGTGCAAACCCTGCCCCCCCGGGGCTAAATCAAGGCTGACACAGTGTACATACACAACAGTGATATATATGGTTCTACGTAGGTGTGTGACAGAAACAGAGTCTACCTTGGTTCTCTTCCTGGCTGGTTGCCCCTGGTTACTGACGGGTTTCTGTGGGACAAAATGTGACAAATCATCACACAGTGACATCACATGGCATTCCTCAGGGACCACCAGTCATGTCACCTATCTGATCTATAATAACAACACCTAATTCAGTCACAAGTCTTACCTGCTGCTCCACCTTTCTGTTGTCATGGTGACACTCATCCTCTGTGGCAAGGGGGGGTGAGGATGGCAGAGCGGAGGGGCATAACTCGTTACATGACCTCAGCCCTGAGGATTCTGGGACGATCGCTTCAGACATCCTCTCTGAAAACTACAAAACACACACGTCAGTTACTGATATAAACACACACACACCTACTTAATGTCACTTGCAGATCCCATAGAACGGCTTTTACATATGCTGCCTCTCTCTGACCTCCTTCCCCCTGTACAACACACTCCATGGCTGCCTAGTTGGGTCTAAGGGTGTGTGCATGAGCGTGTGTGTACATAGTAAATGTGTGTGCGCAGTGAGTGTATGCGTAACGTGTGTATTCTTAGGCTTTTCTTAGTAACAGCAGCTGTGGGAGGCATCATCCGATCTGCCGGCAGCAATATTCCCAGAATTCCGAGCTGAGCTCCTGATCCCACTGGTGGGAAAAACCACATTCCGGCCAGCGCTCCAACCCCTTGGACAGGAACACTTATTCCTGTAACACCACAGTGTCATAGGGAACACTTATTCCTGTAACACCACAGGGTCATAGGGGACACTTATTCCTGTAACACCACAGGGTCATAGGGGACACTTATTCCTGTAACACCAGTGTCATAGGGGTAATTTATATATGGAACACCACCCTATTAGAGTTATGATTACTAATGTTGCGTCTAAAGCAGTTTGTTTAATAGATAGTTTGGGCAGACGTGGTCTACGTTTCAAATGGCACCTATTTCCTTATGTAGTGTCTGGTCCAAAGTAGTGCACTGCATAGGGAATAGAGGTGCCATTTGGGACACAGCCATGGCTACAAAGAAAGTGTATTACATAGATCCAGAAAGAGGGGTAAAGAGATTTAGGGACACGGACAGAGAGAGATGGGAGAGAGAAAGGATACAGAAAAAGATGGGGAGAAGCAGTGATGAAAAGAGAGAGAGATCAGAGAGAAAGCTCAGAAAGAGGGATAGAAAAGAGGGTAGGGAAAGTGTAGAATCAGCAGGAAGAGGAGAGTGGAGCATATGGCTGCTGGGTTGAACTGATCACCGTGGTAACGGAGCTTTATGGGAGGCTTTAAGGAGGGGAGAGAGGAGAGTTTTAGCTGAACACTGGAGAAACTGTGACACGCTTGTTGGAGTGTGACAGATGGAGGCGGGACACAGGGACCTGTGTCTGTTTAGGCCTGTGCATCATCATTCATCTGCTGATCCAACTGCCCCTGTGCCCGAGGAGAGAAAAGTTTAGTTACCAGTTCTTCACCTGCAGAAAGTGGTTTTGCACACCATATCGAGTAGCCTACTAAACTACACTGAACAAAAATAGAAAAGCAACAATTATTTTTTTTTTACTGACTTACATTTCATATAAGAAAATCAGTCAATTGAAATAAATGAGGCCCAAATCTATGGGTTTCACATGAGTGGGCAGGGGCACAGCTATGGGTGGGCCTGGGAGGGCATAGACCCACCCACTTTGGAGCCAGGCCCACCTAATGGGGAGCCTTGCCCAGCCAATCTGAGTTTTTTCCCCCACAAAAGGGCTTTATTACAGACAGAAATATTCCTCAGTTTCATCAGCTGTCCGGGTGACGGGTCTCAGACGAAGCCGGATGTGGAGGTCCTGGGCTGGCGTGGTTACACGTGGTTGGCGGTTGTGAGGCTGGTTGGACATACTGCCAAATTCTCTAAAATTATGTTGGAGGCAGTTTATGGTAGAGAAATGAACATTCAATTCTCTGGCAACAGCTCTGGTGGACTTTCCTGCAATCAGCATGCCAATTGCACGCTCCCGCAAAACTTGAGACAATTGTGGCATTGTTGTGTGGCAAAACTGAACATTTTAGAGTGGCCTTTTATTGTCCCCAGCACAAGGTGGACCTGTGTAATGATCATGCCGTTTAATCAGCTTCTTCATATGCCACACCTGTCAGGGGGATGGGTTATCGTGGCAAATGATAAATGCTCACTAACAGGGACGTAAACAAATTTATGCACAACATTTGAGAGAAATAAGCTTTTTGTTTGTATATAACATTTTGGGGATCTTTTATTTCAGCTCATGAAACATGGGACCAACACTACATGTTGCGTTAATATTTTTGTTCAGTGTAGTTCTGGGGGGAAAAAGTAAAAAAAATCTGTATAACGTTGTGTCCGACTTTGTACGGCCAACCCGAGTCTGGAACCTTACAACAACAACAACACTTGGTACCTGCAGTGGGCTAACCACTGGTCAACCAGAGTCATGGTTGACTGGGGGCCACACACCAGTACAGTGCACTCAAAGTATTCAGGCCCCTTGACTTTTTCCACATTTTTATTACATTACAGCCTTATTCTAAAATAGTTTTTTTTTCTTCATTAGTGTACACACAATATTTCATAATGACAAAGCACAAACAGGTTTTAAGAATTATTTGAAAATGTAAAAAAATAAACAGAAATATCACATTTACATAAGTATTCAGACCCTTTACTCAGTACTTTGTTGATACACCTTTGGCAGCAATTATAACCTTGAGTCTTCTTGGATATGACACTACAAGCCTGGCACACCTGTGTTTGGGGAGTTTCTCCCATTCTTCTCTGAAGATCCTCTTAAGCTCTGTCAGGTTGGATGGGGAGCGTCACTGCACAGCTATTTTCAGGTCTCTCCAGAGATGTTCGATCGGGTTCAAGTCCGGGCTCTGGCTGGGCCACTCAAGGACATTGAGACTTATCCCGAAGCCACTCCTGCGTTGTCTTGGCAGTGTAATTAGGGTTGTTGTCCTGTTGGAAGGTGAACCGTCATCCCAGTCTGAGGTCCTGAGTGCTCTGGAGCAGGTTTTCATCAAGGATCTCTCTGTACTTTGCTCCGTTTATCTTTCCCTCAATCCTGACTAGTCTCCCAGTCCCTGCCGCTGAAAAACATCCCCACAGCATGATGCTGTCACCACCATGCTTCACCGTAGGGATGGTGTCAGGTTTCCTCCAGACGTGATGCTTGGCATTCAGGCCATAGAGTTCAATCTTGGTTTCATCAGACCTTCATAGAGCCAGCTCTAGGAAGAATCTTGGTAGTTTCAAACTTCTCCCATTTAAGAATGATGGAGGCCACTGTGTTCTTGGAGACCTTCAATGCTGCAGAAATGTTTTGGTACCCTTCCCCAGATCTGTGCCTTGACACAATACCGTCTCGGCGCTCTACAGACAATTCCTTCGACCTCATTGCTTGGTTTTTGCTCTGATTGTGGGAACTTATATAGACAGGTGTGTGCCTTTCCAAATAATGTTCAATCAATTTAATTTACCACAGGTGGACTCCAATCAAGTTGTAGAAACATCTGAAGGATGATAAATGGAAACAGGATGCACCTGAACTCAATTTCTAGTGTCATAGCAAAGGATCTGAACTCTTAAGTAAATAAGGTATTTGTTTTTTATTTGTAATACATTTGCAAACATTTCAAAAAACTTGTTTTGGCTTTGTCATTATGAGTGTTTATTATTATTATTGAGTGTAGATTGATGAGGGAAAACATGTATTGAATCCATTTTTAGATTAAGGCTGTAACGTAACAAAATGTGGAAAAAGTCAAGGGGTCTGAATACTTTATGAATGCACTGTATGTGTATGTGTGTATCATATTTCTCTGTAGAATCCACTTGACCCACTGAGACAGAGCTGATATAACCATAGTGGCCAGTCAAGCTACTATTCAGGGTGTGTGTGTGTGGCATTCCTGTGCCCTGGCTGAGCTAAGACACATGATATTTTTACCCCTATAGACCTCCTGCTCACAACCTTCATTGGGCTGTCAACTAAACCTCTCTCTCCTTACCCCCCACCCCCTCTCTAACTCTCTCCCTATCTATCTCTACTTCCCCCTCTCACTCTCTTTTTCTTTCTTTTTTTCTCTCTCTGGGAGGACAGGAGCACACACCGTCACCGCCAGTTCACCACGTATTTCAGTTGCTGTTTGACCTCATTTTTCCTCTGGTAAACCGAGAAGGTAGCCTGCGTACAGGGCCCATTTAGCAAAACTTGTCCAAATAAATGAATTGTCAAGGACAAAACCAGTATCTGGTGTTCGTGGACATTTAGCACACATTTAGTAACAATATCTGACCATGTGGACTTGTCTGTCAGCCCTCAGTATGAAAATAGGTAAAGCCATTTGGCCGGGGGATGACTAACCCATGGATATAGGTTTATCTATAAAAACTGCAACAACCCGAAGGAGAAGACACAGCACAACTCGATAGCACAGCGACAAACAACAATAACATCATCATCATCATCATCAACCACAACATCAACAGCCACTTCAGTAAACAGTGGGAGTGTGTGTTTATTTTACCTCGCGGGAGATGATTCGTAAACCAGGAGCTCCTCGAGCGCCGTGTCCGTGTCAAATCTCCCCTCAGACGCTCGGGTCGGCTCTTTTTAGAGGTGTATTTTTGAGTGAGTCACGGTTGGTTTCCACTACGCGCCTTTCGCTTTTCTATCTGTCAGACACCAGCACAGTGCACGAGCTGCCTCTCTCTCCACCCACACGCTGTATCTCCAACACACACACCAGCTCTGCTGCGTGACACTGAAAGGCACGCGCACAAAATTCTCTCTCTCTCTCTCCCTTTCCCATCTATCCATCCATCTATCTCTCGCACACACAGTAGCCTAGTTGTCACCTGCTAGTCTAGGTTTAGGCGGTATGGTTGGCACGGCGTGCAGAGATGGAGACTGGGTGTCGGCCTCATCTCCCCATGGCACACTGTCAGAAATAGACCCACCTATTATATAAAGTCTATTAGAAAGAGGACAGCTGTGTGTGTGTGTGAGAGAGACACTCAGCTGGTACATCAGCTATAGCTCTCTAGTGCGTCTGTACTGTGAGGTGTTTACTGTAAGTGTAAAATTGCTGGAGCTTTTGGGGAAGAGAGCAGAGCAGCCTAAAACAATTTAATGTATGCTACATATTAATGTACTCTACTTAACTTGGTTTGTAAGGACATCCTTTGAATACTCTGTGTGTGTGTGAATGCATGCGTGTGTGCATGCGTGTGTGTGCGTGTGTGTGCATGCATGTGCGTGCGTGCACCTGCTATAACACACCTGTCTCATTGTGGCTTAGTGGTGGGTAACGAACGTTTGCATAGAACAGCTAGAGGTTTTCTTACTCCCTTTTAATCTCTCATTTCCTTCTCTGCTTCACTCCCCCACTCTCCCTCTTGGCTATTTATCTAGACAGAGGGAAAGAAAGAGAGAGAGAAAGGTATAATTATTGTTAACTGTCCTGGACTAATTTGCAGAAAGAAGCTGTAAAAAAGTCCTTCTCAAGTGTGTGAAAACAGCACTTTAGAAGCTAGAGAGACAGCGAAGGGGGTGGGGGGTGAGGAAGAGAGAGAGCTCTAAAGCTTACACATTTTAGGCCAACAGGTCTCAACACTCTCAGATGTGGGTATCATGAAGATGATGGTGGTGATATGATGATGATACGACAAACACGATGATGGCCATTTATATTTGTTCCTAATGAATTGAGATTTTTCGCCGACATAGCAACAGTCTCTATGGATACTCAGCAGTTAGATACCAGAGCAGATCAAACTATTTAGTCTTCTGAACTCTCTTATTATGGGCTGCGGTTCCCAGAGCCTGACCTGTGTGTGTGTGTGTGTAAGCGTGCACGCATACGTGTGCGTGTTTAACCAGAAGTCCCCACAAGAATAGTAATCAAACAAAAATTTGACCAACTGGGGACATTTTGTTTATCCCGAAAGAAATACGAGCTATGTAGATATTCCATTAAAAAAATCAGCCGTTTCCAGCTACAATAGTCATTTACAACATTAACAATGTCTACACTGTATTTCTGATCAATTTGATGTTATTTTAATGGGCAAAAAAAAAGTTTTTCTTTCAAAAACAAGGACATTTCTAAGTGGTAGTGTGTGTGTGTGTATAAATATGTATTAACCCAAAAAATATATGGGGGATTGGAAAGCTACAATCTATCTGCAGTATTAAAGCTCATCTAACCCCTGAAAAAAATAACATTTGTATTTTATCCCCATACAGTGCAATACCACTTCTAGGGGGTTTAGGGTTAAGAATTAGCTTCAGGAATTAGGGTTTGTTTTGGGAATTTATCTTTACTTAACAAGGCAAGTCAGTTCTTATTTACAATGACAATGACCAGGCCAAACCCAGATGATGCTGGGCCAATTGAGCGCCGCCATACGAGACTCCCAATCATGGCCGGTTGTGATACAGCCTGGATTTGAACCAGGGTATCTGAAGTTACGCCTCTAGCACTGAGACACAGTGACTTAGAACGCTGCGCCACTGGGGAGGTTAAGTTTTTGGGTTAAGGTTTGTTTTTTGGGTTACGGTTAGGTTAGGGAAAATAGGATTTTGAATAGGACTGAATTGTGTGTCCCACAAGGTTAGTTACACAAGAAGTGTGTGTGTGTGTGTGTGTGTGTGTAGGCCTGACTATGAGTAACAGGTCATCACAGACACACGCAGATTAATTAACATAGAGTAGGCAGTTTATCTTTCTCTCTGTTTCCCTATTTCTCTATCACTGTTTCTGTATCTTTCTCTCTTCATCTCTGTCTCTCTACCTTCCTCTATACTGTATCTATCTCTTCAATCTGTAGGAGGAAACAAGTTAAAAGAGAAAGGAGAAAATAATATTGTGTGTGTGTTAGTGTGTGAACGTGCATGTGTGTGAGAGTGAGGGAGAGAGAGAAAGAGAGAGAGAAAGATGGAGCTGACTATAGTGTAGCTAACCTAAGTTAGAATAAGATCCTGCATGTAATTTAGGCTACTGTATGAGCCTTTTCTAGGTTTATGTTTATGCTACTAAAGATGGGTCAGTCAGCTGTGTGTGTCAGTGTTTCTGCTACTAAAGATGGGTCAGTCAGCTGTGTGTGTTAGTGTTTCTGATACTAAAGACGGGTCAGTCAGCTGTGTGTCAGTGTTTCTGCTTCTAAAGACAGGTCAGTCAGTTGTGTGTCAGTGTTTCTGATACTAAAGACGGGTCAGTCAGCTGTGTGTGTTAGTGTTTCTGATACTAAAGACGGGTCAGTCAGCTGTGTGTGTTAGTGTTTCTGATACTAAAGACGGGTCAGTCAGCTGTGTGTCAGTGTTTCTGATACTAAAGACAGGTCAGTCAGCTGTGTGTCAGTGTTTCTGATACTAAAGACGGGTCACACAGCTGTGTGTCAGTGTTTCTGATACTAAAGACGGGTCACACAGCTGTGTGTCAGTGTTTCTGATACTAAAGACGGGTCAGTCAGCTGTGTGTCAGTGTTTCTGCTTCTAAAGACAGGTCAGTCAGTTGTGTGTCAGTGTTTCTGATACTAAAGACGGGTCAGTCAGCTGTGTGTCAATGTTTCTAAAACTAAAGACGGGTCAGTCAGCTGTGTGTCAGTGTTTCTGATACTATAGATGGGTCAGTCAGCTGTGTGTCAATGTTTCTAATACTAAAGACGGGTCAGTCAGTTGTGTGTCAGTGTTTCTGATACTAAAGACGGGTCACACAGCTGTGTGTCAATGTTTCTAATACTAAAGACGGGTCAGTCAGCTGTGTGTCAGTGTTTCTGATACTAAAGACGGGTCAGTCAGTTGTGTGTGTCAGTGTGTCTGTTACTAAAGATGGGTCAGTCAGCGTTTCTGCTACTAAAGATGGGTCACACAGCTGTGTGTGTCAGTGTTTCTGATACTAAAGACGGTTCAGTCAGCTGTGTGTGTCAGTGTGTCTGCTACTAAAGATGGGTCAGTCAGCTGTGTGTGTCAGTGTGTCTGCTACTAAAGATGGGTCAGTCAGCTGTGTGTGTCAGTGTGTCTGCTACTAAAGATGGGTCAGTCAGCTGTGTATGTCAGTGTTCCTACTACTAAAGATGGGTCAGTCAGCTGTGTGTGTCAGTGTGTCTGCTACTAAAGATGGGTCAGTCAGCTGTGTGTGTCAGTGTGTCTGCTACTAAAGATGGGTCAGTCAGTGTTTATGCCACTAAAACGGGTCAGTCAGCTGTATGTGTTAAGTGTTTTTGCTACTAAAGACAGGTCAGATAGCTGTGTGTGTCAGTTTTTCTGCTACTAAAGATGGGTCAGGCAGCTTTATTTCAGTGTTTCTGCTACTAAAGACAGGTCAGGCAGCTTTATTTCAGTGTTTCTGCTACTAAAGACAGGTCAGGCAGCTGTATTTCAGTGTTTCTGCTACTAAAGACGGGTCACACAGCTGTGTGTGTCAGTGTTTCTGCTACTAAAGACGGGTCAGTTAGCTGTGTTTGTTAGTGTTTCTGCTACTAAAGACGGGTCAGTCAGCTGTGTGTGTTAGTGTTTCTGCTACTAAAGACGGGTCAGTCAGCTGTGTGTCAGTGAGAGGGACAGTTAAGCCCTCAGATATGATAAGTGAGTTTCAGGCACGGCAGAATCCACAGAGACTGACACTGGAGAACAGACAGCAGAGTGTGTGTGTGCATTGGGGAGACAGTACGTCAACAGTGCCACCTGCTCCAGAGGGACGAAGGCCAGAGGAACACACGCACGTACACTGTTGGTTTTACTATCCAAGTGGGCACCAAAAAATGTATTCCCATTCAAAATCCTATTTTCCCTAACCCTTAACTCACCCTAACACCAAACCCCTAAAATTAAACCTAACCCTTAACTTACCCTAACACCAAACCCCTAAAATGAAACCTAACCCCTAGCTGTAACCCTAACCCAGGGGTTATTCAACTTTTTCAGCCTGGGACCCAAATGAGAAATTCTGTATTTTCCTGGGACCCAAGCTTATGAAAACATGCAACTATACGTAAATATCGGTACTTTTCATATTGCCCTTATGCCTAAAACAAATGCAAAATAGACAAATAGTAAATAACAATGAAATATAATAATATTAATACAGTTGAAGTCAGAAGTTTACATACACCTTAGTCAAACAATTCCTGACATTTAATCCTAGTAAAAATTCCCTGTCATAGGTCAGTTAAGATCACCACTTTATTTTAAGAATGTGAAATGTCAGAAAAATAGTAGAGAGAATTATTTATTTCAGCTTTTATTTCTTTCATCACATTCCCAGTGGGTCAGATTAGTATTTATACACTCAATTAGTATTTGGTAGCATTGCCTTTAAACTGTTTTACTTGGGTCAAACTTTTCGGGTAGCCTTCCACAAACTTCCCACAATAAGTTGGGTGAATTTTGGCCCATTCCTCCTGACAGAGTTGGTGTAACTGAGTCAGGTTTGTAGGCCTCCTTGCTCACACATGCTTTTTCAGTCCTGCCCACAAATGTTCTATATGATTGAGGTCAGGGCTTTGTGATGGCCACTCCAATAACTTGACTCTGTTGTCCTTAAGACATTTTGCCACAACTTCAGAAGTATGCTTGGGGTCATTGTCCATTTGGAAGACCCATTTGCGACCAAGCTTTAACATCCTGACTGATGTCTTGAGACGTTGCTTCAATATATCCACATAATTTTCCTTCCTCAGGATGCCATCTATTTTGTGAAGTGCACCAGTCCCTCCTGCAGCAATGCACCCCCACAACATGATGCTGCCACCCCCGTGCTTCGCGGTTGGGATGGTGTTCTTCAGCTTGCAAGCATCCCCCTTTTTTCTCCAAACATAACGATGATCATTATGGCTAAACAGTTCTATTTTTCTTTCATCAGACCAGAGGACAATATTCCAAAAAGTACAATCTTTGTCCCCATGTGCAGTTGCAAACCGTAGTCGGTCTTTTTTTATGGTGGTTTTGGAGCAGTGGCTTCTTCCTTGCTGAGCGGCCTTTCAGGTTATGTCGATATAGGACTTGTTTTACTGTGGTTATAGATACTTTGGTACCTGTTTCCTACAGCATCTTCACAAGGTCCTTTGCTGTTGTTCTGGGATTGATTTGTACTTTTCACACCAAAGTATGTTCATCTCTATGAGACAGAACATGTCTCCTTCCTGAGCGGTATGACGGCTGCGTGGTCCCATGGTATTTATACTTGCGTACTATTGTTTGTACAGATGAACGTGGTATCTTCAGGCGTTTGGAAATTGCTCCCAAGGATGAACCAGACTTGTGGAGGTCTACAATGTTTTTTATGAGTTCTTGGCTGATTTATTTTGATTTTCCCATTATGTCAAGCAAAGAGGCACTTAGCTGGAAGGTAGGCCTTGAAATACATCCACAGATACACCTCCAATTGACTCAAATTTTGTCATTTAGCCTATCAGAAGCTTCTAAAGCCAATTTTTCAAGCTGTTTAAAGGCACAGTCAACTTAGTGTATGTAAACTTCTGACCCACTGGAATTGTGATACAGTGAATTATAAATGAAATAATATGTCTGTAAACAATTGTTGGAAAAATTACTTGTGTCATTCACAAAGTAGATGTCCTAACCGACTTGCCAAACCTATAGTTTGTTAACAAGAAATTTGTGGAGTGGTTGAAAAATGAGTTTTTATGACTCCAACCGAAGTGTATGTAAACTTCCGACTTCAACTGTAGCTATTCATGTTTATGTTTCCCCATTAAAAGCACTTACAGTGCATTCAGAAAGTATTCATACCCCTTGACCTCAGGAGCAGGTTTTCATCAAGGATCTCTCTGTACTTTGCTCTGTTCATCTTTGCCTCGATCCTGACTAGTCTCCCAGTCCCTGCCCCTGAAAAACATCCCCACAGCAAGAACAAATTTGTTCCTAACTGACTTGCCTAGTTAAAAAAAGGTTCAATAAAAATATATATTGGTTAAAGGGAAATGGTCTGAATAGTTTCCTAATGCACTGTACTCATCTGTCTAAGTTGGAACTGCTGCTGTTAGAATATAAGAAATCATTTTAATTCTGAACTGGAATAAGCTGATTGATCACGTCACACATATGTAGACCAGAAAACACAGACACAGGGTCAGTTTTTGATAGTGCAACCCTAAGTAACAGTACAGAAGAAACATGATCAGGCCTACTGTACATCTTACTGTAGAAATTATTGTTGAAAATAAATTAGGTTGGAACTGCTGTTAAAATACAATAAATAATTAGCATTCTGAATTGGAATACACTGACTGATCACATCACACAGATGTAGAGCAGAAAACACACACGGTCCTAATGAGAGGTGTGTGGCTGGTTGAAGCTTTCAACAAGCATTTCTATTCTGGGCTCAGTTTTTAACAGTGCAACCCTGAGGTCATGCTCGGCATGGAATCTGTTTCTGTACTTGTTTTTTAAGTACACCAGAGTTGAGAACCCTGACTCACTGCCAAACTGGATCAGAACATCTACTGCTTTCTCAGTCAGGTAGGAGACTGCTTCCTGCTGTAGATGAGCAACCCAGAACTGTGTGTGAGTTTGCCTCAAAAAGCATCTTGCTTCAATCAGTTTACTCCAGTTCAGAATAACAATTATTACTTGTATTTTAACAGCAACAGTTGTTTATACCAATCCTTTCTACAGTAAGATGTACAATAGGCCTGATCATTTTATCTTCATATGTACTGTAACTTAGGGTTGCACTATTAGTATAGCAAGCTAGCTTGCTTACTTAGGCTAATATTAGCAATCTACGTTAATAGCTGTGTACAAGGGAATTATTTGAAAGAGAAATTCACAACTACTACTTTGATAGTATTCCATTGTTTCTGTTTATAAAACAACAACAATGCCTTGCAAGTTGACTTACTTTTCCACTGTCGAGGCACTGTTACCTGAAGCATTCAGTCCTGCTCTGAAAGAACTCCTTGGGTTTTACTGTCATGCTGTGGATGTTTGGTCAGGACCTGCCGTTTTTAATTTGTTTGTTTTGAGAGACTCATTACTAAGCACTTCCCCGCACAAAACACATTGTGGGTGCACCTCGTTATATCTCAAAGTTTGTACCAAGAGAGAGAAACTCATCGCTGTATTTGCGTTTCATGACGATTGAGCTGTCAGAACTTGTGGCTAGCTTGACTCCATTTGGTGACATCGGCGAGTGAGATAGCGCGTCATCTGCTGCTGAACTACAGCGCTGCATCGTGTGCGTCGCGGGGTGATCTTCAAGAAAACTTAATTAAAGAAATCTGGTAAACTGCGAAGCACACGGGCATCTCCCTCCCACCGCGCAGTTGACAAATTTACACCGCTGCTAAGCAGAAAGCGCAATGAACAGAGTCCATTTGCACTTGGCCAAATCAATTCCAGTAATAATTAAATAATTATACATTTACTATAACACGTCGTGACCCCCCCCCCCCCCCCCCCCCCCCCCCCACACACACACACACACACACACACAAAAAATTCCAAGACCCCCCTCATATCCTTGTCCTCTGCCGTTATGGCTGAGTCATCAGGGACAGTTTAACATATCACAGAGACAGACAGACATAGACCTGACACAACAATGCAACAACTGTCAGTGTGTGTGTGTGTTTGGTTTTACTATCCTTATGGGGACCAGAAGTCCTAAAGCCTATGCATGCTATGCCTATGAGCATGGGGAGCTAACACAAGTCTTCAGGTCTCCATCAAGGTTATTCTTGAATCACCTTTGTTCGGGCCCATTTATTGATTGGTTGTTTAGGCAGGAAATGACATACTAGGGGACCCCAGTCAGAGAGTTTGTGTGGGTGTTTGTCTAAGTGCCTCTGTCCACCAGTAGTAGATCATATCTGTGACAGTGAATGGGTGCGACAGCGCGGAGCTGAGAGCTCTTGTGAGTCATTTTGGCATGCTGGGTAATTAATAATCTGTCACAGTTATGTTCTCCCGCTCTCTTTCCCCCTTCTTTTTCAATGCAATTAAAAGTGACACTCCTGTAGTTACAAGTTGTGAATTACTGACGGACGACATGCCGACACTTTAGATGAACACAGTGAAACTGTCCTTCTCTACATTCATCCTGTCTGAGAGATGGAGGTAGAGCGAGAAGTAGAAGGTCAGTCTTACTGAGCTGACCTCTCCATCTCTCCTCCCAGACCTCAGACTTGACACCCATCTGTCACACACACTCAGTGGAACATCATTTGCATAATAATTTACTTGGAGATGCCCAGAGCTCAGGGGTGTGATTAGTGGAACAGAATTAACCTCACAAATAAAATAACAGTCTTTTGGGCCTCCCGGGTGGCGCAGTGGTTAAGGCAGCGCCAGCTGTGCCACCAGAGACTCTGGGTTCCCGCCCAGGCTCTGTCGTAACTGTCCGCGACCGGGAGGTCCGTGGGGCGACACACAATTGGCCTAGCGTCGTCCGGGTTAGGGAGGGTTTGGCCGGTTGTCTCATCGCGCACCAGTTTTATTCACTGCTTTAGCACACTCCGCCAACCCGGATGTCCTAGCTGTGTCTGAATCCTGGCTTAGGAAGGCCACCAAAAATCCTGAAATTTCCATCCCTATCTATAACATTTTCCGACAAGAGGGGCGGAGTAACAATCTACTGCAGAGATAGCCTGCAGAGAGCTCTGTCATACTATCCAGGTCTGTGCCCAAACAATTCAAGCTTCTACTTTTAAAAATCTACCTTTCCAGAAACAAGTCTCTCACCGTTGTCGCTTGCTATAGACACCCTTCAGCCGCCAGCTGTGCCCTGGACACCATATATGAATTGATTTCCCCCATCTATCTTTAGAGTTCGTACTGTTAGGTGACCTAAACTGGGACATGCTTAACACCCCGGCCGTCCTACAATCTAAGCTAGATGGCCTCAATCTCACACAAATTATCAAGGAACCTAACATAAATCCGTAACCATGGGCACCCTCTTAGATATCATCCTGACCAACTTGCCCTCTAAATACACCTCTGCTGTCTTCAACCAGGATCTCAGCGATTATTGCCTCATTGCCTGCCTGCGTAATGGGTCCCTGGTCAAACAACCACCCCTAATCACTGTCAAACGCTCCCAAAACACTTCAGCAAGCAGGCCTTTCTAATCAACCTGGCCTGGGTATCCTGGAAGGATATTGACCTCATCCCATCAGTAGAGGATGCCTGGTTGCTCTTTAAAAGTGCTTTCCTCACCATCTTAAATAAGCATGCCTCATTTCAATAAGCAATTTTCTACGGCTGGCCATGCTTTCCACCTGGCTACCCCTACCCCGGCCAACATCTCAGCACCTCCTGCAGCAACTTGCCTAAGCCCCCCCCCCCCCCCCCCCACCACCCCCCACTTCTCCTTCACCCAAATCCAGACAGCTGATGTTCTGAAAGAGCTGCAAAATCTGGATCCCTACTAATCAGCTATGCTAGACAATCTGGACCCTCTCTAAAACTTTCAGCCGAAATTGTTGTAACCCCTATTTCTAGCCTATTCAACCCCTCTTTCGTATCGTCTAAGATGCCCAAAGATTGGAAAGCTGCCGCGGTCATCCCCCTTAGGTTGTGTATCGGAGGACGCATGACTTTCAACCTTCGTCTCTCCTGAGCCCGTACGGGAGTTGTAGCGATGAGACAAGATAGTAGCTACTACAATTGGATACCACGGGGAAAAAGGGATTGAAAATTCAACAAAAAAATAAATTGTAATAAAAGCATCTCCAATCCAAAATTAAACCTAGAATCGGCATCCTATATCGCAACAAAGCGACTGGAATGAGTTGCAACAAAATAATGTTTGTACCATGTTTTGTGTTGCTACCATCCTGTGTTGTCATGTTTACAGTTGCTACGTTGTTTTCTTAGGTCTCTTTATGTAGTGTTGTCTCATATATATATATATATATATATATATATATTGTATTTATTTTTTATTTTTAATCCCTGGCCCCCGGCCCCGCAGAAGGCCTTTTGGTAGGCCGTCATTGTAAATAAGAATTTGTTCATACCTGACTTGCCAAGTTAAATAAAAATACCTGCCCTCTGTTGGCTACTACCTTTAACTACAGCAACATAATGTAGAATATTGTTTCAGTAGCTTTTAGCAGACTGGGCAAGGATGTATAAATGTCTATGGTGCTGAAGACCAAAGAATATGTTCAGCAGAAAGTAAAATACCCAGACACACACACACAGGTGTCTGGTATGCAGAGGTGTTTTAATCACATTAGAACCAAAGAGAAACACTGTGTCGTTGGGTTAACCACAGTCTTTATATATAATAACCTTTATCCCAGAAAAACATCTACAGCCATTTACAGCTTTACTCTGATTGTAAAACAGAAAGACACATCCCCACAGAGAGAGAGAGGAGAGGAGTGATGGAGAGAGGGGAGTGATAGAGAGGAGTGATAATTGAGAGGGAGACAGAACAGAGACAGCGAGAGTGCATCTCCAAGAGTCCTTATCTAAATTAGAAAAACCGACAGCCATTTTTATTGGATTATTACCTAAGTACATTACAAAAATATGATATAGTTGTTATAGAAGCGGCAGGCGTTAAGCTGAGTGATCGTAGCTGGGCCGTATTCAGTAGCAAAACGGTTTGAAAACAGACAAGGAAGAATTGCTTCTCTTATTGCAAAAGTTCAAGCTGTAAACCCCCATTTCATTCCGTTTCTAAACGTTTTCTCCCTACTGAATACAACCCTGGGTCCTCAGGTTCTTCATTCAGTGACATTGAATGTGACGCCTCCCACTTGCTCCCAAATAAGGAATCATGCCACGCCCTCCTCATCCAAGAATGACATGCAGCTCCTCTAGTGTTCTATATCTAGGCCGAGTATATACAGGTTAGGACAACGCAATAATCAATAATTCCATGCGGCAGCATTTGAAAATAAACAAATGAATTGGACTGGGTGCCACTGCTGATTCTACAGGATTAGCATTGAAAATGTGACAATCGGTCGGAAAAATAAAGGGTCTGTAGATAACTAGAAACACATTTAAATGAACAGAATGACAGTAAAACAGTTATGCTATGTGTTTGCTGACTAGTTCGCTGAAATTCACTACAATTGTGTTAATTTTCCACTTGATGGCAAACTTTCTGTACTGCTAAAATTCACTTCCAGTCATTTTGGCTCGCATTGCTAGTCCCATTGTTTAGAATTCTTCTGCATTTATGCAAAGACTTATGGAATCCTCTTATCCTAACCTGTATATTTTTGACCTAGGCCCATACCAGGAAGTCAGGTATAGCAGGAAGAAAAGTTAGGACTTAAAGAATTAAAGCAATAATTAGAAAAATAATATGAAAAAAAATAAATAAATAGAGGAGCTGGTTCGTAGATGAGTATGTAGAGGGAGGGATGGAAGAAGAGCGAGAGGGTAGATGAGGGAGGGAGAGAGAGAGGGAAGAGGAGGGAGAGAGGGTAGAGGAGAGAGGGTAGAGGAGGGAGGGAGAGAGGGTAGAGGAGAGAGGGTAGGAGAGAGGGTAGAGGGCAGAGGAGGGAGGGAGAGAGGGTAGAGGAGAGAGGGTAGAGGAGAGAGGGGAGGAGAGAGGGTAGAGGAGAGAGGGTAGGAGAGAGGGTAGAGGAGGGAGGGAGAGAGTGTAGAGGAGGGAGGGAGAGAGTGTAGAGGAGGGAGGGAGAGAGTGTAGAGGAGGGAGGGAGAGAGGGTAGAGGAGGGAGGGAGAGAAGGTAGAGGAGGGAGGGAGAAAGGGTAGAGGAGGGAGGGAGAGAGGGTAGAGGAGGGAGGGAGAGAGGGAGAGAGGGTAGAGGAGGGAGGGAGAGAGGGAGGGAGAGTAGAGGAGGGAGGGAGAGAGGGAGGGAGAGAAGGTAGAGGAGGGAGAGGGAGGGAAGGTAGAGGAGGGAGGGAAGGTAGAGGAGGGAGGGAAGGTAGAGGAGGGAGGGAAGAGAAGAAGGAAGAGCAGAGGAAGAAGGGAGAGATAGAGAGAGATTGAGGAGTTATTGCTGGGCGTAGTAGCATGGTTTCTGCTGTCGGTCGGAGTAGCGATAGCAGAGGAGAGGGATGGAGGAGAGGAGTGAGAGAGTAGTTATTGTTGTGGGTAGTATGGCTGTGGTGGTGGTTGCTGGGGCTGCTGTTGGTAGGTGTAGGGGTGCTGCTGTGTGGGGGGGACCCCAGGGTAGCCCCCCTGTCCGGGTGCTGGGGCCTGCTGATAGGGGATGTAGGGCTGCATGTTAGGCTGCATAGTTGGGGGCATGTTGTACTGGCCGTACGCTGCATACGGGTTATAACCCATAGGCATCTGGTAGGCATACCTGGAGATACAGAGAAAGAGAGGTTAGTGTGTATGAAAATGAGAAGACAGGGATAGTGAGATGAACAACAGACGGGCTACAGTTGTGCAACGCACACAGCCAACTGGGACAATAAGGATAATGATTGATTTGATTGACTCACCCGGGGTATCCCTGGTATGTGGGGTAAGGCGGTCCCTGGGCCTGTGAGGGAGGGGCCATAGGTGGGGGGTTTACTGGTTGAGGCTGGTTACTGGGAGGGTTGCCTGGTGCGGAGGCGGCCTGGGGGGTGAAGGCAGGGGGAGGGGGCCGCTCGGGAGGCTGGGCCTTCGCCTGGGGCTGCTGAGGCTGCTGGAAACGGAAGAGGGAAAGATCAGAGGTCACTAAAAATCAGTCAAAACAGATCAATAGTAAACCTTGTGACAACTGCAGATGTAAAGTGGTCACAATAAGAGACAATATTACGGTCATGTCTCTGTCGCGATTGAGGGAGTTCGTCAGGCTGAACCGGGATATGACCCGTCAAGACCAGGTGAAACTGCTCAAATCAAACAGTCATTGTCAACAAGGCAGCATGGTGCATCGTTCAGAAACATACAATATGTGTTTCAATTTTCAAACTAGTTTTCCTTGGTAAGATAAAGCACATATGTTTATTTTATCAAAAGCAAAACGTAAGTCAATACTCCACGTGCCTCACATACGTCACTCTGTTGAGCCAATTTCGCCATCGGCTTTGAAAGGGGCACACAACTCACACCCGGGAGACACCTCGGTTACAAATGAATGCAATCACTTTCACCCGATGCAAATTTCGCCCACCCAGTGAACCGGGCAAGTTTAATTGAATCGTCATTGGCACAGAGCTGCCCTCTGATTGGGCTGGAGAGAGGAGCCACCCAGCTGTGATTGGCTACTTACGAAGACAGTCCTTGGTGCGGGGGTTGGTCCAGTGGCGGTGGGGGTGGGGTTAGTCTGGTAGGCGGGGACAGAGAAGGATGGGGCACTGGGCTCCCTGGCGATGCTCTGCTGCAAATCCCTGGGTGGGTAACCACAACAACAGAAATGTCAGTCATTGGTCACCAAGGCAACCCCAACATCAGTTGCTCGTCATGGTCACTTCTAGTTCACATAAATCACCAATCACATAAAAATATAATCAATGATATTTCACTAATAACACAATACAGTGATTATTACAAATATTCATAACAACTGAAGCATCGTTATTGAGACGACATCACCACCACATACTTCAGCAGTTCATCCCGTTCTGTCTTGCGGGCGAAGACGATGTCACTGCACTTGTTCTGGAACTTCAGCAGGATCTCGGTGAGGTCATTGTAGAACTACAGAGAGCGAGAAGGTGATTGGTCAGATTGAGAGACAACCAAAGTCATCCAATAATCAAGCCCTTGTCAAGTTCAACCTGTTGTGTTTTTCAGGGGGTTAATAACAAAAAAGAAAAAGAAACAGTCCTCAACCCACCCATTCCCTAGAAACAACCCTCCCTGACATTCCCTAGGCGACAGTTACCTTGGTGCCCTCTCTGAGGTTGCTGGTGATCTCAACGTAGCTGTCGTGGGCCGAGGCCAGCTTCTTCAACACCTCCTCACGATCATTAGCCTCAGAGTTGGACTGCTTCAGACTGGAGAACTCCTGGTGAGATGCCTGGGGGGAGACAATCAACAGGAGAGAATCGATAAAGTAACATTTCTCGACATCTGAAAAAGTATTTGTGGAAATTGCGTATAGGGGTGTTTAGGCGAGTGTGTCTCTGTATCCTACCTGCACGTTGCCCAACAGCTCTTCCTGAGAGCGGAGACTGGCTTGAACCCTCTGGCTGTAGCTGCCGTATGATTGGTCCAGCTGGCTCATTGACAGTGCCTCCTCATTGATGGCCCCGTCCTGAGCCAGAGCCGTCAGGAAGCTGGAGGACATGTCAAAGGTCACGCCCTTAATCTCCGTCTCCAGCACCTCCCTCTCTCTCTTCACCACCTCTAGCTGGGACAGCTGGGAACGCAACACACTCACAACCTAGAGGGAGAGAGAATACATAGTTAGAACACACACACACACACACACACACACACACACACACACACACACACACACACACACACACACACACACAATCCCTCACCTCGCTGCCCTGCAATGTCTTAGCAGGGTTGGCTGAAGGTATGGCAGCGGTGAGTTCAGCCTCAGGTTTACAGAGGAGAGCGATCATCTCACAGTGTGCATTATAACGCTCCCTGACCACCTGGTCAGCCTGCACTGCCTTGTCCAACACGCTACGGAAGTTACCCCCCTCTGGACCGCCGGAGGTAGAGAAGCAGAAATAATTATCATTTGATTCCAAGGTAGTACACAACACCACACATATCAGTATGTTTGTTTTTGGATGTGTGTGTAGGCATGAATAGGTGTGTGAGTGTGTGTACCCGCTCTGAGTGGTTTGTAGAGGTCTCCAGAGGGAGTTCTGTTCCAGCGTTGGCTGAACTTGGATCTCAGCTCGCTGTCTGTCGACTCCTCATCATCCAGCATCTTCAGAGACTACAAACACACATATTACACATCATGGGTATACGAACTAGAGGTCGACCGATTCATCGGAATGGCCGATTAATTAGGGCCGATTTCAAGTTTTCATAACAGTCGGAAATCGGTATTTTTGGGCGCCGATTTGCCCAATTATTATTATTTTCAATGACGGCCTAGGAACGGTGGGTTAACTGCCTTGTTCAGAGGCAGAACAACAGATTTTTACCTTGTCAGCTCGGGGGAGCCAATCTTGCAACCTTACAGTTACCTAGTCCAACGCTCTAACCACCTGCCTCTCATTGCACTCCACGAGGAGACTGCCTGTTACGCGAATGCAGTAGAAGCCAAGGTAAGTTGCTAGCTAGCATTAAACTTATCTTATAAAAAACAATCAATCAATCATAATCACTAGTTATAAGGTGAAATTGTGTCATTTCTCTTGCGTTCATTGCACGCAGAGTCAGGGAATATGCAACAGTTTGGGCAGCCTGGCTCATTGCAAACTAATTTGCCAGAATTGTACGTAATTATGACATAACATTGAAGGTTGTGCAATGTAACAAGAATATTTAGACTGATGGATGCCACCCGTTAGATAAAATACCGAAAGGTTCCGTATTTCACTGAAATAATAAATGTTTTGTTTTCGAAATGATAATTTACGGGTTTCGACCATATAAATGACCAAAGGCTCGTATTTCTGTGTGTTATTATGTTATAATTAAGTCTATGATTTGATAGAGCAGTCTGACTGAGCGATGGTAGGCAGCAGCAGGCTCGTAAGTATTCATTCAAACAGCACTTTCATGCGTTTTGCCAGCAGCTCTTCGCAAGCACAGCGCTGTTTATGACTTCAAGTCTATCAGCCTAATGGCTGGTGTGACCGATGTGAAATGGCTAGCTAGTTAGCTGGGTGTGCGCTAATAGCGTTTCAAACGTCACTCGCTCTGAGACTTGGAGTAGTTATTCCCCTTGCTCTGCAAGGGCCGCGGCTTTTGTGGAGCGATGGATAACGATGCTTTGAGTGTGGCTGTTGTCGATGTGTTCCTGGTTCGAGCCCAGGTAGCTGCGAGGAGAGGGACGGAAGCTATACTGTTACACTGGCAATACTATAGTGCCTATAAGAACATCCAATAGTCAAAGGTATATGAAATACAAATGGTATAGAGAGAAATAGTCCTCTAAATACTATATTAACTACAACCTAAAACTTCTTACCTTGGAATATTGAAGTCTCATGTTAAAAGGAACCACCAGCTTTCATATGTTCTCATGTTCTGAGCAAGGAACTCAAACATTAGCTTTTTTACATGGCACATATTGCACTTTTACTTTCTTCTCCAACACTTTGTTTTTGCATTATTTAAACCAAATAGAACATGTTTCATTATTTATTTGAGGCTAAATAGATTTTTATTGATGTATTATATTAAGTTAAAATAAGTGTTCATTCAGTATTGTTGTAATTGTCATCATTACAAAAAATAAAAATAAAATAATAATAAAAATAAATAAAAAGAAACCGGCCGATTAATCGGTATCGGCTTTTTTGGGCCTCCAATAATCGGTATCGGGGTTGAAAAATCATAATCGGTCAACCGCTAATACGAACACGTGTGTGTGTGTGTGTGTGTGTATATATACACACACCTCATCCAGGATCTCTCTGTTGCGTGTCAGTAGTTCCGGCAGGTCTCTGATCAGCTGCTCTATGCTCTGCAGCCCCCCCTGCTGGACGATGGCATGGGCCTTTTCAATAATGGATTGTGGGATAGAATCTCCAGACAGGTCCTCCAGAGCCGCAGGCAGGTTCAGAGATGCCAGGACACTGTTGTTAAATGATCAATACATGATCAATATAGACATGCCAACACACTGTTTAGTTATTAACGCAATTCACCACCAATAAATATGACCTACACAGTGTACAAAACATTAAGAACACCTGCTATTTCCATGACAGCCTGAACAGGTGAAAGCTGTGATCCCTTATTGATGTTAAATCCACTTCAATCAGTGTAGATGAAAGGGAGGAGACGGGTTAAAGAAGGGTTTTTAAGCCTCGAGACAATTGAGACATGGATTGTGTGCCATTCAGAGGGTGAATGGGCAAGACAAAACATTAAAGTGCCTTTGAACGGGGCACGGTAGTAGGTGCCAAGAACGGGGCACGGTTTGTGTCAAGAACTGCAACACTGCTGGGTTTTTCATGCTCAACAGTTTTCTGTGTGTTTCAAGAATGGTCCACCACCCAAAGGACATCCAGCCAACTTGACACAACTGTGGGAAGCATTGGAGTCAACATGGGCCAGCATCCCTGACAAATTGAGTCTGTTCTGAGGGCAAAAGGGGGGATATTAGGAAGGCGTTCTTAATGTTTTGTCCACTCAGTGTATGATGACTTAACCGGGTGCTGTTGACTGTGTTGATAATGAAATGTATTGAAATCAATAGAGTAGAAAAAATAACGATTCAATTGTTAAATGATCAAAGTAACATCCATACCCGTTGCAGAGGTTAGTAGCTTCCCTCACGGTTCCTACCAGTCTGTTGACGGTCTCAGCCTTCCTCTGGCTGTACACACTCATACTCTGCTGCACAGCCATGGGCACCATCTTCTCAAACAAGTCTATACAGACACACACGTCAGAAACTAACCCACACGTTTAAACTCTTTTAGACATCTACACAAAAAGCAAAAAAGTGTGTCCCCCCCGCACCAGTGAACTTGGCGCTGAGTGGTTGTGTGTGTATTCGGTCTCTCACCAGTGAACTTGGTGCTGAGTGGTTGTGTGTGTATTCGGTCTCTCACCAGTGAACTTGGTGCTGAGTGGTTGTGTGTGTATTCGGTCTCTCACCAGTGAACTTGGTGCTGAGTGGTTGTGTGTGTATTCGGTCTCTCACCAGTGAACTTGGCGCTGAGTGGTTGTGTGTGTATTCGGTCTCTCACCAGTGAACTTGGTGCTGAGTGGTTGTGTGTGTATTCGGTCTCTCACCAGTGAACTTGGTGCTGAGTGGTTGTGTGTGTATTCGGTCTCTCACCAGTGAACTTGGCGCTGAGTGGTTGTGTGTGTATTCGGTCTCTCACCAGTGAACTTGGCGCTGAGTGGTTGTGTGTGTATTCGGTCTCTCACCAGTGAACTTGGCGCTGAGCGGAGGTGTGATGGTGGTAGCCTTGACCAGCGCTGCCTTGCCGATGTGTTCCAGGTCTTTGACCTCAGGGACGCGGTCGTGGTAGATGAAGTCGTTGTCCTTCTTAGCTGCGGTCAGAGCGCGGCTGATCTTATCACTAAGGTCTTTCACACTGACGTACTCATCATAGCGAGACGCTACCGTCTTCACCAGCTCTGAAGCATGCTGCAGGGATGGAGGGAAGGAGAGAATAGAGGAGTGAATGATAGTCGGATCCTTCACACTGTCAACCATAAAGCAGGGCTAGACTCTTCACTAATTAGTTTGCTGAGGGATGGAGAGAACGAGAGAATAGAAAACAATGTATGAGGACTTTGGTTGAGTGGTTGTGTTTACAGTGGGAAGAAAAAGTATGTGAACCCTTTAGAATTACCTGGATTTCTGCATAAATTAGTCAGAAAATCTGATCTTCACCTAAGTCACAACAATAGACAAACAGTCTGTTTAAACTAATAACACAAACAATTACATGTTTTCATGTCTTTATTGAATACACCGTGTAAACATTCACAGTGCAGGGAGGAAAAATATGAACTGGATTTAATAACAGGTTGACCCTCCTTTGGCAGCAATAACCTCAACCAAACATTTTCTGTAGTTGCGGATCAGACCTGCACAACGGGAGGAATCTTGGACCATTCATCTTTACAAGACGGTTTCAGTTCAGCAATATTCTTGGGATGTCCGGTGTGAACCGCTCATTTGAGGTCATGCCACAGCATTTTAAATCCGGTTTAGGTCAGGACTCTGATTGGGCCACTCCAGAGGTTGTATTTCCTTCTGTTGAAGCCGTTCTGTTGTAGATTTACTTCTGTCTTACGGGTTGTTGTCCTGTTGCATCACCCAACTTCTGTTAAGCTTCTATTGGCGGACAGATAGCCTTACATTCTCATGAAAAATGTCTTGATAAACTTGGGAATTCATTTTGCCATCGATGATAGCAAGCTGTCCAGGCCCTGAGGCAGCAAAGCAGCCCAAACCATGATCCTCCCTCCACCATACTTTACAGTTGGGATGAGATTTTGATGTTGGTGTGCTGGGCCTTTTTTCCTCCACAGTGTTGTGTTCCTATAGTTTCATCTGTCCACAGAATATTTGGCCAGTAGCGCTGTGGAACATCCAGGCGCTCTTTTGCAAACTTCAGACGTGCAGAAATGTTTTTTTGGACAGCAGTGGCTTCTTCCGTGGTGTCCTCCCATGAACACCATTCCTGTTTAGTGTTTTACGTATCGTACTCGTCAACAGAGATGTTGGCATGTTCCAGAGATTTCTGTAAGTCTTCAGCAGACACACTAGGATTCTTCTTAACTTCATTGAGCATTCTGTGCTGTGCTCTTGCAGTCATCTTTGCAGGATGGCCATTCCTAGGGAGAGTAGCAACAGTGCTGAACTTTTTCCAATTATAGACAATTGGTCTTACCGTGGACTGATGAACATCAAGGCTTTTAGATATACTTTTGTAACCCTTTCCAGCTTTATGCAAGTCAACCATTCTTAATATTAGGTCTTCTGAGATCTCTTTTGTTCGAGGCATGGTTCACATGAGGCAATGCTTCTTGTGAATAGCAAACTCAAATATTGTGCGTGGTTATTTTTTTAAACGGGGCAGGGTAGCTCTAACCAAAATCTCCAATCTCATTTCATTAATTCAACTCCAGGTTAGTGGACTCCAATTAGCTTTTGCAGAAGTCATTAGCCTAGGGGTTCACATACCTTTTCCAACCTACACGTGAATTTTTAAATTATGTATTCAATATAGACAAAATACAACAATTTGTATGTTTTTAGTTTAAGCACACTGTTTGTCTATTATTGTGACTTAGATGAAGATCAGATCCAATTTGATGTCAAATGTATGCAGAAATCCAGGTAATTTCAAAGGTTTCACATACTTTTTCTTGCCACTGTATTTGGTCATAGGAAAATCACTACATTTTCAGGTGGGCTACACTGGAAACACCACTGGGTTAGAGTGCTGTGTGTGTGTTTGTGTGTACCTGCAGGCGAGCGATCTCCTCCCCAAAGTGTTTCTTCTGCTTGGCGAGGATAGACTGGTGTAGCTCAGCGTTGGCCTGCATGATGCAGTGTTTAGCTGCCAGCACCGGCAACACCTCCTGGAAATAAATACACTGACCAGGGAGAAGCAACCACAGAGCAGTGCGCACACGCACACACACGGGGCAAACCAAAACACATACATGCAAACAAAGGGACCACCAAAGAACAACACCGCCAAGAGCAAATCACGAACGAGTTTCACGTCACAGAAGCCAAATCAGGAACACAGGCACACACACCACCACGAGGGATGCAGAGAGCGGAGGATAACGGGAGAGAGAACAGAAGTGAGTGATTAATCTTTCTGCCACATTCACCCAAACTTTATTACAAAGTAGTGTGTGTGTGTCTACAAAGTCCAGCCCCATGTATTCCCACCCCAGAACGTGTGTGTGTCTGCAAAGTCCAGCCCATGTATTCCCACCCCAGAACGCGTGTGTGTGTGTGTCTGCAAAGTCCAGCCCATGTATTCCCACCCCAGAACGCGTGTGTGTGTGTCTGCAAAGTCTGGCCCATGTATTCCCACCCCAGAACGTGTGTGTGTGTGTGTGTGTGTCTTTTAGTAGTAAGACAGGTCAGTCAGATTTCAAACACACATCATTTCAGAAGCTCATTATTAGGTAGTGAGAGACCAATAAGAACGGGGGTGAGACGGTGAAAGCGCCACTGAGAATACAGCCCAAGTAGTGAACAAGCACAACCAATGAGAATACAGCCCAGGTAGTGAATAACAAATCAGAATGGAGACTGTATGGTAAACAACCAATCAGAACAGAGATAGTGAAATGAGAGAAATGGGGAAAGTTCCACACCCTGAGTGTTATCCCCCCACACACACACACACACACCTTGGGCAGGTTCTCTTTGTACTGACACTGCTTGAAGGCATCGCTGTAGAAATCTGCCGCCTGATTGGCCAGTTTAGCGATGATGGCGTCCTTCATCTTATCTGTAGGGCAAACGATACCATGGTTACTTGATTTATGCACACACGTGTAATGTGTGGGTATAGCATGTGTGTGCGTGACGTATGTGTGTACCTGAAGTAGCCTTGAGAAAGAAGACTTCCTGTGCCTGAGCCAGCATGATGAGACTGAGGGTTCCTACGGTCTCAGGAGAAATGTCCATTGTAGGCTCTCTGTTCAGAGCCGACAGCACTGTGTCCTTAATGTGACCAAATGCTCCACTTGCCAACTGGAGGGGGTGGAGGAGGGAGAGAGTGTATGACAGAGAGAGATGGAAAGACATTTGGCTGTAGTATTTGTAGTACTGTAATAATTAGATGTGGTATAAATTGTAGTGTTACTATAGAACCTGGTAGTATTGTAGCATTACTATAGTAGTACCTGGTAGTATTTGGCTGCGGCCTTCAGTCCTTCATCGCTGTCTAGGTTTTGTTCTGAAGCGATCTGACTTGCCAACGCTGCTCCATTGAACAACACACATGTCTTCTCATAGCCCAGACTGGCCAGGGCTAAAAACACACACACCTGTTCATCAGGCTGACATACCTCACAATAGGGTTACAGAGGTTACCTCTCGCTGGAAGATAGCACACGCCGGCCCAGCTCTACACATGCCACAGACAGGTAATCATTTAGGTTGCAGGGTTTCCATTAGGAACATTTGGCACTGGACAAGTGACCTGAAAGATGACATTTGAGAACTGTACCGGTCATCCATCTGCATTGGGAAAGTA
The DNA here is from genome assembly GCF_057628025.1 of Oncorhynchus mykiss. Lineage (NCBI taxonomy): Eukaryota > Metazoa > Chordata > Actinopteri > Salmoniformes > Salmonidae > Oncorhynchus > Oncorhynchus mykiss. Next base: position 60,444,530 of record NC_143039.1, read on the forward strand.
ACCCATTAGGGCATCCATCCACGCAGCCAGCACAATCAATAAACAAGGGATATTGGCCAAATGAGCCACACTTACGTGTCCTTAAAACCAGCCTTTTAACAAATTACAAATACACTATCCTTTGTGTTTCGATGTTTAGCATATGCAGAACTCAAATATCAATTGTCCACCTTACGGTTCAGCTGTCAGAGATCTGATCACTAAATGCATCAGGGCATTGCATGCATAGGCCTATAGGCATCTACTGTATGAAATTAATATTAAAAAATATCAAATCAAATTTGATTTGTCACATGCGCTGAATTAGACCTTACAGTGAAATGCTTTCTTACAAGCCCTTAACAATCCGTTTAAAAAAAGTGTTAAATGATTTACTAAAATAAACTGAAGTAAAATATAAATAAAAAGTCAAATAAAAAAATTGTTAAAAGAACAACAATAAAATAACAGTAGCGAGGCAATATAAAGTGGTACTGGTACAGAGTCAAGGTTAGTCGAGGTAATATGTACATATATATATATATATATGAAAGCGCCATAATATGTAGAGGTAAAGTGACTATGCATAGATAAACAGAGAGTAGCAGCAGCGTAAATAATGAGGGTGGGGTCAATGCAAATAGTCCGGGTAACCATTTGATTAGCTGTTCAGGAGTTTTAAGGGTTAGAAGCTGTTAAGAAGCCTTTTGGATGTAGACTTGGCACTCCTGCACCACCTGACATGCGGTAGTAGAGAGAAGAGTTTATGACTAGGGTGGCTGGAGTCTGACAATTTTTAGGGCCTTCCTCTGACACCACCTGGTATAGAGGTCATGGATGGCAGGAAGCTTGGCCCCAGTGATGTACTGGGCCGTACGCCCTACCCTCTGTAGTGCCTTGCGGATGGAGACCGAGCAGTTGTCATATCAGGTGGTGATGCAACCAGTCATGCAGACGTGAGGGCTACGGGTTGGTAGTCACTCAGGGAAGTTACCTGGGTGTTCTTGGGCACAGGGACTATGGTAGTCTGCTTGAAACATGTTGGTATTACAGACTCGAACAGGGAGAGGTTCAAAATGTCAGTGAAGACACTTGCCAGTTGGTCAGCGCATGCTAGGAGTACACATCCTGGTAATCCGTCTGGCACTGCAGCCTTGTGAATGTTGACCTGTTTGAAGGTCTTACTCACATCGGATACAGAACGCGTGACCACACAGTCTTCCGGAACCGCTGGTGCTCTAATGCATGCTTCAGTGTTGCTTGCCTTGAAGCAAGCATAGAAGTCATTTAGCTCGTCTGGAAGGCTTGTGTCACTGGGCAGCTCGCGGCTGTGCTTCCCTTTGTAGTTCGTAATAGTTTGCAAGCATTGCCACATCCGACAAGCGTCAGAGCCGGTGTAGTACAATTCAATCTTAGTCCTGTATTGATGCTTTGCCTGTTTGATGGTTGGTGGTGGGGCATTGCAGGCTTTCTTATAAATGTCCGGGTTAGAGTCGCACTCCTTGAAAGCGGCAGCTCTACCCTTCAGATTAGAGGTCGACCGATTATGATTTTTCAACGCCGATACCGATTATTGGAGGACCCAAAAAGCCGATGCCGATTAAATCGGCCGATTAATTTTTTGGGGATATACAGTGCCTTGCGAAAGTATTCGGCCCCCTTGAACTTTGCGACCTTTTGCCACATTTCAGGCTTCAAACATAAAGATATAAAACTGTATTTTTTTGTGAAGAATCAACAACAAGTGGGACACAATCATGAAGTGGAACGACATTTATTGGATATTTCAAACTTTTTTAACAAATCAAAAACTGAAAAATTGGGCGTGCAAAATTATTCAGCCCCCTTAAGTTAATACTTTGTAGCGCCACCTTTTGCTGCGATTACAGCTGTAAGTCGCTTGGGGTATGTCTCTATCAGTTTTGCACATCGAGAGACTGACATTTTTTCCCATTCCTCCTTGCAAAACAGCTCGAGCTCAGTGAGGTTGGATGGAGAGCATTTGTGAACAGCAGTTTTCAGTTCTTTCCACAGATTCAGGTCTGGACTTTGACTTGGCCATTCTAACACCTGGATATGTTTATTTTTGAACCATTCCATTGTAGATTTTGCTTTATGTTTTGGATCATTGTCTTGTTGGAAGACAAATCTCCGTCCCAGTCTCAGGTCTTTTGCAGACTCCATCAGGTTTTCTTCCAGAATGGTCCTGTATTTGGCTCCATCCATCTTCCCATCAATTTTAACCATCTTCCCTGTCCCTGCTGAAGAAAAGCAGGCCCAAACCATGATGCTGCCACCACCATGTTTGACAGTGGGGATGGTGTGTTCAGCTGTGTTGCTTTTACGCCAAACATAACGTTTTGCATTGTTGCCAAAAAGTTCAATGTTGGTTTCATCTGACCAGAGCACCTTCTTCCACATGTTTGGTGTGTCTCCCAGGTGGCTTGTGGCAAACTTTAACCGACACTTTTTATGGATATCTTTAAGAAATGGCTTTCTTCTTGCCACTCTTCCATAAAGGCCAGATTTGTGCAATATACGACTGATTGTTGTCCTATGGACAGAGTCTCCCACCTCACCTGTAGATCTCTGCAGTTCATCCAGAGTGATCATGGGCCTCTTGGCTGCATCTCTGATCAGTCTTCTCCTTGTATGAGCTGAAAGTTTAGAGGGACGGCCAGGTCTTGGTAGATTTGCAGTGGTCTGATACTCCTTCCATTTCAATATTATTGCTTGCACAGTGCTCCTTGGGATGTTTAAAGCTTGGGAAATATGTTTGTATCCAAATCCGGCTTTAAACTTCTTCACAACAGTATCTCGGACCTGCCTGGTGTGTTCCTTGTTCTTCATGATGCTCTCTGCGCTTTTAACAGACCTCTGAGACTATCACAGTGCAGGTGCATTTATACGGAGACTTGATTACACACAGGTGGATTGTATTTATCATCATTAGTCATTTAGGTCAACATTGGATCATTCAGAGATCCTCACTGAACTTCTGGAGAGAGTTTGCTGCACTGAAAGTAAAGGGGCTGAATAATTTTGCACGCCCAATTTTTCAGTTTTTGATTTGTTAAAAAAGTTTGAAATGTCCAATAAATGTCGTTCCACTTCATGATTGTGTCCCACTTGTTGTTGATTCTTCACAAAAAAATACAGTTTTATATCTTTATGTTTGAAGCCTGAAATGTGACAAAAGGTCGCAAAGTTCAAGGGGGCCGAATACTTTCGCAAGGCACTGTATATATTTTTTTATTTGTAATAATGACAATTACAACTTAATTTAACTTAATATAATACATCAATAAAATCAATTTAGCCTCAAGTAGATAATGAAACGTTCAATTTGGTTGAAATAATGCAAAAACAAAGTGTTGGAGAAGAACGTAAAAGTGCAATATGTGCTATGTAAGAAAGCGAACGTTTCAGTTCCTTGCTCAGAACATGAGGACATATGAAAGCTGGTGGTTCCGTTTAACATGAGTCTTCAATATTCCCAGGTAAGAAGTTTTAGGTTGTAGTTATTATAGGACTATTTCCCTCTATACCATTTGTATTTCATTAACCTTTGACTATTGGATGTTCTTATAGGCACTTTAGTATTGCCAGTGTAACAGTATAGCTTCCGTCCCTCTCCTCGCTCCTCCCTGGGCTCGAACCAGCAACACAACGACAACAGCCACCACATCGAAGCAGCATTACCCATGCAGAGCAAGGGAAACAACCACCCCAAGGCTCAGAGCGAGTGAAGTTTGAAACGCTATTAGCGCGCGCTAACTAGCCAGCCATTTCACTTCGGTCACACCAGCCTCATCTCGGGAGTTGATAGGTTTGAAGTCATAAAGAGCGCAATGCTTGACGCACAACGAAGAGCTGCTGGCAAAACGCCCGAAAGTGCTGTTTGAATTAATGTTGACGCGCCTGCTTCTGCCTACCACCGCTCAGTCAGATACTTGTATGCTCAGTCAGATTATATGCAACACAGGACACGCTAGATAATATCTAGTAATATCATCAACCATGTCTAGTTAACTAGTGATTATAATTGATTTTTTTTATAAGATAAGTTTAATGCTAGCTAGCAACTTACCTTGGCTTACTGCATTTGCGTAACAAGCAGTCTCCTTGTGGGGTGCAACGAGAGAGAGGCAGGTCGTTATTGCGTTGGACTAGTTAACTGTAAGGTTGCAAGATTGGACCCCCCGAGCTGACAAGGTGAAAATCTGTCTTTCTGCCCCTGAACGAGACAGTTAACCCACCGTTCCTAAGCAGTCATTGAAAATAAGAATGTGTTCTTAACTGACTTGCCTAGTTAAATGAAGATTAAATAAAGGTGTAAAAAAACGGCAAATCGGCGCCCAAAAATACAGATTTCCGATTGTTATGAAAACTTGAAATTGGCCCTAATTAAATCAGCCATTCCGATTAATGGGTCGACCTCTACTTTAGATAGTGCGGATGTTGCCTGTAATCCATGGCTTCTGGTTGGGGTATGTGCAGTACCAGTCAAAAGTTTGGACACACCTACTCATTCAAGGGATTTTCTTTATTTTCACTATTTTCTACATTGTAGAATAAAACTAAGTTCATTAGAGTTAACTGCACCTCAGAAATTGCAGCCCAAATAAAAGCTTCACAGAGTTCAAGTTACAGACATCTCAACATCAACTGTTCAGAGGAGACTGCATGAATCAGACCTTCATGGTCAAATTGTTGCAAAGAAACCACTACTAAAGGATACCAATAAGAAGAGACTTGCTTGGACCAAAAAACACAAGCAATGGACATTAGACCGGTGGAAATCTGTCCTTTTGTCTGATGAGCCCAAATTTGAGATTCCAACTGCTGTGTCTTTGTGAGACGCAGAGTAGGTGAACGGATGAGGCGGCAGGGTAGCCTAGTGGTTAGAGCGTTGGACTAGTAACCGGAAGGTTGCAAGTTCAACCCCCCGAGCTGACAAGGTACAAATCTGTCGTTCTGCCCCTGAACAGGCAGTTAACCCACTGTTCCTAGGCCGTCATTGAAAATAAGAATTTGACTTGAATTTGACTTGCCTGGTTAAATAAAGGTCAAATAAAATAAATAAATGATCTTGGCATGTGTAGTTCCCACCGTGAAGTATGTGGTGTGATGGTGCTTTGCCGATGACACGGTCTGTGATTTATTTAGAATTCAAGGCACGCATATCTACCACAGCATTCTGCAGTGATACGCCATCCCATCTGGTTTGCGCTTAGTGGGAAAAATAATTTGTTTTTCCAACAGGACAATGACCCAACACATTTCCAAGGGCTATTTGACCAAGAAGGAGACTGTTGCATCAGATGACCTGGCTTCCACTATCACCGGACCTCAACCCAATTGAGATGGTTTGGGATGAGTTGGACCACAGAGTGAAGGAAAAGCAGACAAGTGTTCAGCATGTGGGAACTCCTTCAAGACTGTTGGAAAAGCATTCCAGGTGAAGCTGGTTGAGAGAATGCCAAGCGTGTGCAAAGCTGTCAAAGGCTAAGGCAGGCTACTTTGTCTAACAGTTTTTTGGTTACTACATGATTCCGTATGTGTTATTTTATAGTTTCGATGCCTTCACTAGTATTCTAAAATGTAGAAAATAGTACAAATAAAAGGAAAAAACCCTTGAATGAGTAGGTGTTCTAAAACCTTTGACTGGTCCTGTATGTACGGTCATTGTGGGGATGACGTAATTGATTCACTTATTGATGAAGCCAGTGACGGATATTGTGTACTCCTCAATGCCATCGGAAGAATCCAGGACCATATTACGGTCTGTGCAAGCTAAAACAGTCCTGTAGCTTAGCACGTGTGTCATCTGACCACTTCTGTATTAAGCGAGTCACTGGTACTTCCTGTTTTAGTTTTTGCTTGTAAGCAGGAATCAGGAGGACAGAGTTATGGTCAGATTTGCGAAATGGAGGGCAGGGGAGAGCTTTGTACGCTCTGTGTGTGGAGTAAAGGTGGTCTAAAGTTTTTTTTCCTCCTCTGGTTATACATGTAACATGTTGGTAGAAATTAGGTAAAAATTGATTTCATTTTTCCTGCATTAAAGTCCCCGGCCACTAGGAGCACCACCTCTGGATGAGCATTTTCTTATTTGCTTATGGCCTTATATAGCTCGTTGAGTGCCGTTTTAGTGCCAGCATTGGTTTGTGGTGGTAAATTTACAGCTACGAAAAATATGTATGAAAACTCTTGGTAAATAGTGTGGTCTACAACTTATCATGAGATACTCTACCTCAGGCGAGCAAAACCTTGAGACTTCCTTAATATTTGATTTCGTGCACCAGCAGTTATTTACAAATAGACACAGACCGCCACCCTTGGTTTTACCGGAGGCAGATGTTCTGTCTTGCCGATACACGGAAAACTCAGCCAGCTGTATGTTATGCATGTCCTTATTCAGCCACGACTCAGTGAAACATAAGATATTACAGTTAATGTCCCATTGGTAGGATAGTCTTGATCGGAGCTCATCCAGTTTATTATCCAATGATTGCACGTTGGCTAATATGACTGATGGTTGAGGCGGACTACACACTCGCCGTCGGATCCTTACAAGGCACACCGACCTACGTCCCCGAAATCTCTGTCTCTTCTTCATGCGAATGACGGGAATTTGGGCCTTGTCCGGTGTCTGAAGTAAATCCTTTGCATGTAGACACGTTAAATAAATAAATATTTGTCCAGTACGAGGTGAATAATCGCTGTCTTGATATCCAGAAGCTTTTTTTGGTCATAAGAGACGGCGGCAGAAACATTATGTACAAAATAAGTAACAAATAACGTGAAAAAAATACACAAGATAACAATTGGTTAGGAGCCCGTAAAATGGCTGCCATCTCACCCGGCACCATAAATATAGAAGAAAGAAAAGCTTAGTCTTAGAGCGAGAGAGATAATGGCAGAATGATGACAGGACATGGATTTCTTTATCCTTGTCAGATAGGCTACTGCGTCTGCTATACAGATATATACAGTCGTGGCCAAATGTTTTGCTAGTGACAAATATTAATTTTCACAAAGTCTGCTGCCTCAGTTTGTATGATGGCAATTTGCATATACTCCAGAATGATATGAAGAGTGATCAGATGAATTGCAATTAATTGCAAAGTCCCTCTTTGCCATGCAAATGGCACGTGCCATCATCATTGCTTTGCACAAAAAGGGCTTCACAGGCAAGGATATTGCTGCCAGTAAGATTGCACCTAAATGAACCATTTATCGGATCATCAAGAACTTCAAGGAGAGTGGTTCAATTGTTGTGAAGAAGGCGTCAGGGCGCCCAAGAAAGTCCAGCAAGCTCCAGGACCGTCTCCTAAAGTTGATTCAGCTGCGGGATCGGGGCACCACCAGTACAGAGCTTGCTTAGGAAAGGCAGCAGGCAGGTGTGAGTACATCTGCACGCACAGTGAGGCGAAGACTTTTGGAGGATGGCCTGGTGTCAAGAAGGCCAGCAAAGAAGCCACTTCTCTCCAGGAAAAACATCAGGGACAGACTGATATTCTGCAAAAGGTACAGGGATTGGACTGCTGAGGACTGGGGTAAAGTCATTTTCTCTGATGAATCCCCTTTTCCGATTGTTTGGGGCATCCGGAAAAAAGCTTGTCAGGAGAAGACAAGGTGAGTGTTACCATCAGTCCTGTGTCATGCCAACAGTAAAGCATCCTGAGACCATTCATGTGTGGGGTTGCTTCTCAGCCAAGGGAGTGGGCTCACTCACAATTATGCTTAAGAACACAGCCATGAATAAAGAATGGTACCAACACATCCTCCGAGAGCAACTTCTCCCAACCATCCAGGAACAGTTTGGTGACGAACAATGCCTTTTCCAGCATGATGGAGCACCTTGCCATAAGGCAAAAGTGATAACTAAGTGACTCGGGGAACAAAAGATCGATATTTTGGGTCCAAGGCCAGGAAACTCCCCAGACCTTAATCCCATTGAGAGCTTGTTGTCAATCCTCAAGAGGCGGGTGGACAAACAAAACCCCACAAATTCTGACAAACTCCAAGCATTGATTATGCAAGAATGGGCTGCCATCAGTCAGGATGTGGCCCAGAAGTTAATTGACAGCATGCCAGGGCAGATTGCAGAGGTCTTGAAAAAGAAGGGTCAACACTGCAAATATTGACTCTTTACATCAACTTCATGTAATTGTCAATAAAAGCCTTTGACACTTATGAAATGCTTGTAATTATACTTCAGTATTCCATAGTAACATCTGACAAAAATATCTAAAGACATTGAGGCAGCAGACTTTGTGAAAATTAATATTTGTGTCATTCTCAACTTTTGGCCACGACTGTACAGCTAATTCGTACATGTTCTATCAGAATTTTTTTTATAAAGATAAGCATTATTGTTAGATTACAGGAGTAACTATGGTAGGCTTAGAACATTCTTCCTCGCCTCAAGTTCAAGGAGTGTTGGAGTCAGTTGGACTGCCGGAATGCAGTGCCTTCATATCATAGGCCGGCAGTGTAAAAGCCAGACCAAAAGTAATTAAGTCTAGCCATTGTTCATAGGGAAAATACAAGCAGGATATTATATTGCGGCAAACACAACATTCCAGTTGGAACTTAATTTAGCTAAAGAAAATTACAACAGAATGAAACAAAACATGTTTGGCATATTTAAAGAACTGGTTTAGATGACTAAATAGGCCTAAAATAATAACAATGAGCGAGTTGCACAGAAGCCACACCAACATTTCTCTCGTCTTTGACACCTACAATATTAAAACTTGTCCATACGGAGGACATTCCCCCTTGTAGGCATACTCTCTAACTTTAATTTTACTTAAATTAAAAAAGTCTCCATCTTCGCAATCAACAGTAGCCTAGGCCAAAGCTCCTCTCTCCTTAGCAGCAGGTGCATGTACATAAGGCAGAGTGTAATGAGTGAGAGAATGGTGCTGAAGTGCAAAATCTGGGTTTATGATAGGCAGCCCTGGGCAATTTGGCCGCATACGATTGAATTTATTGTCTTTTAATTGATTTGATCGGCCAAAATCCGGAGAACGGAAACCTTGATATGTTGAAAAAGACAAGGAGTGAACACACATCATACAATATTACTGCTTCCTACACCTACTGGAACAACCATGCCCGCAAGCCTTGTGTGTGTGTGCGTGTGTGTGCGTGTGTGTGCGTGTGTGTGTAGCGTACCTAGTTTGACTGAGCCCCCGAACAGTGAGCCCTTATCAAAGGCATCTTTCCATGTGAAGGTTAGACACAGCTGCAGGAACACAGAAAGAGAGATTAGCAACATTATCAGACAAACCTTATTTTTTTATTAGCGTTTCATGTGTGACGTGATTCTCTGTACCACGCAGACACATACTGTATTCTATTGTTTTCAGCAACAGTGTGTATTTTGTATTGAGTGGATGAATGGTTATATGTACCTGGTTTTCAGAGAAGGGAAACTTTGGCTCCACGGCACACAGCTGATCATAATACCTACAGAAAAGAGAGATGTTGTTGACTGTGTTACTGACCAACTACACTTGGGCGGAATCCAGATTCTCATACCTGCCTTGTGCCATACCAGGATACTCTGGAATTTTGTATTTTTATTTAACCTTTATTTAACTAGGCAAGTCTGTTAAGAACAAATTATTATTTACAATGGATGGCCTATGAACAGTGGGTTAACTGCCTTGTTCAGGGGCAGAACAACAGATTAGAACCTTGTCAGCTCAGGGATCTTTTGGTTACTAGTCCAATGCTCTAACCACTAGGCTACCTGCTGAATGCTTATGTAAATGTGATGTTTCAGGGTTGTTTTATTTATACTCAGTAAGAAACTTTGGCAGCCACTAGTTTTCTTGGCACACCTGTACTTGGGAATTGTCTCCCATTCTTCTCTGCAGATCGTCTCAAGCTCTGTCAAGTTGGATGGGGAGCGTTGTTGTATTATTTTATTATTATTTATAATTATTTTCAGGTCTCTCCAGAGATGTTTGATCAGGTTCAAGTCCGGGCTCTGGCCGGGCCATTCAAGGCATTCAGAGACTTATCCTGAAGCCACTCCTGCGTTGTTTGGCTGTGTGCTTATGGTCATTGTCCTGTTGGAAGGTGAACCTTCGCCCCAGTCTGAGGTCCTGAGCAGGTTTTCAAGGATCTCTATGTACTTTGCGCCGTTCATCTTTCCCTCGACACTGACTAGTCTCCCAGTCCCTGCCGCTGAAAAATATCCCCGCATGCCACCACCATGCTTCACCGTATGGATGGTGCCAGGTTTCCTCCAGACGTGACGCTTGGCATTCAGGCCAACAAGTTCAATCTTGGTTTCATCATACCAGAGAATCTTGTTTCTCATGGTCTGAGAGTCTTTAGGTGCCTTTTGGCAAGCTCCAAGCGGGCTGTCATGTGCCTTTTACTGAGGAGTGGCTTCCGTCTGGCCACTCTACTATAAAGGCCTGATTGGTGGAGCGCTGCAGAGATGATTGTCCTTCTGGAAGGTTCTCCCATCTCCACAGAGGAACTTTGGAGCTCTGTCACAGTGATCATCGGGTTCTTGGTCACCTCCATGACCACGTCCCCTTTTCCCCAGATTGCTCAGTTTGGCCGGGCAGCTAGCTCTAGGAAGAGTCTTGGTGGTTCCAAACTTCTTACATTTAAGAATTATGGAAGCCAATGTGTTCTTGGGGACCGTCAATGATGCAGAAGTTTTTTTGGTACCCTTCCCCAGATCTGTGCCTTGACACAACCCTGTCTCGGAGCTCTACGGACAATTCCTTCGACCTCATGGCTTGGTTTTTGCTCTGACATGCACTGTGAACTGTGGGACCTTATATAGACAGGTGTGTGCCTTTCCAAATCACGTCCAATCAATTGAATTTACCACAGGTGGACTCCAATCAAGTTGTAGAAACATCTGAAGGATGATCCATGGAAACAGGATGCACCTGAACTCAATTTCAGGTCACATATTTGTATTTATTTATTTAACCTTTCTTTAACCAGGTAGGCTAGCTGAGAACAAGTTCTCATTTACAACTGCGACCTGGCAAAAGAGTCTGATTATTGAATACTTTATTTATTTATATACATTTGCAAAAATGTCTAAAAAAACTTTTTTTCCCCGCTTTGTCGTCATTATGGGGTAGTGTGTGTAGATTGATATGGATTTTTTTTTATTACACATTATAATAAATGTGTAACGTAATAAAATGTGGAAAAAGTGAAGGGGTCTGAATACTTCCGAATGCACTGTATTAGACAGCAAGGCTCTTGATTCATTCTCTACTGTTTCCAAGCGAAGCTTGATTTTGGTAGAAGCTAACCACTTAGCTACATAGCTACTAAATTAACAAACCAAATGGACAACTGCAGAGCATTTAGTGAATTTTAGACAGTTAACTTAATAGATATAAGATACATAGTTGGAGAACATTTGTGAACTCTATACTGTAACTAGACCACCTGGCACATGCTGTGAGTGACTCACAAGGCTCCAGTCTTACGTCCTTGTGTGCTTGTAAACAAACACCTCGTAACTGGGGACTACTAGTAAGCTTCATAATGAAAAATTGTGACAGGTGAAATTAAGAATGCAATCTTCTTTATCTCCTAATGTATTGCACAAGTTGAGTGCAGGAATTTACTTAAAAAGTAGCTACAAATATTTAAATGTGTAAAAATAAATAAAAACCCCAGATGAAATAGTTTCAACAGAATTGACTAGAGGTCGACTGATTATGATTTTTCAACGCCGATACCGATTATTGGAGGACCATAAAAGCTGATACCGATTAATCGGTTGATTTTTTATTTATTTATTTGTAATAATGACAATTACAACAATACTGAATGAACACTTATTTTAACTTAATATAATACATCAATAAAATCAATTTTGACTCAAGTAAATAATGAAACATGTTCAATTTGCTTTAAATAATGCAAAAACAAAGTGTTGGAGAAGAAAGTAAAAGTGCAATATGTTCCATGTAAAATGTGTGCCATGTAAGAAAGCTAATGTTTCAGTTCCTTGCTCAGAACATGAGAACATATGGTGGTTCCTTTTATGTGGTTCCTTTTAACATGAGTCTTCAATATTCCGAGGTAAGAAGTTTTAGGTTGTAGTTATTATAGAAATTATAGGACTATTTCCCTCTATACCATTTGTATTTCATTAATTTTTGACTATTGGATGTTCTTATAGGCACTTTAGTAGTGCCAGTGTAAGAGTATAGCTTCCGTCCCTCTCCTCGCTCCTCCCTGGGCTCGAACCAGCAACACAACGACAATTAGCGAGGGTTAACTACCTAGCCATTTCACTTCGGTTACACCAGCCTCATCTCGGGAGTTGATAGGCTTGAAGTCATAAACAGCGCAATGCTTGACGCACAACGAGGAGCTGCTGGCAAAACGCACGAAAGTGCTGTTTGAATTCATGTTTACGCGCCTGCTTCTGCCTACCACCGCTCAGTCAGGACACGCTTGACTGAGCGGTGGTAATATCAACAACCATGTGTAGTTAACTAGTGATTATGATTGATAGTTTTTTTATAAGATAAGTTTAATGCTAGCTAGCAACTTACCTTGGTTTACTGTTAAAGTTGCAAGATTGGATCCCCTGAGCTGACAAGGTGAAAATCTGTCGTTCTGCCCCTGAACAAGGCAGTTAACCCACTGTTCCTAGGCCGTCATTGAAAATAAGAATGTGTGTTTGCTTGTTTGTTGACTTTTTTTGTACAGATTTAACTGTACTACTGTATCATTTAGACACGCAGAGACTCAAACGGTGTTCCATAGCACACTGCTCAAAAAAATAAAGGGAACACTTAAACAACACAATGTAACTCCAAGTCAATCACACTTCTGTGAAATCAAACTGTCCACTTAGGAAGCAACACTGATTGACAATAAATGTCATATGCTGTTGTGCAAATGGAATAGACAACAGGTGGAAATTATAGGCAATTAGCAAGACACCCCCAATAAAGGAGTGGTTCTGCAGGTGGGGACCACAGACCACTTCTCAGTTCCTATGCTTCCTGGCTGATGTTTTGGTCACTTTTGAATGCTGGCGGTGCTTTCACTTTAGTGGTAGCATGAGACGGAGTCTACAACCCACACAAGTGGCTCAGGTAGTGCAGCTCATCCAGGATGGCACATCAATGCGAGATGTGGCAAGAAGGTTTGCTGTGTCTGTCAGCGTAGTGTCCAGAGCATGGAGGCACTACCAGGAGACAGGCCAGTACATCAGGAAACGTGGAGGAGGCCGTAGGAGGGCAACAACCCAGCAGCAGGACCGCTACCTCCGCCTTTGTACAAGGAGGAGCAGGAGGAGCACTGCCAGAGCCCTGCAAAATAACCTCCAGCAGGCCACAAATGTGCAAGTGACTGCTCAAACGGTCAGAAACAGACTCCATGAGGGTGGTATGAGGGCCCGAAGTCCACAGGTGGGGGTTGTGCTTACAGCCCAACACCGTGCAGGATGTTTGGTATTTGCCAGAGAACACCAAGATTGGCAAATTCGCCACTTGCGCCCTGTGCTCTTCACAGATGAAAGCAGGTTCACACTGAGCACACGTGACAGTCTGGAGACGCCGTGGAGAACGTTCTGCTGCCTGCAACATCCTCCAGCATGACCGGTTTGGCGGAGGGTCAGTCATGGTGTGGGGTGGCATTTCTTTGGGGGGCCGCACAGCCCTCCATGTGCTCGCCAGAGGTAGCCTGACTGCCATTAGGTACCGAGATGAGATCCTCAGACCCCTTGTAAAAGGCTACATAGGACTAAATATTATTATTGATATTACTTAAAGGAGTATGGTTATACTTAATTTGCTCTGTTAAACCTATCCTTTAGAATGACTTCGATAGCAACAGTCAATTATGTAGTTATTATGCTGGTGCGGTTGGCCCTGGGTTCCTCCTAATGCAAGACAATGTTAGACCTCATGTGGCTGGAGTGCATCAGCAGTTCCTGCAAGAAGAAGGCATTGATGCTATGGACTGGCCCGCCTGTTCCCCAGACCTGAATCCAATTGAGCACATCTGGGACATCATGTCTCGCTCCATCCACCAACGCCACGTTGCACCAAAGACTGTCCAGGAGTTGGCGGATGCTTTAGCCCAGGTCTGGGAGGAGATCCCTCAGGAGACCATCCGCCACCTCATCAGGAGCATGCCCAGGCGTTGTAGGGAGGTCATACAGGCACGTGGAGGCCACACACACTACTGAGCCTCATTTTGACTTGTTTTAAGGACATTACATCAAAGTTGGATCAGCCTGTAGTGTGGTTTTCCACTTTAATTTTGAGTGTGACTCCAAATCCAGACCTCCATGGGTTGATAAACTTGATTTCCATTGATAATTGTTGTGATTTTGTTGTCAGCACATTCAACTATGTAAAGAAAAAAGTATTTAATAAGAATATTTCATTCAATCAGATCTAGGATGTGTTATTTTAGTGTTCCCTTTATTTTTTTGAGCAGTGTATATATGTCGTGAAGCTCATAGCAGTGATGCTATTACTGTGTAACTCCGGTAGGGCAACATCGGAAAAAATTGCACACTTGGTATTGTTAATCGGTGCTCGACCAGTTGGCGAAAGCCAACATCACCCACGACAGAGAACGTTTGATTATCAAGGGCAATGAATTTCATTATCTTGGCTTTAATGGATTTCACCTTTGAGTTGTTACGCTGAAATTTTGACTTGTTGACTGCTCGAACCACACAGCAGACATTGTGGGCTAGTTTAGGAATGCTGTGTTGCACTTATAGCTCAAAATTGTACGTGGCATTACGTCATGTACCTTCGTTATATAGGTATGCACATCAGCTGTGACATGGTTTTGCACATCGGGTGTTAAACTAGACATCGGCCGATTCCGATATGTTCACCAATATATCGTGCATCCCTAATTGCGATACTGGTATCGTCTCGGACAAAAGGCACCTAATTGGCGGAACAAACCTGGTACTATAGTTGACTCTCAGGTCAGAGAGGCAATGAAGGAATGTGAAGGAAGGAGGGAATGAGGAGTACTTACAGAAATGCAGTGAGAGAATGGGAAAATAAGGAGAGTGAGGGTAGAAGAGTAGGGAGAAAGGGAGAGGGAGGAGAAGAGCGGTCACTAGGTGGGTGCACTGAAGGTTTTTAGGTACAAACAATGGTTACCATGGTTACACTAAGATTAGCAAGGCTGTGACTACTTGGTAGGGAACAAAGTACATCCCTGGTAGGGACCAAAGTACATATGGGACCAAAGTACATACAGAGTTTGCATTTTTGGGTACATTTCCATTGGATCCATTACACCGGGGTAGTTAATGTGGAACATGCGAACCTCAAGTATTTGATGGAAAACAAATATTTTTTTACAGTTTAGAGTTCTGTCCTAGACAGGTCTGCTGGTGACTAGACTACTGCTGCTGACACAATGGCAGTCTGTCTGCAGAGCTGTGAAAGGGATATGGAATACAAGGCCCGTTGCCATAGCTACCTGGCACATGGCTCACTCTGTACATGAGCTGAGAGCTAAGAGGCTCCAATGCTAAGATTCACCTCCTAGGCATCTACCCACTCTGTATAGCAAAGCGTAGCCAGAACGTTAACATACTGTAGGCCAGCAATAGCATGTCCCTATCCCATCTTGTAGTTAGGAAGCCTATGCTAACATTGAATAAGTTCCTCCAGCAAACACTCCTTACAGCAAACAGAGATGCCAAGGCTCTATTGTAACTATTGTAATGCACTAGTATTAAATAATGCTCTGTGGACAATACAATGCTAAACTATTAGTCAATTGATTCTATACAGGGGAGCAAAGTCTAAATCCTGCTCATATCACTAGTAGCCTACTGTATAGAATAGATGACTGGCTGGAGAAACTGAGGAAAGAAAATCAGAAAAGTCAATAGGTCACCACTCCAAGATACGTGTGGTGATATCACACAGGACTGGAGACACATCTTTGGTAGGGTAGAGGAGGTTTGTTAACCAAATAACAGTCCAGTTTCCTCCATGGAACTCTATGCAAAACATTCCTACCATCTCCCAGTGTGGGTATTCTTTTTAGATGAGATGGCTCGGATTTAGCTGAATAATGCCTCCGAGGCAGGCAGACTATATTGAATGTACATTATATAGCGTAGCCTACTTCTACTCTGAAAGTTATGTAGTGTTGCATCCTCCCACCTAAATCTTGGATCAGTTGAGTATCTATCAAGAAGCGATAGTGAGGGACCTTCCAAGGGGTCCGAGTCTTTATGGCACAGGAGGTAATGTTAGCCATCCTGAAACCACCCCCACATAACCCTCCTGAAACTAACATTACTTGTATAATGTTGTAATAACATATCAATAAACACTAGCTAGAAACATGGAGATTTTGATGACGTTAGAACATTTGACAATGACACATTCAAATTTGATATTGGGGCCGGTCAAACTGACTCATGAGGATGCCAGCTGGGAAATACCCCTGTCAGAAAATACATACCCTACCATTACGCTTGTTTACACATCTGCACTGTAGTCTGAACGGTTACATTAAGACACTGTGGAGAAGGCGCAAGATATGGGTCAGAAAAAGTACCTCAATGCAGGGATAGGATATGCCACTGTAATCCACACTGCTCAATCAAGAAGATTGAAATACTGCTTGTTTCCCACAAAACTGCCCTTTCATCCTCTGGCTTGTTAACAAAATGACTGCGGTGCCATTTTTCAATCTTCTCAATGGAGCATGTGGATAAAGGTACATTTGAGTACAATGGTATATCCCATCCCCATATCTGCGCAGGCTTTATGGTGTCTTAATATAACCATGATTGCGTTCTGACCACAGTGCAGTGCACTGTGAACAAGCATAACTGTAGGGTCGGTAACTTCTGGCAAGGAAATAGCCATTACTTAATTGTCACTGTTTTAAGCTAATGTTTATTGGAATTGGCTAACATGGAAGTTAGTTAACTAGCTAGCTAAGCTAGTTACTTTACTAATTGACAGCAGGTTCATTTCACATGTAGAAATCGTTATTGAGCCATTACAGTAGCATCACATGGACATTGATTGTCAATGCGTTAACTTTTCATAAATTGTTAAACACATGACTCAAAAGGAAAAACTGCTTCCGAGAATTTCAGGGTGCGGCAATGGAGTTAACTAGTAGCCCAACCATTCCCAAACAGGTGAAATAGCTAGTTAACTGTTAGGTGTCTAGCTGGAGTTAGCTAGTTACGTCAGTGCGGCAGTATTTCAAACCTCAGGAGGATTTCCAGCGAGCTTTCGTGTTTGTCGAGCGGCCTCCCCAGAGCACTCTTGCGCAGCTTGTTCAACTCCTCCACGGATCGGATATACTCAGCTTGATCCTCGCCCGTTGGGTATGTCGCCGTAACGAATTTCGAGAGCGGTTTAACTAGTTCGACTTCAGACGACTTCTTTAACGGGACAGAAATAAAAGTCGCCATTTTTGGCCCGCGAAAAGTAACAAATAAAATGTGAAAGGACTATCAATCGGCAAAAACAACAAGCGACTCCTCACTTCCTGGATTCTGCTGCAAACGTCAGAAGACGTTGACGCATAGAGCGAGCTGCGCAGACGCAGTGAGGGCTGGACAGGGGCAATACAGGTTTCTGATATCTCGATGTATTTTTTTCTTCATGTTATTGGATGCTTACATTAAGGGCTTTATTTAGACAGGACATGTCTATGATTATTTATATTTAAAGGTGCTCCGCCATTTCCTGGTTGCTAAAATTCTAAAAGTTTGCATAATTTCAGTTATGTAGTGTAGTGAATCATTGTACGATCTTAACTGCTGTGAAATATTTTCACTAGCCAAAAATATTGTATTTTCAGCTGTTTGAAGCTGGTGTACAAAACCAAAAGTTCAAGAAGCAAAAATACACTTAAGGGACGCATACAAATAGCGCACATAGAACATATCTACTGCTTCTGAGACTTGCTTTCATTGAGAATGACAGATCTATAACTAACGTCTATGTGGATTTGGTGGATGCCCAAAAAGTTACATATTGCAGCTTAATAAACTCAGCAAAAAATGAAACGTCATCTCACTGTCAACTGGGTTTATTTTCAGGAAACTTAACGTGTAAATATTTGTATGAGCATAACAAGATTCAACAACTGAGACATAAACTGAACAAGTTCCACAGACATGTGACTAAGATAAATTGAATGTGTCCCTGAACAAAAGGGGGGATCAAAATAAAAAATAACAGTCAGTATCAGGTGTGGCCACCAGCTGCATTACGTACTGCAGTGCATCTCCTCCTCATGGACTGCACCAGATTAGCCAGTTCTTGCTCTGAGATGTTACCCCACTCTTCCACCAAGGCCTGCAAGTTCCCAGACATTTCTGGGGGGAATTGCCCTAGCCCTCACCCTCCGATCCAACAGATCCCAGACGTGCTCAATGGGATTCAGATCCGGGCTCTTCGCTGGCCATGGCAGAACACTGACATTCCTGTCTTGCAGGAAATCACACACAGAATGAGCAGTATGGCTGGTGGCATTGTCATACTGGAGGGTCATGTCAGAATGAGCCTGCAGGAAGGGTACCACATGAGGAAGGAGAATGTCTTCCCTGTAACACACAGCATTGAGATTGCCTGCAATGACAACAAGCTCAGTCCGATGATTCTGTGACACACCGCCCCAGACCATGACGGACCCTCAACCTCGATCCCGCTCCAGAGAACAGGCCTCTGTGTTACACTCATTCCTTCGACGATAAACGCAAATCCAACCATCACCCCTGGCAAGACAAAACTGCGACTCGTCAGTAAAGAGCACTTTTTGCCAGTCCTGTCTGGTCCAGCGACGGAGGGTTTGTGCCCATAGGCGACGTTGTTACCGGTGATGTCTGGTGAGGACCTGCCTTACAACAGGCCTACAAGCCCTCAGTCCAGCCTCTCTCAGCCTATTGCGGACAGTCTGAGCAGTGATTGTGCGTTCCTGGTGTAACTCGGGCAGTTGTTGTTGCCATTCTGTACCTGTCCCGCAGGTGTGATGGCCAGATATACAGTGGCTTGCGAAAGTATTCGGCGACCTTTTGCCACATTTCAGGCTTCAAACATAAAGATATAAAACTGTATTTTTTTGTGAAGAATCAACAACAAGTGGGACACAATCATGAAGTGGAACGACATTTATTGGATATTTCAAACTTTTTTAACAAATCAAAAACTGAAAAATAGGGCGTGCAAAATTATTCAGCCCCTTTACTTTCAGTGCAGCAAACTCTCTCCAGAAGTTCAGTGAGGATCTCTGAATGATCCAATGTTGACCTAAATGACTAATGATGATAAATACAATCCACCTGTGTGTAATCAAGTCTCCGTATAAATGCACCTGCACTGTGATAGTCTCAGAGGTCTGTTAAAAGCGCAGAGAGCATCATGAAGAACAAGGAACACACCAGGCAGGTCCGAGATACTGTTGTGAAGAAGTTTAAAGCCGGATTTGGATACAAACATATTTCCCAAGCTTTAAACATCCCAAGGAGCACTGTGCAAGCAATAATATTGAAATGGAAGGAGTATCAGACCACTGCAAATCTACCAAGACCTGGCCGTCCCTCTAAACTTTCAGCTCATACAAGGAGAAGACTGATCAGAGATGCAGCCAAGAGGCCCATGATCACTCTGGATGAACTGCAGAGATCTACAGCTGAGGTGGGAGACTCTGTCCATAGGACAACAATCAGTCGTATATTGCACAAATCTGGCCTTTATGGAAGAGTGGCAAGAAGAAAGCCATTTCTTAAAGATATCCATAAAAAGTGTTGTTTAAAGTTTGCCACAAGCCACCTGGGAGACACACCAAACATGTGGAAGAAGGTGCTCTGGTCAGATGAAACCAAAATTGAACTTTTTGGCAACAATGCAAAACGTTATGTTTGGCGTAAAAGCAACACAGCTGAACACACCATCCCCACTGTCAAACATGGTGGTGGCAGCATCATGGTTTGGGCCTGCTTTTCTTCAGCAGGGACAGGGAAGATGGTTAAAATTGATGGGAAGATTGATGGAGCCAAATACAGGACCATTCTGGAAGAAAACCTGATGGAGTCTGCAAAAGACCTGAGACTGGGACAGAGATTTGTCTTCCAACAAGACAATGATCCAAAACATAAAGCAAAATCTACAATGGAATGGTTCAAAAATAAACATATCCAGGTGTTAGAATGGCCAAGTCAAAGTCCAGACCTGAATCCAATCGAGAATCTGTGGAAAGAACTGAAAACTGCTGTTCACAAGTGCTCTCCATCCAACCTCACTGAGCTCGAGCTGTTTTGCAAGGAGGAATGGGAAAAAATGTCAGTCTCTCGATGTGCAAAACTGATAGAGACATACCCCAAGCGACTTACAGCTGTAATCGCAGCAAAAGGTGGCGCTACAAAGTATTAACTTAAGGGGGCTGAATAATTTAGCACGCCCAATTTTTCAGTTTTTGATTTGTTAAAAAAGTTTGAAATATCCAATAAATGTCGTTCCACTTCATGATTGTGTCCCACTTGTTGTTGATTCTTCACAAAAAAATACAGTTTTATATCTTTATGTTTGAAGCCTGAAATGTGGCAAAAGGTCGCAAAGTTCAAGGGGGCCGAATACTTTCGCAAGGCACTGTACCGATCCTGTGCAGGTGTTGTTACACGTGGTCTGCCACTGTGAGGACGATTAGCTGTCCCTCATGTCTCCCTGTAGTGCTGTCTTCAGCGTCTCACAGTACGGACATTGCAATTTATTTCCCTGGCCCCATCTGCAGTCCTCATGCTACCTTGCAGAATGCCCAAGAAACGTTCACACAGATAAGCAGGGACCCTGGGCATCTTTCTTTTGGTGTTTTTCAGAGTCAGTCGAAAGGCCTCTTTAGTGTCCTAAGTTTTCATAAATGTGACCTTAATTGCCTACCGTCTGTAAGCTGTTAGTGTCTTAACCACCGTTCCACAGGTGGATGTTCATTAATTGTTTATGGTTAATTGAACAAGCATGGGGAAACAGTGTTAAAACCCTTTACAATGGAGATCTGGGAAGTTACTTGGGTTTTTACAAATTATCTTTGAAAGGCAGGGTCCTGAAAAAGGGATGTTTCTTTTTTTGCAGAGTTTACATGTATGTTTTCTATACAATTTGTGTTATGGTTCATAGCATGTTATGGTATGTGGCCCTTATCACAATCATATAAATAAACACACACCATCTTTATGAAATCGTTTTATTTCCAGAACAGAAGTGTGTGTGTGCATCTCCAGTTTGACTGTAGGCTGTACAGAAACACAGTGATCACCTCCTCACTGACACACAGAGACAGGGAACACAAGTTGCTAGAACTAGGACAGGTATCACTACTGTATTACACATTTGTTACACATCAATTTCTGTGTGAAAGGCTCCCCGCATTCTGTGTTTGACCAAGGTCTGTAGAGCTGGGGTGTATATGTTCTGAACGTTGCAGATAAAAAATAGAATGAATAGAGCTTACATGAATCCCTATTTTATCTGACAGACGATCATATCCGTTCAACACCATACATTTCTATCTTAACGTTCTGTAATGATGCACCATCCTGAACAGGCCCCTGTGCTCCTCAGTCTCTGGTGTTGAAGTAGGTGACACACAATGGAGGTGATGTTCAGTTTCACTTCCAACATTATTAATAATATTCACTTTATTTCTCCCAGGTTCCGTGAAGGGCGTGGTTCACAAACAACACACTACATCAAGTTGGACTTCTGTGGTTTTCAGTGCAGACTTGGTCTTTTATTTCTGGGGGAGAAAAGAGGGACGACTGGGCTACACTTTTTCGGACAAAAAAAAAAACCTTCCTACTCTCCTCCGCCCAACTCATGCTCTTTACTAAAAGGCAAACTAAGCAGGGTTCATGCCAAGTGGGAAAGCAGTGATAACTACTGAAATTTAAGTTAGCCGTGGCAATAATTGCTGTGGGGTAGGGGAAGATAAACACATGCACACATACTCACACAGCCACAGTTTCCACTGCCTGCAGTCAACGACTAACTATACAGCCAGTGACAGATCTAAGAACACATACAGGGTTTCCAGCCCATCTTGTCAGGGGTGAAGGAAAACTACACCTTGGCTACGCCCCTGGTTTCACTACCAGACACACAACCTGTTCTAACATCGACTTCTTCCCAAATCAGTTTGGTCCATTTCATAGTGAGTTTATTTAAGCCTTGCCCCTCTCCTTCATGTCAATAGTCTGAGTATAGTCAGTGTGTCCACCCCCTAAATATTTATTTGGACAGTGAAGCTAAACCTTTTAATTTGGCTCTATATTCCAGCATTTTGAACTTGAGATCAAATGTTTGAGGTGACAGTATAGAATTTCACCTTTTAGTTGAGGATATTTTCATACATATCTATTTTACCATATATAAATGAAAGTGCTATGTATCTAGTCCCCCCAGTTGAAGGTGTCATAAGTATTTGGACAAATATAAATATAGTGTATTCAATTTAAACAACAGTTTAGTATTTGGCCCCATATTCCTATCACGCAATGCCTACATCAAGCTTGTGACTCGACAAACTTGTTGGATGCACTTTCAGTTTGTTTTGGTTGTGTTTCAGATTATTTTGTGTAGAAATTAGTGGTAAATAAAGTATTGTCATTTTGGAGACATATTTATTGTAAATAATGTTTCTGAACACATCTATATTAATGTGGATGCTACCATTATTACAGATAATCATGGATAAATCATGAATAATGATGAGTGAGGAAGTTAGAGGCTTAAATATCAATACCCCCCCTCCAAACGAAATTATACCCTCCTGTGATTGGTAATGGTGAGAGAGGTATGCATGATTTGGGGATATGATCTTTGAGCATCTAACTTTCTCACAATTCATTCATGATTATCTGTAACCATGGTAACATCCACATTAATGTAGAAGTGTTCAGAAACATTTTCCATCCATATTTACTATTTGTTTTTAAAGTCTACAATACTTCTGACACCTTCAAATGGAGGGACTAGATACGTAAAGTGCATTCATTTCTAAATGGTAAAATATGTATGAAATTACCCTCAAATAAAAGGCAACATTCTGTACTGTCGCCTCAACAAAACATTTGAACTCAAATCCAGGTGTATAGAGCCAAATCAAAAGTGTTAGCTTCACTGTCCAAATAAACATGTAGGGTAGTGTATGTGTGAGAAAAATAAAACGAAGCCTAGCGAACAGTGAGAAGCATGGCATCAGAGACACATTATCTTACACAACAGACAAACAAAGAAACTACCATCATCAATAAGACAAACTAAAAATGTTAAAAGAGACAGTAAAAATAGGAAATATGTCATTTAAGAGACTTGAGTGGGGTGAAACAAGTATCCATGATGCTTAGGCAGGCTGGGTCTCCAGTGGAAATCCTCTGTCCTGTTCTGAAATAGGCTGGGGTATATTGCAACATGGTCTCAGTATTAATCTGTACGTAAATCTGAGACACTTAATTTAGTATCACAACCGGCCGTGATTGGGAGTCCCATAGGGTGGTGCACAATTGGCCCGTCATCCGGGTTTGGCCGTCTTTGTAAATAAGAATTTGTTCTTAACCGACTTGCCTACTTAAATCAAATAATGTCATGTTTCATATGATATGCACTAATTTGTGGATGTCCATCATCCATTTCTTATGTTACGATTTGCAATTTGTACTTTTCAAAATGTACAATATGTTAAGAATTCCAATTTGTTGTAGTTAACATTAGCCAGTGGTGTAAAGTACTTCAAAGTATTTTTACTTAAGTAGTATTTGGGGTATTTGTACTTCACTATTTATATTTTTGACAACTTTTACTTTACTACATTACTAAAGAAAATATTGTACTTTTTACTCCATACATTTTCCCTGACAACCAAAAGTACTCATTACATTTTGAATGCTAAGCAGGACAGGAAAATTGTCAAATTCAGTGCCCCTGGCTATCCATAAATTTAAATAACAAGAAAATGGTGCTGTCTGCTTTGCTTAATATAAGGAATGATAAATTATGTATATTTAAAACCAAATAGTTTTAGACTTTTAGTCAAGTAGTCTGACTCACTTTTAATAAAGTAACCTTCTATTAAGGTATCTATACTTTTACTCAAGTATGGATATTTTGTACTTTTTCCACCACTGACATCTAAGGGTGGTTAACATTAGCTAGTTTGCTAACGATATCTAGGCTAGGGGTTAGGTTTGGGGGTTAAGGTTAGGAGGTGGGTTAAAGAGTTAAGGCAAGAGTTAGCTAACATGCTAAGTAGCTGCAAAGCAGCTAAAAAAGTACTAAGTAGTTGCAAAGTTGCTAATCAGCTAAAATGCTGAAGTTGTCCGTGATGATATTTGAACACGCTCCTTTCGTTTTTTCTTTAAGTAACCTTTGGTCTAATGTAACCGTACCAAACATAACATACACTATATATACAGAAGTATGTGGACATCCCTTCAAATGAGTGGATTCGGTTATTTCAGACACACCCGTTGCTGACAAGTGTATAAAATCGAGCACACCGCCATGCAATCTCCACAGACAAACATTGGAAGTAGAATGGCAGTGACTCAATGTGACACAGTCATAGGATGCCACCTCTCCAACAAGTCCGTTCATCAAATGTATGCCCTGCTAGAGCTGCCCCAGTCAACTGTAGGTGCTGTTATTGTGAAGTGGAAATGTCTAAGAGCAACAAAGGCTCAGCCGCAAAGTGGTAGGCCACAAACTTACAGAACGGGATCACTAAAAATAGTCTGTCCTCGGTTGCAACACTCACTACCGAGTTTCAAATTGCCTTTGGAAGCAACGTCAGCACAATAACTATTCATTGGGAGCTTCATGAAATGGGTTTCCATGGCCGAGCTGCCGCACACAAGCCTAAGATCACTATGAGGAATGCCAAGCGTCGGCTGGAGTGGTGTAAAGCTCGCCGCCATTGAACTCTGGAGCAATGGAAACGCGTTCTCTGGAGTGATGAATCACGCTTCACCATCTGGCAGTCCGACGGACAAATCTGAGGTTGGCGGATGCCAGGAGAACGCTACCTGCCCCGATGCATAGTACCAACTGTAAAGTTTGATGGAGGAGGTATAATGGTCTGGGACAGTTTATGGTTCGGTCTAGGCCCCTTAGTTCCAATGAAGGGAAATCTTAATGCTACAGCATACAATGACATTCTAGACGACTCTGTGCTTCCAACTTTGTGGCCCCCGTGCACAAAGAGATCCATAAAGAAATGGTTTATCGAGATCGGTGTGGAAGAACTTCACTGGTCTGCACAGAGCCCTGACCTCAACCACATCGAACACCTTTGGGATGAATTGAAAGGCAGACTGAGAGCCAGGCCTAATAGCCCAATATCAGTGCCTGTCCTCACGAATGCTCGTGGCTGAGTGGAAGCAAGTCCCTGCAGAAATATTCCAACATCTAGGAGAAAGCCTTCCCATAAGAGTTGAGACTGTTATTGCAGCAAGGGGGGTGGGGACAACTCTATATTAAATGCCCATGATTTTGGAATGAGATGTTTGACGAGCAGGTGTCCACATACTTTTGGTCATGTCGTGTATCATACTAATTTGAGTGTCCCAGATTTACATTTACTGTGTCTAGTCTATGAAAGCAGGCTGTATATTATGGTATCAGACTTGGTTCATATGATACATGAACCAGAACAGGCCCTGTTAGACACTGGCTAACAGAATGCTAACACCCCTAACAGTCAAATCTTGACTTGATTGGCTAAGAGGACCCCCATCCTCACTAGTTCTAGAATGTCTGGGAACAGATCTAGAACGTTCATATCTAGACTACTGTGTTCTACACAATATACACAACCACACAGAGACTGTTGTTCAAGATCAGCGTCAAACTCATTCCTGGGAGGGCCGAGTGTCTGCAGGTTTTTCCTTTCAATTAAGACCTAGACAACCAGGTGAGGGAAGTTACTTACTAATTACTGACCTTAATTCACCAATAAAGTACAAGGGTGGAGCAAAAATCTGCAGACATTTGGCCCTCAGAGGAATGACTGACATGTTCTAGACAGTTTGTTCTGTTTGAGTTTATTAGTTGCCAGCTCTGCTTCCGTGGAAGTGGTCGAGTCTCAGTCAAAGCAAATGAGATCAAACGTCTGGGGTCCGTCTGTCTGTCCATCAATCTGTATGTTCAAGTCACATGGCATTACAGCACTGACTACTGGCCTAGCCCTGGCTGAAGCCTTAAGCACTGCCTCTATGAGCCTCTCTGTGGGGGGCAGCCTACCCCTCCCCACTTATAAAACTATAAAGAAATGGAGAGAATAAAACACGCCACAAGCCTCCCCCTCTCTGCCCCTCAGTAATAGTGTTTTCAATATGAAACAGTGGTCACACCCGCGTCAGATTCTAACGTTAACATGGCTTCAGTTCAGTCCCTCTGTCTTACACATAGCAATCTGAATGATAGGGGAGAGAGAGGGAGGGAGGGAGACTGCTCTGCTATTCACAGAGGGAGGAGTTTTCAGTGATGTCATCACGCTCTCGTCCTCCATCGCTACTTCAAAACCAGGTGGAGCCCCTCCCCCGTTTCATCTAGAGGGAGAGAGAGAAAGTTAGGGAAAGACAAGACGTAGTGTTAGCATGGAGGCCAAACATGGGAAACAGAAACTAGAAAATAAATGTCTAGGGCCAGACACACAGACTATCAACATACCTTTGAGTGTGCCAATGAGAAAGCAGCTCTCATCAGGTAAGTTATAAACCACCTGGGAAACAACATGAATAAACTTCAACATTAAATACTCATAAAAACAAGGGATGTTACTGTTAAATCTTTGATAAACAAAATAAATATCTTATAACTACAAGACAATGTAATCATGTGAGGGTTATACTGATAAAGAATTAAAACGGGTAGATAACTCCACTAGCTGTGATGGGCAGTGTGTTTGGGAGTGATTTGAATGGCACACTTCCTGAGTGAGTTGAAGGGTTAGGGTGGGACACAGCATTGTGTAACAGAGGCAGTATGTAAATATAATGCAAACACCTGATGGACAAAGA
The DNA here is from genome assembly GCF_057628025.1 of Oncorhynchus mykiss. Lineage (NCBI taxonomy): Eukaryota > Metazoa > Chordata > Actinopteri > Salmoniformes > Salmonidae > Oncorhynchus > Oncorhynchus mykiss. The sequence continues at coordinate 60,471,564 of NC_143039.1, forward strand.
ACATCAGCTCTTCCTAGTCAAAGATAAAATTCACACATAATGTGTAGGTATGTGCTTACCTGGTCACTCAGCAGTATGTGTATTCCTGTGGGTCCTTGTCGGTAGACCTGGTTGATCTGTCCCAGTGGAACACTACACACACACGCCATCTTCCTGATCAACTCAGCAGCCGTCAGCTCCTCCAGGTATAGAGCATGGTACACTGCACACACCCCCATTAAAACACACCCCCCCATTAAAACACACACGCACACTGATGCTTCTATTAATTGGACACACAGAGGTGTGTACAGTATATTCCAAATGAGTCCTCACAGAAAAAGTAGCTTTATCCATAGGCAAACAATTGTGGTGGTATAACGTCAAGTTAATTTTTTTCCCCAGCAACATTTCTGGTTATTTCCCCTTTTTGAGGGACTATATACCGTATCTTTAAAAGGGGCTCTCTGTAGTTCAAACAATAAGAAAGCAGTCACCTCGCTAGAGTTGGTAAATAGCTGACTGACCATCCACGAGATCAAAAGTACAAGGAGACCACAGGAGTCTGCTGAGGGGCGGACAGCTTATAACAATGTCTGGAACGGAGTGAATGGAATGCTATCAAACACATGGAAACCATGTGCTTGATGCGTTTCGATACAATCCCATTGGTTCCGTTCCAGCCATTATGAACCTGTCCTCCCCAATTAAGGAGCCACTGCCTGCGAGACACACCTACCATATAAGTTAGGTGAGTCACTGTGCTCTCCGTTCTCGCTGTCGCAGCGTCTCTCCAGCAGGGGGCTCTCCACATCACCCTCCTGACACACATAGATGGTCAACCTGGGACGCACCGACCTGCAAGGATACTTACACGTTATACACAGATAAACAGGAATATAAATCAGAGATGCACACATTCACATAACCTGTCTCACCCACTCTGCCAGGTACCAAACACTCTGCCCTGAGTGGGTGATCATTTCACCTATTTATGTTTTAAAATACATTTTCCCAAGGCAAATATGATTCATGTTCAGAATCACATTTCACCCCTCCCTCCCTCGCTCTCCACCCCCACCCCCCCTCCCTCCCTTACACCCACTCACACTTTCACTCCCTCCCTTACACCCACCCCCTCACTCACAACCACCCCCTCACTCCCTTACCCCCACCCCCTCTCACACCCACCCACCCACCCACCACCTCACTCCCTCCCTTACACCCACCCCCTCACTCACCCACCCACCCTCCCCCTCACTCACTCACTCCCCCTCCCCCTCACTCACTCACCCACCCTCCCTCACTCACTCACCCACCCTCCCCCCCTTACCCCCACCCCCTCACTCACACCCACACACCCCCTCACTCACACCCACCCACCACTTCACTCCCTCCCTTACACCCACCCACCACCTCACTCCCTCCCTTACACCCACCCACCACCTCACTCCCTCCCTTACACCCACCCACCACCTCACTCCCTCCCTTACACCCACCCCCCCACTCACTCACTCACCCACCCTCCCCCTCACTCACCCACCCACCCTCCCCCTCACTCACTCACTCACCCACCCTCCCCCTCACTCACCCACTCACCCACCCTCCCCCTCACTCACCCACCCTCCCCCTCACTCACCCACCCTCCCCCTCACTCACTCACTCACCCACCCTCCCCCTCACTCACTCACTCACTCACCCACCCTCCCCCTCACTCACTCACTCACCCACCCTCCCCCTCACTCACTCACTCACCCACCCTCCCCCTCACTCACTCACTCACCCACCCTCCCCCTCACTCACTCACTCACCCACCCTCCCCCTCACTCACTCACCTGGATCTGAGTGTGTAGAAGAGTCTGATTCCATCAGCAGCTCCACAGATCTGAACCAGGTCATCCCGGGTCAACTTCATTAAGTCACAACCTACACATCAAATCACATTTTATTTGTTACATGCGCCAAATACAACATGTGTAGACCTTACTGTGAAATGCTTACTTGAAAGCACTTAACAGTGCAGTTAAGAAAATACCACCCCAAAAAGTAAGAGATAAGAATAACAAATATTTAAAGAGCCACAGTAAATAACAGTAGAGGGGCTGTATACAGGGGGTACTGGTACAGAGTCAATGTGGAGGCACCGGTGGCTACGCATAGATAACAGAAAGTAGCAGCAGCGTGGGGGGGGGGGGTGCAAATAGTCTGGGAGTCTTATGGCTTGGGGGTAAAAGCTGTTTATAGAAGCCTCTTGGACCTAGACTTGGCGCTCCGGTACTGCTTACCATGCGGTAGCAGAGAGAACAGTCTATGACTAGGTTGGCTCGATGCACTTATTGATAAAGCCAGTGACATATGGTGTACTCCTCAATGCCATCGTATTCCAGTCTGTGCTAGCAAAACAGTCCTGTAGTTTAGCATCTGCTTCATATGATCCCTTTTTTATTGATTGAGTCACTGGTGATTCCTGCTTTCATTTTTGCTGGTAAGCAGGAATCAGGAGGATAGAGTTATGGTCAGATTTACCAAATGGAGGGCAGGGAGAGCTCTGTACGTGTCTCTGTGTGTGGAGTGAAGGTAGTCTAGAATTTTTTCCCCTCTGGTTACATGTTTAACATGCTGATAGAAATGAGGTAAAACTGATTTAAGTTACCCTGCATTAACTTCTTATGGCTGGGGGGCAGTATTGAGTAGCTTGGATGAATAAGTTGCCCAAAATAAAACGGCATGCTCCTCAGTCTCAGTTGCTAATACACTGCTCAAAAAAATAAAGGGAACACTTAAACAACACAATGTAACTCTAAGTCAATCACACTTCTGTGAAATCAAACTGTCCACTTAGGAAGCAACACTGATTGACAATACATTTCACATGCTGTTGTGCAAATGGAATAGACAACAGGTGGAAATTATAGGCAATTAGCAAGACACCCCCAATAAAGGAGTGGTTCTGCAGGTGGTGACCACAGACCACTTCTCAGTTCCTATGCTTCCTGGCTGATCTTTTGGTCACTTTTGAATGCTGGCGGTGCTTTCACTCTAGTGGTAGCATGAGGAGCAGTCTACAACCCACACAAGTGGCTCAGGTAGTGCAGCTCATCCAGGATGGAACATCAATGCGAGCTGTGGCAAGAAGGTTTGCTGTGTCTGTCAGCGTAGTGTCCAGAGCATGGAGGCGCTACCAGGAGACAGGCCAGTACATCAGGAGACGTGGATGAGGCCGTAGGAGGGCAACAACCCAGCAGCAGGACCGCTACCTCTGCCTCTGTGCAAGGAGTAGCAGGAGGAGCACTGCCGGAGCACTGCCAGAGCACTGCAAAATGACCTCCAGCAGGCCACAAATGTGCATGTGTCTGCTCAAACGGTCAGAAACAGACTCCATGAGGGTGGTATGAGGGCCCGACGTCCACAGGTGGGGGTTATGCTTACAGCCCAACACCATGCAGGACGTTTGGCATTTGCCAGAGAACACCAAGATTGGCAAATTCGCCACTGGTGCCCTGTGCTCTTCACAGATGAAAGCAGGTTCACACTGAGCACATGTGACAGACGTGACAGTCTGGAGACGCCGTGGAGAACGTTCTGCTGCCTGCAACATCCTCCAGCATGACCGGTTTGGCGAAGGGTCAGTTATGGTGTGGGGTGGCATTTCTTTGGGGGGCTGCACAGCCCTCCATGTGCTCGCCAGAGGTAGCCTGATTGCCATTAGGTACCGAGATGAGATCCTCAGACCCCTTGTGAGACCATATGCTGGTGCGGTTGGCCCTGGGTTCCTCCTAATGCAAGACAATGCTAGACCTCATGTGGCTGGAGTGTGTCAGCAGTTCCTGCAAGAGGAAGGCATTGCTGCTATGGACTGGCCCGCCCATTCCCCAGACCTGAATCCAATTGAGCACATCTGGGACATCATGTCTCGCTCCATCCACCAACGCCACGTTGCACCACAGACTGTCCAGGAGTTGGCGGATGCTTTAGTCAAGGTCTGGGTGGAGATCCCTCAGGAGACCATCTGCCACCTCATCAGGAGCATGCCCAGGCGTTGTAGGGAGGTCATACAGGCACGTGGAGGCCACACACACAACTGAGCCTCATTTTGACTTGTTTTAAGGAGTTGGATTAGCCTGTAGTGTGGTTTTCCACTTTAATTTTGAGTGTGACTCTAAATCCAGACCTCCATGGGTTGATAAATTTGATTTCCATTGATAATTTTTGTGTGATTTTGTTGTCAGCACATTCAACTATGTAAAGAAAAAAGTATTTAATAAGAATATTTCATTCATTCAGATCTAGGATGTGTTTTTTTAGTGTTCCCTTTATTTTTTTGAGCAGTGTATATGCATATTATTATTATTAGTATTGGATAGAAAACACAAAAGTTTCTAAAACGGTTTGAATGATGTCTGTGAGTATAACAGAACTCATATTGGCAGGTAAAATCCTGAGGAGAAATCAAAATAGGAAGGGAGAAATCTGAGCTTTGTATGTATTCACCAGAGTCCCCAATGAAATCCCCTTGAGATATTAATGATGTTGCACTGCTTAGGGGTTCCACTAGATGTCAACCATCAATAGAAATGTTAATGAGACTTCTATGGTGTTGTGGGAGTGAATGATAGATTCTACTATCAGATGTCTGGCAGTCAGCCATTTTCTGATCACGCGCATTCCTCATGGTATTCACTTGCGTTCCATTGCTCATGAAGACAAATAGGAATACTCCGGTTGGAACTTTATTGAAGCTAAATGTTAAAAACATCCTAATAATTGATTCTGTACTTAGTTTGAAATATTTCTTCGACCTGTAAAATAACTTTTTGAAGTTTTTGTCCAACGTAACGCTGACCAGAATGAGCGTTTGGATATGTATACCAAACGCGCTAACAAAAGAAGGTATTTGGACATAAATAACGGACATTATCGAACAAAACAAACATTTATTGTGGACCTGGGATTCCTGGAGTGCTTTCTGATGTAGATCAAAGGTAAGGGAATATTTATAATGTAATTTCTTGTTTATATTGACGTCAACATGGCGGCTATTGTGACAAATTTTGGGATGGTTTTGGAACTAGTGAATGTAACGTGCCAATGTAAACTCATATTTTGATAAATATGAACTTTAACAAAACATACATGTATTGTATAACATTAAGTCCTATTAGTGTCATCTGGTGAAGATCATCAAAGGTTAGTGATTCATTTTATCTCTATTTGTGCTTTTTGAAACTCCTCTCTTTGGCTGGGAAAAAAAATGGCTGTGTTTTTGTGGCTGTGTGGTGACCTAAATCGTTTGTGGTGCTTTTGCTATAAAGCATATTTGAAATCGGACACTGTGGTGGGATTAACAACGAGAATAGCTTTAAAAATGGTATGAGATACATGTATGTTTGAGGAATTTTAATTATGAGATTTCTGATGTTTTGAAAATGGCGCCCTACACTTTGACTGGCTGTTGTCATATCGCTCCCGTTAACGGGATTTCAGCCATAAGAAGTTCAAGTCCCCAGCCACTAGGAGCGCCACCTCTGGATGACATTACAACAGGTTCACTTTAATAACTCCTACAAAATAACCTACACAATGCGAAGAGTGTGTGTGTACCTGAGAAGTGGGAGAAGAGTCGTGCATATGTGTTGAAGCGGTTCTTGACAAGCCACTTCTGAGCCTCCTTGATGGTAGCCGTAGGACTGAGCTGCTAGAGAGAGGGATATAGAGAAAGAGAAGAGGGTGTGTTGGGGGGAATAACAATGAATTTCAACATAAATACAACCTAAACTGGAGGCTTTTGTTAAATGAGAAGTTTTTACAGGATTTGAGACACGTCAGTGTGTGTGTGTGTATGATGTATACTAACCTCTGTGACGACTTGGCTGACAGGGTCTGTCTGGTGATTGGGCGACGAGGGGCCACTGGAATACAACAGTCACAGTCAGCATTATCTCACTATGTCCACACAGAATTTTCTCACTCTCAGACACGGGCCTACCTGTCAGGTACAGAGGAGGCAGTGTATGTGGAGAGCGGTGTAGAGGAGAAAGAGGGGCCAGCTGTCTGGGGAGAGCTGATGTAGGCATCAGGCCACGGAGAACACTGATCAGAGAGGAGAGAGAGACAACACACTGCGATAATACTACTGAGCATTACCGTCACCAATTAGCAAGCATCAAACCACTCCACATATTATATTCACTGCCTTGACAGGAGTGGAGGATGTTTATATAATATATAGTTAGTTATATTGTTATATTAGTCTGAATTTTAAAATGGATCAAATTGAGATTTTGTATCACTGGCCTACACACAATACCCCATAATGTCAAAGTGGAATGGTGTTTTTGACATTATTATGATTTATTTTTTTAAAGCTGAAATGTCTTGAGTCAATAAGTATTCAACTCCAAGCCTAAATAAGTTCAGGAGTAAACATTTGTTTAACAAGTCAAAATGTGTACAATAGTGTTTAACATGTCTACCTCGTCTCTGTACCCCACACATACAATTATCTGTAAGATCCCTCAGTCGAGCAGTGAATTTCAAACACAGATTCAACCACAAGCATTTGGAAAGTTTTCAGACCCCTCGACTTTTTCCAAATTTTGTTAGGTTACAGCCATATTCTAAAATGGATGAAATCGTTTTTTCCCCTCATCAATCTACACACAATACACCATACTGACAAAGCAAAACAGGTTTATAGAAATGTTTGCACGTTTATTTTTAAAAATAAAAAAAATGAAGGAAATATCACATTTACATTACTGAGTAAAGGATCTGATGTTCTTTGTTGAAGTGACTTTGGCAGCAATTACAGCCTCGAGTCTTCTTGGGTATGACGCTACAAGCTTGGCACACCTGTATTTGGGGAGTTTCCCCCATTCTTCTCTGCAGATCCTCTCAAGATCTGTCAGGTTGGATGGGGAGCGTCGCTGCACAACTATTTTCAGGTCTCTCCAGAGATGTTTGATCGGGTCAAGTCCGGGCTATGGCTGGGCCACTCAAAGACATTCAGAGACTTGTACCGAAGCCACTCCTGCGTCGTCTTGGCTGTGTGCTTAAGGTTGTTGTCTTGTTGGAAGGTGAACCTTCGCCCCAGTCTGAGGTCCTGAGCGCTCTGGAGCAGGTTTTCATCAAGGATCTCTGTACTTTGCTCCATTCATCTTTCCCTCAATCCTGACTAGTCTCCCAGTCCCTGCCGCTGAAAAACTTCTCCACAGGATGATGCTGCCACCACCATGCTTCACCGTAGGGAGGGTACCAAGTTTCCTTCAGACGTAACGCTTGACATTCAGGTCGAAGAGTTCAATCTTGGTTTCACCAGGCCAGAGAATCTTGTTTCTCGTGGTCAGTCTTTTAGGTGCCTTTTGGCAAACTCCAAGTGGGCTGTCATGTGACTTTTACTGATGAGTGGTTTCCATCTAGCCACTACCATAAAGGCCTGAAAATGGTGGAGTTCTGCAGAGATGGGAGAACCTTCCAGAAGGACAACCATCTCCACAGAGGAACTCTGGAGCTCTGTCAGAGTGACCATTGGGTTCTTGGACACCTCCCTGACCAAGGCCCTAATCCTCCAATTGCACAGTTTGGCCGGGCAGCCAGCTCAAGGAAGAGTCTTGGTGGTTCCAAAATTCTGTCATTTAAGAATGATGGAGGCCACTGCGCTCTCAGGGATCTTCAATGCTGCAGAAATGTTTTGGTACCCTTCCCCAGATCTGTGCCTCGACATAATCTTTTCTCAGTGGTCTATGGACGATTCCTTCGACCTCATGGCTTGGTTTTTGCTCTGACAAGCAGTTAAAATTTGTTTTAATACATTTGCAAACATTAAAAAAAAAAAACAGTTTTTGCTTTGTCATTATGGGGTATTGGGTGTAGATTGAGAGGGGGGGGGGGGGGGGGGGGCGACGACAATTGAACCAATTTTAGACAAAGGCTGTAACGTAACAAAATGTGGAAAAATGGAGGGAGTCTGAATACTTTCAGAATTTACTGTATATTATATAGGACACTTACAGTGCCTCTCTTGGCCAGCGAGTCCCCACAGTCAGCCGGCAGCGTCCGCTTGCTGGACTTCTTCAGCTCATAGTCTCCTGCCTCCTCTATGATGGGCTCCAGCCTCATCTACACAAACATGCACACTCACAATCTGACTGCAAACAAAACAGATAAAACTTGCCTACTAATACCCGTAAGTGACACTTCCGATACATGCAAACACTGTTTCATTAAGTGCCTTCTAGTTTTCCAGTCCTAATTAAATGCCATTCAAACCCCCAGACTGACTAACCTCTGATAGTATGGTTGTGTCGTAGGAGGGCTGGTACTTCTCCTTTTCCTGAGACGTTCGTTTCTCCATCTTCTCTCTGTCAGTCTTCTGTTTCCTGTCTGCCCCCTTTGGCTGGGGGGGAGGAGAGAAAGAGAGAGAGAGAGAGCGAGAAAAAGAGGGAATGCAGAATGTTAAATCAGGTGCAGGCTTGTCCTCTGACTTAGTATGTCAAAGTGTGTAAGTGTGATTGACTGTTCAGACAATGTGAGTGTTTTATTTAACTAGGCAAGTCAGTTAAGAACAAATTCTTATTTTCAATGACGGCTTTGGAACAATGGGTTAACTGCCTTGTTGAGGGGCAGAATGACAGATTTTTACCTTGTCAGCTCGGGGATTCGATCTAGCAACCTATTCGGCTACTGGCCCAACACTCTAACCACTAGGCTACCTGCCGCCCTGTGTGTTTGTGTACCTTGAAGACTTTGATTTGGCAGGAGGCAGAGTGGAGGTGTTCAGTGTACTCTCCGTTGTCTCCCTGTCTGAAAGTGTCGATCTGGATCCTGAAGGGAACTCCCTTCTCTCCTCCATGCTTTCTAGGGGTGAACTCTGTACTGATGCAGTGAACCTACACACACAATGATGGAGAGAATAGAGGCAGAGGACAGTCTGAGTCAATGTGACTACAGGGAAGTGTGTGTGTGTGTGTGTTGATTGGTGTGTTACCTGCACAAACACGGAGGCTCTCTTGTTGAGGTCCCAGAGGAATTCGGCAGCGTTGAGCTGAGCGGGGTTGGCCTTCGCCTCCACAATACCCACTGACAGGGGGATGTCTACACACACACTGCAAATTAGTATTACATACAGAACAACCCCCCCCCCCTTAAGGCATCACATGGACTGACTGCTACACACACACTTAAGTGTTCTTACCGATATCTAGGAGACGGTCTCCAGGGCGATTCCATTTCCACCCCTCCAGTTGCTGGTGCTCTGTGTACTGGAGTCTTCTGTCATGAAACACCACCCTAACGATGCTCTACACACACACACACAGTTATGAAACACCACACTAACGATGCTCTACATACACACACACAGTTATGAAACACCACCCTAACGATGCTCTACATACACACACACAGTTATCAAACACCACCCTAACGATGCTCTACATACACACACACAGTTATCAAACACCACCTTAACGATGCTCTACATACACACACACAGTTATGAAACACCACCCTAACGATGCTCTACACACACACAGTTATCAAACACCACCTTAACGATGCTCTACATACACACACACAGTTATGAAACACCACCCTAACGATGCTCTACACACACAGTTATGAAACACCACCCTAACGATGCTCTACACACACACAGTTATGAAACACCACCTTAACGATGCTCTACATACACACACACAGTTATGAAACACCACCCTAACGATGCTCTACATACACACACACAGTTATGAAACACCACCTTAACGATGCTCTACATACACACACACAGTTATGAAACACCACCCTAACGATGCTCTACATACACACACACAGTTATCAAACACCACCTTAACGATGCTCTACATACACACACACAGTTATCAAACACCACCTTAACGATGCTCTACATACACACACACAGTTATGAAACACCACCCTAACGATGCTCTACACACACAGTTATGAAACACCACCCTAACGATGCTCTACATACACACAGTTATGAAACACCACCCTAACGATGCTCTACATACACACAGTTATGAAACACCACCCTAACGATGCTCTACATACACACAGTTATGAAACACCACCCTAACGATGCTCTACATACACACAGTTATGAAACACCACCCTAACGATGCTCTCCACACACACAGTTATGAAACACCACCCTAACGATGCTCTACACACACACAGTTATGAAACACCACCCTAACGATGCTCTACACACACACAGTTATGAAACACCACCCTAACGATGCTCTACACACACAGTTATGAAACACCACCCTAACGATGCTCTACACACAGTTATGAAACACCACCCTAACGATGCTCTACACACACACAGTTATGAAACACCACCCTAACGATGCTCTACATACACACAGTTATGAAACACCACCCTAACGATGCTCTACACAGTTATGAAACACCACCCTAACGATGCTCTACACACACACACAGTTATGAAACACCACCCTAACGATGCTCTACATACACACAGTTATCAAACACCACCCTAACGATGCTCTACATACACACACACAGTTATGAAACACCACCCTAACGATGCTCTACACACACACAGTTATCAAACACCACCCTAACGATGCTCTACATACACACACACACAGTTATGAAACACCACCCTAACGATGCTCTACATACACACACACACAGTTATGAAACACCACCCTAACGATGCTCTACACACACACAGTTATCAAACACCACCGGCACAACGACCGCAACAATCATAACACAACTACAAAGAAACCACGCACACAGAAAAGCTGCAATATTAATATTTCTGACCTTGACACTCTTGTTGTTAATCTCTGGTAACTCGGCCAGCTTTCGGTTGTCCAGCATACGGATCTCATAAGACTGGCCTGAGAGACAGAGGGGGTTAAGATGAGGTTTGAGTGATTCTGTATCTCTGCTGTTTGAAAATAGACAACATCCTTTCTTGCTATTGGTGGAGAGCTATTAAGCATTACCATGTGAGTGTGGGTTTGTGTACAGCATAGTTAAGTAGTTTCCCATGACAGGAGTGTGTGAGTAAGTCACCTTGGTTCAGGTAGGTGAGTGTCTCATCGTGTAGTTTGACAGCAGGGGAGGTGGCAGCACAGAGAACGTACTGGAAGGGAGGGTTGAGACTGCTGCTCTCACAGTCTGAAGGAAGACTGGAGTCCTCCTGTTTAAAGATTGGCAGGGCCAGCACATCACTGGAGAGACAAAGAGAGATGGTGGGAGAGAGACTAGTTAGGGTAAGTAAGACTAAGTAGCCCTGTTGAAACAGTAACAGTTGGAAGTGTCCCACTGGAAAATACTTTTCTGTTTTACAACACACGAGCCAGTCTGACATAACCTGCACACAGACACTTGGCACCAGCTCCAGACAGACAGCCTGTCCCCAGCTCACCCTAACGGATCCTAGCGCTCGGCAGAAGTGTGTGTGTGCCCGGGTAACCAAAGTCTCTCCTATATGCCAAGAAATGTGTTCATGGTCCCTGGAACAGCTCAGGTTAATTAAGTTCACTTTGAAAATGTGGGGGAAGTTGGCAGTCTGAATTTAAAGTCCACATAATGCTCTAAGGACAAGTCAAGCTGTAGAAGACCTCCTCTACCTTGAAGTAAAAACTAAGAATCTGACAAGATTGGATAGGTGAACATTTTTCACTAAATAGCTTCCATCAATCCAGTGATGTCAGATCAGTGAAAGAAAATAGGCAATGAAGGGAGAGGAAGGAATCCTTGAACTATTGGAACAGACCATTAGTGTGAATTAGTCTGCTAGAGTGGTATATCTTAAAATAAAAAGATTATTCCAAATTAAAACAAGTCCACTGCCATGACATGGTTTAAACAAAACAATCCATGTGGGTGCACTTGTCATCCCGCGAAGGTCCCGTATTTAATGTTACATTTTAGTAATTTAGCAGACAGACACACTTACCCAGTGCAACTTAGTTGTGTAGTGAGTTCATATATTTTCATACTTTTTTCGTACTGGTTCCCTGCGGGAATTAAACCCACAACCCTGGGGTTACAAGTACCATGCGCTACCAACTCAGCTACAAGTTGGAATTTCATGTGTCCCAACTTTTCTTTCTACAAAAAAAAAGGTCCTACTGTCAGTAAGGCACCAATTACTTAAGGTTACAAGAGTGTAGACCCAATGACAATCAGTCAGAGTGTAGACCCAATGACATCAGCAAATGTCATTACACTTGTGATTTGTAAGAGATGTTTCGTTCCATTAATCAAATGGCAAATGTGCACAGTTTGGATGCTGGAATTATTTTGGAGAGATTTGTTTGACAATAAGATTAAAACATTGTGAATGGCTGTGTTCATGCCAAATTAAAAAGGTAGGATATATATATATATTTTTTACCGGTAAACGACATGTCTTTACTGTTTATTGCATTCGCAAGCACATCCACACAAACAAGGTCCCGCATAAAAAAATAGAGACCCCCTGAATGTCATGGTATAATTCACTCTGGAACAGACCCCTCTCATAAACACAACTACTGCAGACAGTATACTGTATTCTCCCTGTCCCACCCTAACCCAACGCCTCCTGCATGGCATGCCAGTTGCAGAGCCGCTTCCCCACTCAGCATTGCTGCCAAGGAAACTGCATCTGCTTCCTGACACACGAGGAGCCGGCTCCACTGACAAACAGACATTCTGTTCCTACTGAGCACCACAGCTGCTCTCTAAACATGTGAGACACACACACAGGGAGGATCCTGATAAGATAGCTGACAGTCCTGGAACTCTTTCCCACAGAAACACAACCTACTTCACAAAAACATCTGTGGGGAAAACACACATAAAGCTGTTGCGGTACTGTGAGGGTGGTGTTTCATAACTGTGTGTGTGACACTGAGGTACACTGAGGTAAGGGGTGTGTGTGTGTGTCTTTTCCTGACTGTTCCATAGTGGATGATCTGACTGGTACAGTTACAAACTCCCCTGAGCATCCCAGCTTATTGCTGCAATAGCAACCCCAGTAACACCATGGTGCGTTCACTTCAAGAGGTGCCACAGGCACCCAGAGAGAGGTGGTGGGTGAGAGCTTATCCCCCCTCCCTCCCTGTGCTTAGGGTTTATGTTCCCGACATTCTGCCACTGTTCCCCCCCCCCCCCCCCCCCTTTGTGTCTAGTATGGTATTTAAGCCCTCTGTCCTCCATGGCAACCTGCTGTGATGGCCCCCTCCATCCCAAAACAAAGACCAACACATACATACCACACAGAGGGGATGCGATACAACACACACAAAATGTAATTCCTCCATATTGGGTGAATCCCAGGGTTTAGGAGACAGAGTGGGAACAATTTGTAGCTTCCATCCCATGTCCAGACACAGTGATATCTATTTTGTATACCAAACGGTCTCTCTAACCTCATACTGTATGCGCCAGCCCCCAGCTCCTGCCCGATGCCCGAAAGACTGGCATCGAAGTCGTGTACCAGTCCTGACTCGATGGTGGCATCGTCCATCTTCAGCACCCAGGCCATGGCCCCCAGTTCCTTCTCCTCCGCCTCTAGCCGAAGGGCCGCCAGATTGCCTCCGGGGAAGGGACCGCAGCTAGCGGGAGAATAAACCGCTGCTGGTGGACTAGAGAAGATTTAAGACAAAGTTAACCAAGGTAGCTAGTTAGATAGTTGTGTTTGCTACTACCTGCTAGCTACTGGTGGTTGGCTAAGAAGATGGCTAGTTAGCTGTTAGATAACTGCTGTAGCTAGCTAACTGAAGATCGAATAACAGTGTATTGATAGCGCTCCACTAGCCGGGTGATATATCGCCATAATTGGTTACAATATGGCTGGCAAGTGAAAGTAGAAATCTGGACTGATGTGAAGACTACAGACTAACTAGCTAGGTAAAGTTAACAGACATACGTTAGCTAGCAAGTTAACAACAACCATTACGTTGGGTTGATTACCAGCAGCATGCTAAATAACCGTTTGCTAGCGAAACCCTGCACCACTAACGCTAGCTACCCAGCTAGCGCTAGTTAGCGCAATTGCGGTCCTCGAAAGTCAATTTCGCCGGCGATATGGCACACCGTAATATCCCAAACCCAGCCAAAGCTAGCCACCTAGCTAGCTAGCAACATTACGTAATTGCAGGGGGATGTTGTTGACAGTCCACACACCGCATTCCCACGCAATGTCCGTCTGAATTAACTAGCTAGCATTAACAGGCTAGTAGCATTAGCAAACTTCACTTGCTTTTGATTCACGGATGTTTGGAATCCTCCTATGCGAAGGTCGCAGCCAGCGCTTCCTGTGCCCTCCGAAACCTCTCTCCTTTTTTCATCGCGGACTTGTGACCAGGGCTACAGTTCCCGGCCGGTTAAATAAGAGTCTTTAAACATCAGAAGAGTGGCAGTTGTCACAAAAGCAGCCAGCATAAACATGGCTTCTCAACAGACTATGCCCTCACAAACCCCCCCCCCCCCCAAAAAAAAAACTTCCAGCCGCAGTAGATGCCACAGAGTCTATGGGCCAATCAGAGAGCCGCTCTGGTGCCAAGCGCACTCAGCTCAGCCAATGGTCTCCCTCGGAGCTTTCGTCAACCCATCGACGTTATAACACCGATGTGACCAGTTCATAGCAGGCACAGGCAACCCATCACATACATTGACATAATCATAATACACAATTCAACCGAGACATCATAAATCAGGGAAAATAGTCAGCTACTACAGGCTAGCATGTTCACACCCCTCTGCTTCCAGAGAACAGTATTATAGAAAAGAGAGGAATGGATAGATGCAGTGTGGGACCAAGGCCAACAGAAGTGAATTCAGATGTAGTTAGTTGGAATGATTGTAGTGAGAGATATTTGGGATGGTGATACAGAGGCTCTTTAGGAGACACATGTTAACCCATAACCCTGTGTCTGGATTTCATGCTGTTAGAGGTCAGTGTGCATTTATAAAGAACATAAATCAGCCATGAATCTTCACTCCTGCAATAGCAGGACTACCCACCCTTATCTTGAGTTAAGAATCAGATAATGTCACATATTAACTTGTGAATATAGAAACTGCTATGAACTTTGGTCACCAAGTGTTATTCCAATATCCCATGCCTCACAAACATTGCATTCGTAAAGTATTCAGACCCCTGAACTTTTTCCACATTTTGTTACTTATTCTAAAATGGATTAAATCTACACACAATACCCCACAATAACAAAGCAAAAACAGGAATATGTAAATGTTATAAGTATTCAGACCCTTTACTCAGTACTTTGTTGAAGCACCTTTGGCAGCGATTACAGCCTCCAGTCTTCTTGGGTATGACGCTACAAGTTTAGCACACCTGTATTTGGGGAGTTTTTCCCCATTCTTCTCTGCAGATCCTCTCAAGCTCTGTCAGGTTGGATGGGGAGCGTCGCTGCACTGATCATTTCAAGTCTCTACAGAGATGTTCGATCGGGTTCAAGTCCAGGCTCCAGCTGGGCCACTCCAGGACATTGAGACTTGTACCGAAGCCACTCCTGCATTGTCTTGGCTGTGTGCTTAAGGTTGTTGTCCTGTTGGAAGGTGAACCTTCGCCCCAGTCTGAGGTCCTGAGCACTCTGGAGCAGGTTTTCATCAAGGATCTCTGTACTTTGCTCCATTCATCTTTCCCTCAATCCTAACTAGTCTCCTAGTCCTTGCCGCTGAAAAACATCTCTAGCATGATACGGCCACCACCATGCTTCACCATAGGGATGGTGCCAGGTTTCCTCCAGACGTGGTGCTTGGAATTCAGGCTAAAGAGTTCATTCCTGGTTTCATCAGACCAGAGAATCTTGTTTGTCATGGTCAGAGTCCTTTAGGTACCTTTTGGCAAACTCCAAGTGGGAAGTCATGTGACTTTTACTGAGGAGTGGCTTCCGTCTGGCCACTCTACCATAAAGGCCTGATTGGTGCAGTGCTGCAGAGATGGTTATCCTTCTGGAAGGTTCTCCCATCTCCACAGAGGAACTCTGGAGCTCTATCAGAGTGACCATCGGGTTCTTGGTTACCTCCCTGACCAAGGCCCTTCTCCCCAGATTGCTCAGTTTGGCTGGGCAGCCAGCTCAAGGGAGAGTCTTGGTGGTTCCAAACTTCTTCCATTTAAGAATTATGGAGGCCACTGTGTTCTTGGGAACCTTCATTGCTGCAGACATTTTTTGGTACCCTTCTCCAGATCTGCGCCTCGACATAATCCTGTCTCAGTGCTCTACGGACAATTCCTTTGACCTCATGGCTTGGTTTTTGCTCTGACATGCACTGAACTGTGGGACCTTAAATCGACAGGTGTGCCTTTCCAAATCATGTCCAATCAATTGAATTTACCCTAGGTGGACTCCAAGTTGTAGAAAGGATGATCAATGGAAACAGGATGCACCTGAGCTCAATTTCAAGTCTCATAGCAAAGGGTCTGAATATATTACTAAAAAACTTTCGCTTTGTCATTATGGGGTATTGTGTGTAGATTGATGAGGAAAACATTTAATTTAATCAATTTTAGAACACGGCTGTAACATAACAAAATGTGGAAAAGTGAAGGGGTCCGAATACTTTCCATTCTGCACTGTATGATCATTGTACTGGATCAAAATAAACAAGAGAATTCAATTCAGTTTGAGAGGAAATGTGAAAGGCCACACATGTGGGCCGGTTCACATTAAAGGGACAACCCAAACTGTTCTCTACTGGCTTAGATATTTTCTTTTCACATTGTCCTTTCCAGGACAGTTCCAATAACAACTACAGCCTACTACGGAAGTTACCTCTCTCAACCACACATTCCGAGCCTAATACGAGGTTATAGTTCAGCTTCAGGTAGACTATCTATTCTGCAGCTTTCACATTTAGACATTCACACACACTGTCCAGCAGAAAGAAGTATCTTCCCTGTGTTGTCCTCTGGTAAATAATTACCAGTTGATTCCAGTCAGTGCGCAAGGGACATGACTTGGTTTAATTGTAGAACACGCGTGTGTGTGGTGTGTGTTAGCTGAACAGTTGTCCCTCACAGTAACTGAGACAGAAACCATGTTTATTATGGTCTGTACAAGTTTTCTTTATTTTTCATTTTATTGTAAGCACAGCTTTGTAAATGCACTGAGGGAAACACAGTGAAGACTAGAATGTCACAAGAAGAGGGAGCAGAAGAGAGGAAAGGAAAAAGAAGAGAAGGAGGGGGCGAAAGGTGACTCGACAGTTTCTGATCAGTAAATAATACATGTCTCCCCGGTGGGGAAACTAACGTGAGAGAGACTACGGAACGCGCAACAGAAAATAAAATAGATCAGGATGCAGAGCGCACACGTCCTTCAGGGACTCTCCTAAATGACGTTGTTATCGGATATTATTACATTTTTTTATAATATCATGTATAGTTACATATCCACTAGGTGATAATAATATTAATAATAATAAGCCATGTCTGGTCATAGTTTGATGTATATAAGCCTCTCCCTCTCTTTCTGTCTGAAATGAGCTCATCCAAGACATGGCGGGGAGCAGTGGAAGGTACCATGGACTCCTCTGAAAGGGGTGGACATCATTAACTTTAATTTCACCCCCTCCCTTCTACTGTGACAGTTAATAGGCTCCGGATAAAAAGATCTTGTTAAAATCATCGTCATGCATAGCCAAGCACATTATGCCTCCTATACCTCACACTCACTGCCTACGTAGCTGCTAAGAGCAGTTATGATCTACTGTGACCTGCTTATGAGCATTAGTGCTGTGCAGGGAAGGTCCTACCATGTTCCCACTGCCACAGGGTGGAACTAGCACCATTCGACGGACAGAGAATGCTTTGAGACAAAATTGCACCCTACTCCCTATAGTTTGACCAGAGCCGTATGCAGTGGCACTATGTAGCTCTGGCCAAAAGTAGTCCACTACGTAGGGATTAGGGTGCCATTTCAGATTTGCCTTCAGTTTCAGCGGCTAAAACCCACTCAACCACTATGATGGACAGGCTGACTGACCACAGATATACACCCCCCTATCACACACATACATGCTCCTCTACCCTCCCTCTATCTGTTTATCTTGCCTGGGGTGTGGCTACATCATGCTGCTGTTCCGGCCCCTCCCCTATTCTACTAAAACCAGGAAGTTAAACCAAAGTTAAAACCGTTAGCATTGAGGCTTCAGAGTGAGATCGGGGTCAGAGGGCGAGGTGTGTCGACGTCAGGGGTGAATCTCAGAGAGCAGGTTGGATCTTCAACGTCAGTGAAGGGAACTACAACACTCCTCTCTTCCCAGAGTGCATTGCAGAGTGCCCTGCAGTAGGCGACTTGGAGGTAACAGGAGAGGGGGGGGGGGGGGGGGTCCAGGACAGTGTGTGTGTGTCAGAGCCTTCTTATCAGCATGTTTATGTGTAAGCAGATGTAAGCGTATGTGTGTTCATGTAAGCGTGTAAGTAAGTGCACATGTGTGTTCATGTAAGCATGTATGTGTTTGTGCATCCATGTAAGAGTGTGTCCTTGTGTGTCCGTGTTAAGTCTCCAGAGGGAGAGTGCAGCTCCATAGTTGTCCCGTGGGCTGTTCATCTGTTCTATAGGCTGTCTGCTGGGGGCTCACCACCACTGGAGCCGGACTGGGCACGCTTGATGTACAGATTCAACAACTTCAACTGGAGAGAGAGAAGAGAGTTTGGGTTGTAGAACTGAAGCAGTTCTTCTGGAATCCTCCTGATCCAGTAATATAAAATGTATTGATGAATTTAAGAATGAAGTATGCTAGCGTGGATGTATTGGAACACAGATAATGGGTCTGGTTAGTAGAAAGTGGGCATGGTCACTCACTTTGCTGCCAGACAGTTGGTTGAGGTGAGGTTTTAGCTCCTCCCCTATGACTGCGTAGAGAGCCACCAGACAGAATACACAGGCCTTCCTCACACTGCTCTCAGAGTTGTCATAACCCTGCATAACATGACATAGAGGGGTTATTAGCCTGTATTACACGACAGAAGGGTTATAGCCCTCCATAACATGACAGTGGGTCATAACCCTGAATAACGAGGATGTGTTACCTATATGTGTGTGTGTGGGTGTGTTACCTGTATGTGTGTGTGTGTGTTACCTGTATGTGTGTGTGTGTGTGTTACCTGTATGTATGTGTGTGTGTGTTACCTGTATGAGTCCGGGGACTATCTCAGGCAGCATGCTCACTAGTCCTTCATGGGGGACCCTCTCTATAACTTTAGTCTGCATCTTGATGGCAGCCAGGTTGATGGGGTAGTCAGCTGACTGGATGATGGGACACAACACCTTGATACACTGGTCTGGACTGATGGACGACGCCAGCATGGCTGCAGTCTCCTCTGCCGCTCGCACCACCTACAGACACAGGAACAGGGTTATAGTACCAGATTTATAATAGCTCCTATACACACACAGGAACGACAGTAGGAGAGTGAATGTATGTGTGTATGTGAGAGAGATTATACCAGTGTAAATGTGTGTATGTGAGAGATTATAACAGTGTAAATGTGTGCATGTGCGAGAGATTATATGGAGTGTGTGTATATTATAAGGAGTGTGTGTGTACGTGCGTGTGTGTACCTCTTTGTGTGGGTCCTTGTGCGCCTCCAGGGCCTTCATGATGGTGAGTTCAGCATAGTTCTTAAACCTCCAGGGCTGGCGGCTCAGAATCTCCCTCAGAACACGCAGAGCTAACGCCCTGATCACATGCTGCAGAGGGGAGAGAGAGTTTGGTCAAAGTGTGTTCGTTGCATTGATGCACATATTGAGTGTGTGTGTGTGTGTGTGTGTACCTCTCTGTCCCCCAGCGTCTCCAGTAGTAACAGGAGGATGGTTTTGAAGTGTTCATCCCAGGAGACCTGCAGGGTGTTTTCTCGAATCAGCTTCAAGAGCTCACAAAGCGCTGCCTTCCTCTCCTCCACACGCTCATTGTGATTGGACAGCTCCTTCAGCAGCTCAGACACCAGCTCTGATTGGTCAATGCTGCTGTCTGTCAGGGGCAACAGCCAAATGGGGTTGAGATTGATAAATTGATGGCAATCAGTATCTATCCCATATTACACTTCAATACATTTTGTGTGTGTGTGTGTGTGTGTGTGTGTGTATGAATACGTGTGTGTGTGTGTGTGTGTGTGTTAGTGGAAATGAATATACAGTACCAGTCAAAAGTTGACACGTAGCCATTCAAGAGTTTTTCTTTATTTTTTACTATTTTCTACATCGTTGAATAATACTGAAGACATCAAACCGATTAAATAACATATGGAATCATGTAGTAACCAAAAACATGTTATACAACTCAAAATATATTTTAGATTCTTCAAAGTAGCCACCCTTTGCCTTGATGACAGTTCTGCACACTTGGCATTCTCTCAACCAGCTTCACCTGAATTGCTTTTCCAATAGCCTTGAAGGAGTACCCACATACGCTGAGCACTTGTTGGCTGCTTTTCTTTCACTCTGTGGTCCAACTCGTCCCAAACCATCTCAATTGGTTTGAGGTCAGGTGATTGTTGAGGCCAGGTCATCTGATGCAGCACTCCATCACTCTCCTTCTTGGTCAAATTGCCCTTACACAGCCTGGAGGTGTGTTGGGTCACTGTCCTGTTGAAAAACAAATGATAGTGGGACTAAGTTCCACTAATCAGATTGGATGGCGTATCGCTGCAGGATGCTGTGGTAGCCACGCTGGTTAAGTGTACTTTGAATTGTAAATAAATCACTGACTGTGTCACCAGTAAAACACCCCCACACCACCTCCTCCATGCTTCACAGTGGTAACCTCCCATGCGGAGATCATCCGTTCACCTACTCTGCGTCTCACAAAGACATGGCTGTCTCAAATTTGGACTCATCAGACCAAAAGGACCGATTTCCACCGGTCTAATGTCCATTGCTCGTGTTTCTTGGCCCAAGCAAGTCTCTTCTTCTTATTGCTGTCCTTCAATAGTGGTTTCTTTGCAGCAATTCGACCACTAAGGTCTGATTCACACAGTCTCCTCTGAACAGTTGATGTTGAGAGGCCTCTCTTAGGCTGGTAACTCTAATGAACTTATCCTCTGCAGCAGAGGTAACTCTGGGTCTTATTTTCCTGTGGCGGTCCTCATGAGAGACAGTTTCATCATAGAGCTGGATGGTTTTTGTGACTGCACTTGAAGAAACTTTAAAAGTTCTTGACATTTTCCAGATTGACTGACCTTCATGTCTTAAAGTAATGATGGACTGTCGTTTCTCTTTGCTTATTTGGGCTGTTCTTGCCATAATATGGACTTTTTTTTTACCAAATAGGGCTATCTTCTGTATACCAACTCTACTATATGTTACAACACAACTGATTGGCTCAAACGCATTAAGGAAAGAAATTCCACAAATTAACATTTAACAAGGCATACCCATTAATTGAAATGCATTCCAGGTGACTTCCTCATGAAGCTGGTTGAGAAAATGCCTAGAGTGTGCAAAGCTGTCATCAAGGCAAAGGGTAGCCACTTTGAAGAATCTCAAATATAAAATATATTTGGATTTGTTAAAATACTTTTTTGGTTACTAGACGATTCCATATGTGTTATTTCATAGTTTTGATGTCTCAGTACTATTCTACAAAGTACAAAATTGTACAACAAAAAAAAAAAAACCTGGAATGAGTAGGTGTTTCCAATCTTTTGACTGGTACTGTATGTGTGTTTGTGTGTACCGTCAGTTTGCTGGTCTGATTCGTCTAGTGAAGTATCTATGACGCTGTGTTTGAAGGGGGAGTCAGTGAAGGGGTCACGGGACCCCCGGGGAGAAGAGGAGAGCAGGGGGGTGTTGAGGAGAGACGTCTTGTTGTCCAGAGCTGTACGACCTCCATCCACCTGGTCAGCACCAGCACTACCACCCTGAGGGAGGGGGAGAGAGGGAGACACACGGTGGTATGTTTCAGACAGACATAGACAGAAATGTAAGCGCTGTCAAGTGCTGTCATCGCATGCACGCACACACAGTGGTGTGTGTGGGTTAGGGTTTTTATCATTCTATGGATGGAATGAGGAGAGATATAAGATCTGTTACAGTTCCTGTTAATATTTTCACTCAAACCAGAAAACCCCCTGACGGGTCAGGTGATGGAGTCAGTTGAGCTCTGATTGGCAGGTTGAGGATGAGTGGCCGGGTCAGGTTTCAGACTGACCTCTAGAGGAAATGTCAGCTTGGACATTGCCCTTCCTTGAAACATACCACGGAGAGGGGTGTCATAATGAATAACATCTCACATACTGTACGCACTCGGACACACACGCACGATACTCCCATCACAACCTACACTATATATACAAAAGTATGTGGACACCCCTTCAAATTATTGGATTCAGCCATTTTAGCCACACCCGTTGCTGACAGGTATATAAAATCGAGCACACAGCCATGCAATCTCCATAGACAAACATTGGCAGTAGAATGGCCTTACTTAAGAGCTCAGTGACTTTCAACGTGGCACTGTCATAGGATGCCTCCTTTCCAACAAGTCAGTTCGTTAGATTTCTGCTCTGCTAGAGCTGCCCCGGTCAACTGTAAGTGTTGTTATTGTGAAGTGGAAATGTCTAGGAGCAACAATGACTCAACCGCGAAGTGGTAGGCCACACAAGCTCACAGAAATGGACCGCCGAGTGCTGAAGTGCGTAAAAATCATCTGCCCTCGGTTACAACATTCCCTCCTGAGTTCCAAACTGCCTCTGGAACCAACGTCAGCCCAATAACTGTTTTTTCGGGAGTTTAATAAAATGGGTTTCCATGGCCGAGCAGCCGAACACAAGCCTAAGATCACAATGCGCAATACCAAGAGTCGGCTGGAGTAGTGTAAAGCTGCTATTGGACTCTGGAGCAGTGGAAACGAGTTCTCTGGAGTGATGAATCAAGCTTCACCATCTGGCAGTCCAGAGGACGAATCTGGGTTTGGAGGATGTCAGGAAAATGCCACCTGGCCCAATGCATAGTGCCAACTGTAAAGTTTGGTGGAGGAGGAATAATGGTCTGGGACAGTTTATGGTTCGGTCTAGGCCCGTTAGTTCCAGTGAAGGGAAATCTAAACGCTACAGCATACAATGATATTCTAGATGATTCTGTGCTTCCAATTTTGTGGTAACAGTTTGGGTAAGGCCCTTTCCTGTTTCAGCATGACAATGCCCCGTGCACTAAGCGAGATCCATACACAAATGGTTTGTTGAGATCAGTGTGGAGGAATTTGACTGGCCTATTCAGATTCCTGACCTCAACCCCATCGAACACCTTTGGGATGAATTGGAACGCAGACTGCGAGCCAGGCCTAATTGCCCAACATCAGTGCCCGACCTCACTAATGCTCGTAGCTGACTGGTAGCAAGTCCCCGCAGCAATGTTCCAACATCTTGTGGAGAGCCTTCCCAGAGGAGTGGAGGCTGTTATAGCAGCAATGTTCCAACATCTAGTGAAGATATTCCCAGAAGAGTGGAGGCTGTTATAGCAGCAAACGGGGGACCAACTCCATATTAATGTCCATGATTTTGGAATGAGATGTTCGACGAGCAGGTGTCCAAATACTTTTGGTCAAGTAGTGTATTTTAACCTGTAAAAATACTGAATGTGTTATTTTTTCCCTGATATTAACTTACACCACCAGATAAAAAAGCTATTTCCGGTGAAATCCACTTTGTTAGAAAGGTAGGGATGAGATGCTTTGACACCAGACAGTGCGATAACAGTTGGGGTCAGAAGGTTATGCGGTTCAGTGTCTCTCACACACAACAAGGGGAGTGGCAGGACATATATGTTCTCAGGAACATTGTGTGTGAAAGCTTAAACCCCCAGAATTCACCTGACTATAAATAATCCTTTCTAAGATGCATCCCATCACGTCGGTTCCACACACACACACACACACACACACACTCCCCACCTCCTCTCCTTCCCTCCGTCTGACCGGTTCGTTCATGTCTTCCTGGCTACGGACGGAGAAGTTCTGGATGGCCTCTGTAACTCCTCTCAGACTACTGTAGATGTCCTCTGAGTTCATGTTCTCTGTGTCGTAGTCAAATGCACTGCACACAACAACACATCAGTCATTATACTATCACAATAGGTCAACATTATATGAGTGTGTTCTGAGGTCTGGGTGTGTTACCTAGGTGTGTTCTGAGGTCTGTGTGTGTAACCTGGGTGTGCGTGTACATTGGGAGGTGTGTGTATGTTACCTGGGTGAGGATGTGTTCTGTGATGTATTGGTAGGAGAGGTGAGGGGGCTGGACCAGCTGGCAGGAGAGCGGGGGGTGTGGCGTGTAAGAGGGCTTCCTGTCGGGGCCTGGGGGAGAGAGTAACACATAATAGCATCAAGTACATGCTAGGACTTTTTAGTTTCCCAACTCCTAAGATCCTTCATCAGGCCAGGCTGGGAGGGGTACAGCCAAGGCAAGGTGTCATTACCTGCTGGGAGGGGTACAGCCAAGGCCAGGTGTCGTTACCTGTGCAGCATTGCCTGTGTTCCTCAGGTGGTTCTGTAGCAGTTTGGTGGCGCCATCCTGGAAGGTCTTGGGCAGAGCTGCCAGCAGCATGGTGAACTCTGGAGTGTTCAACTGAAACAACGAGATCAACACCGACTGGGCAGCCTAGAACGAACAGAGACAGACAGACAGACAGACAGACAGGACACACACACATCAGAAACCAATCAAAGTTTGCGTCCACCAATAATCAACAAATTGCCTCATACAGAAATGTCTGTAAGGTACCTTCCTGACGTCGGAGCTCTTTGGCTCTGTGGTCCAGGTGATGATGCGAGACACAGCCAGGCGCGTCTCACTGGAGTTCACAAAGTCCTGCGGCTCCATCTGCAGGGTCAAGGTCTCAATGTACTTCAGAACAGCCACCTTCACCTGGACACACATTCAGAGTATAAAAGGTTAGAGAACCCACTGTTATACACACCTTCTGTCTGTGTGGTTCATGGATCATCCCAGGAGTTTCCTAACTCTGAGCTGAAACTAGTTCTACTCTGCAACACAAGTAAACATCCACAACAACAAAGAAGGTGCAGTAAGATGCTAGTCTCCTTCACAGTTGTAGTCAGGCAGCTATCATGGAGGCGGCGGAGGGGGGAGAAAAAAATAAAGACAAATGAAAACTAAAGGAAAAAGAGCCACCATTTACATTCGTTCTTCGTTCTCACATTAGTTTATCTTTTATAATATTTTCACTCCTTTAAAAAAAAAGTCCATCTCTGTCTCACTCTTCCTCTATTCAAAACACTTCATCGACCGACCGCCTGCTCCTCAGTGTGCGCGTCATAAAAATGCTCCCCCCTGAGCACACTGACCTGGGAAGATTGGTTCCAGGCTGAGACCTGCTCGTTCAGAGAGCAGCAGGCGTGGTGCCCCCTGGGGGCTCTCGTGGCAGGGGGGAGCAATTTAACATCGCGCCTCATGGTTCTTGAAGCAGGGGGAATCAATTTAATGTTGCGCCGCCCACAACACGTTCCCCTCCTCCCCACAGGCTTAGAGAGAGAGGGAGGGGGAGGGACGGAGAGTGAGGAGAGAGGAAGGGGGGAGAGGGGAGGTGGGAGAAAGGTAGGGGGAGAGAGAGGAGAGGTTAGAGGAGAAGGTAGGTGAGGGAAGGAAGGGGAGATGGGGAGGGAGGAAGAGGATGTAGGGGAGGAAGGGGAGATGGGGAGGGAGGAAGAGGATGTAGGGGAGGGAGAGAGGAGGCAAGACAGAGACAGATGGACACACACTGGGACAGGGATGAGAGGAGTGAAAATTACATAAGAAAATGAGAGAAGGGAAAGCATAGCAAGGGAAGGTGAGGTGAAGAGTGAAGGAAGGAGAAGAAGATTGAGGAAGGTGAGGTAATGAAAGTGAAGGAGGTGGAAGGGGAGAGGAAAGGGAGGGAGGGAGCGAACAAGTGTATAAAGGGAAATACAAAGTGAGAGGAGGGAGAAGATGGAGGAAAGGGAGGGGTGAGGATAGAGAGGCAGCGAGGAAGGGGAGGTGAGGCGGGCTCAGACTGCAGAGAGCAAAGCCAGTGGTTGGCGGGTTTAATTGGAGGCATATCAGTCGCTATCCAATCAGAGTCCAGGGATCGGGTGGGTAGGGAGCGGAGCCAGTGTTAAACAGCCGTGATATCAGAAAAGTGGTTACCATGGTTACTGATACAATAGTTACCGTGGTTGCTGAGACAGTAGGTGAGTCTGGCCACGGAGAGGCTGTCCCTGCCTTTCAACCCTCCCTACATCCCTTTTACTCCCCCTTCCTCTTCTCACTCAGTCCATCTGTTTCTTCATACATACACAAAACATCTACCCCCCTAAACAGACAGACAGACATGTACCTTGAGGTTTGGTGTCTGAGTCTGGTCCACAGTGAACCTCATGAGGATAGTGAACTGGAGGTCGTTGGGGAAAGACTCTCTGTAGGGGAGATATTATGCACGCGTGTTATATATACGCATATTACACACACACACACACACACACGGGCAAAAAAGTATTTAGTCAGCCACCAATTGTGCAAGTTCTCCCACTTAAAAAGATGAGGCCTGTAATTTTCATCATAGGTACACTTCAACTATGACAGACAAAACGAGAAAAAAAATCCAGATAATCACATTGTAGGATTTTTAATGAATTTATTTGCAAATTATGGTGGAAAATAAGTATTTGGTCAATAACAAAAGTTTCTCAATACTTTGTTATATACCCTTTGTTGGCATTGACAGAGGTCAAACATTTTCTGTAAGTCTTCACTAGGTTTTCACACACTGTTGCTGGTATTTTGGCCCATTCCTCCATGCAGATCTCCTCTAGAGCAGTGATGTTTTGGGGCTGTTGCTGGGCAACACGGACTTTCAACTCCCTCCAAAGATTTTCTATGGGGTTGAGATCTGGAGACTGGCTAGGCCACTCCAGGACCTTGAAATGCTTCTTACGAAGCCACTCCTTCGTTGCCCGGGCAGTGTGTTTGGGATCATTGTCATGCTGAAAGACCCAGCCACGTTTTATCTTCAATGTCCTTGCTGATGGAAGGAGGTTTTCACTCAAAATCTCACGATACATGGCCCCATTCCTTCTTTCCTTTACACGGATCAGTCGTCCCTTTGCAGAAAAACAGCCCCAAAGCATGATGTTTCCACCCCCATGCTTCACAGTAGGTATGGTGTTCTTTGGATGCAACTCAGCATTCTTTGTCCTCCAAACACGACGAGTTGAGTTTTTACCAAAAAGTTCTATGTTGGTTTCATCTGACCATTTGACATTCTCCCAATCTTCTTCTGGATCATCCAAATGCTCTCTAGCAAACTTCAGACGGGCCTGGACATGTACTGGCTTAAGCAGGGGGACACGTCTGGCACTGCAGGATTTGAGTCCCTGGCGGCGTAGTGTGTTACTGATGGTAGGCTTTGTTACTTTGGTCCCAGCTCTCTGCAGGTCATTCACTAGGTCCCCCCGTGTGGTTCTGGGATTTTTGCTCACCGTTCTTGTGATCATTTTGACCCCACGGGGTGAGATCTTGCGTGGAGCCCCAGATCGAGGGAGATTATCAGTGGTCTTGTATGTCTTCCATTTCCTAATAATTGCTCCCACAGTTGATCTCTTCAAACCAAGCTGCTTACCTATTGCAGATTCAGTCTTCCCAGCCTGGTGCAGGTCTACAATTTTGTTTCTGGTGTCCTTTGACAGCTCTTTGGTCTTGGCCATATTGGAGTTTGGAGTGTGACTGTTTGAGGTTGTGGACAGGTGTCTCTTATACTGATAACAAGTTCAAATAGGTGCCATTAATACAAGTAACGAGTGGAGGACAGAGGAGCCTCTTAAAGAAGAAGTTACAGGTCTGTGAGAGCCAGAAATCTTGCTTGTTTGTAGGTGACCAAATACTTGTTCCACTGTAATTTGCAAATAAATTCATTAAAAATCCTACAATGTGATTTTCTGGATTTTTTTCCCTCATTTTGTCTGTCATAGTTGAAGTGTACCTATGATGAAAATACACACACACACACACACACACACACACACACACACACACACACACACACATTACAGACACACAACGTTATATATACAGTTGGAAGAAAAATTATGTGAACCCTTTAGAATTACCTGGATTTCTGCATAAATTAGTCAGAAAATCTGATCTTCACCTAAGTCACAACAATAGACAAACACAGTCTGCTTAAACTAATAACACAAACAATTACATGTTTTCATGTCTTTATTGAACACACCGTGTAAACATTCACAGTGCAGGGTGGGAAAAGCATGTGAACCCTTGGATTTAATAACAGGTTGACCCTCCTTTGGCAGCAATAACCTCAACCAAACATTTTCTGTAGTTGCGGATCAGACCTGCACAACGGGAGGAATTTTGGACCATTCATCTTTACAAGACGGTTTCAGTTCAGCAATATTCTTGGGATGTCCGGTGTGAACCGCTCATTTGAGGTCATGCCACAGCATTTTAAATCCGGTTTAGGTCAGGACTCTGATTGGGCCACTCCAGAAGGTGTATTTCCTTCTGTTGAAGCCGTTCTGTTGTAGATTTACTTCTGTCTTACGGGTTGTTATCCTGTTGCATCACCCAACTTCTGTTGGGCTTCTATTGGCGGACAGATAGCCTTACATTCTCATGAAAAATGTCTTGATAAACTTGGGAATTATTTTTCTGTCGATGATAGCAAGCTGTCCAGGCCCCGAGGCAGCAAAGCAGCCCAAACCATGATGCTCCCTCCACCATACTTTACAGTTGGGATGAGATTTTGATGTTGGTGTGCTGGGCCTTTTTTCCTCCACAGTGTTGTGTTCCTATAGTTTCATCTGTCCACAGAATATTTTGCCAGTAGCGCTGTGGAACATCCAGTTGCTCTTTTGCAAACTTCAGACGTGCAGCAATGTTTTTCTGGGACAGCAGTAACTTCTTCCGTGGTGTCCTCCCATGAACACCATTCTTGTTTAGTGTTTTACGTATTGTACTCGTCAACAGAGATGTTAGCATGTTCCAGAGATTTCTCTAAGTCTTAGCTGACACTATAATTCTTCTTAACATCAACCTCAGAAAAATACAATAATGTGTTTTTAGTTTAAGCATAATGTGTTTGTCTATTGTTGTGACGAAGATGAAAATCAGATCAAATTTGACAAATTTATGCAGAAATCCAGGTAATTCCAAAGGGTTCACATACTTTTTTGTTGCCACTGTACACACATTACAGACACACACACGTTATATACACGCATATTACAGACACACACGTTATATACACGCATATTACAGACACACACACACGTTATATACACGCATATTACAGACACACACACACGTTATATACACGCATATTACACACACACGTTATATACACGCATATTACAGACACACACGTTATATACACGCATATTACAGACACACACACGTTATATACACGCATATTACAGACACACGTTATATACGCGCATATTACAGACACACACACACGTTATATACACGCATATTACAGACACGTTATATACACGCATATTACAGACACGTTATATACACGCATATTACACACACACGTTATATACACGCATATTACAGACACGTTATATACACGCATATTACAGACACACGTTATATACACGCATATTACAGACACACGTTATATACACACACACACACACACACACACACACACACACACGTTATATACAAGCATTACAGACACACACATTATAGACACACACTTTATATACACGCACATTACAGACACACACGTTATATATGTATTGATGGTTGTACAGTCGTCTCAAATAAAACTGAAGGACCTCTGCGTTACTCTGGACCCTGATCTCTCTTTTGACGAACATATCAAAACTGTTTCAAGGACAGCCTCATCCCATCTACTTAACAATACAAAAATCAAAAATTTTGCAGAAAAATGGATCCATGCTTTTGTTACTTCTAGGTTAGACCACTGCAATGCTCTACTTTCCAGCTACCTGGATAACGCACTAAATAAACTTCAGTTAGTGCTAAATACGGCTGCTAGAATCCTGACTAGAACCAAAAAATGTGATCATATTACTCCAGTGCTAGCCTCCCTACACTGGCTTCCTGTTAAGGCTAGGGTTGATTTCAAGGTTTTCCTGCTAACCTACAAAGCATTACATGGGCTTGCTCCTACCTATCTCTCTGATTTGGTCCTGCCGTACATACCTACACGTACGCTACGGTCACAAGACGCAGGCCTCCTGTCCCTAGAATTTCTAAGCAAACAGCTGGAGGCAGGGCTTTCTCCTTTAGAACTCAATATTTATGGAATGGTCTGCCTATCCATGTGAGAGACACAGACTCGGTCTCGACATTTAAGTCTTTATTGAAGACTCATCTCTTCGGTAGGTCTTATGATTGAGTGTAGTCTGGCTCAGGAGTGTGAAGGTGAACGGAAAGGCACTGGAGCAACGAACCGCCCTTGCTGTCTTTGCCTGGCCGGTTCCCCTCTCTCAACTGGGATTCTCTGCATCAAACCCTATTACAGGGGCTGAGTCACTGGCTTACTGGTGCTCTTCCATGCCGTCCCTAGGAGGGGTGCGTCACTTGAGTGGGTTGAGTCACTGATGTGATCTTCCTGTCTGGGTTGGCGCCCCCACTTGGGTTCGTGCCGTGGGGGAGATCTTCGTGGGCTATACTCGGCCTGATCTCAGGATGGTAAGTTGGTGGTTGAAGATATCCCTCTAGTGGTGTGGGGGCTGTGCTTTGGCAAAATGGGTGGGGTTATATCCAGCCTGTTTGGCCCTGTCCGGGGGTATCGTCGGACAGGGCCACAGTGTCTCCTGACCCCTCCTGTCTCAGCCTTCAGTATTTATGCTGCAATAGTTTGTGTCGGGGGGCTAGGGTCAGTCTGTTATATCTGGAGTATTTCTCCTGTCTTATCCGGTGTCCTGTGTGAATTTAAATAATTGTCTTTCTTTCTCTCGGAGGACCATAGCCCTAGGACCATGCCTCAGGACTACCTGGCCTGATGACTCCTTGCTGTCCCCAGTCCACCTGATCGTGCTGCTGCTCCAGTTTCGGAGTGCAGTCCATGAGGAGATGTACTGCAATACTTAATGCAGCTGGTGGCCACACCAGACTGTTACTTTTGATTTTGACCCCCCCTTTGTTCAGGGACACATTATTCCATTTATGTTAGTCACATGTCTGTGGAACTTGTTCAGTTGTGTCTCAGTTGTTGAATCTTGTTATATTCATACAAATATTTACACATGTTAAATTTGCTGAACATTAACGCAGTTGACAGTGAGGGGACGTTTTTTTGTTGTTGCTGAGTTTATATACACACATTACAGACACACACACATTACAGACACACATGCAAGATATATGCACACACAAACTTTACAAATACACACACTATACACACACCCACTGACCGTGTGATGTCCAGTGCTCTCTGGACCTTGGCCTGTACTGATCCCAGCAGGTCAGCTCCCATCTTCTTCAGCAGCTGGGTGAGCAGGACAAACAGCCAGTCCTGCAGGTCTTCTCTGTGCACCAGGACAAAGTCCACTAGGGTCTCTAAGAACATACTGAACACCTTGGGAGAGACAGGGGACATGGGTTAGACACATTGTATAAACACACACACACACACACACACTCTTAGAAGAGAGAGGAAAATGTTCATGCACACAAACATGAGTGAGACACACGTACTATGGATACTATGAGATTGGTTAATTGAATGGAATTGCTTCCCTCAGCCTATCAACCACTCACTCTAATCAGCGTGCAGCAAGCAGAATTATGTTTCACCAATACACAATCAATATTCAGTATTCACTAAACACACATGCTGATTGGCTGTCACCTGCAAAACAGCAGGGACTCAGACACCAATCACAGGGCGTCATGATGTCATAGTGATGTCACAGCTGTGAGCTGTGACATCACCGGGTCGGTTAGTGAGTGAGTCTGTGGTTGCCTTGGAAACCATTAAATTAGCCACCCAGTCAGATTACCACTAGCCAGATTAATCAATGAATTCAAGATTAGTCTCCAATCAGAGTACCAGGTTAGTGTCACAACCACACAAGCGTTAATCAAACGTTAATTGAACGTAAAATAAACGTTGTCTAGACTTACTCTCTACAGAGAGTTCCAGAGGAGAGGCATGGAGGGGAGAGAAACATACAACAGTTAGCATCCTGGGAAGCACACACACACACTAGGGTGACCACATGTCCCAGATTGTGCGGGACAGACCCGCATTTTGTCCCTTTGTCCCTCAACCAAACAATCTTGACCCGTATTTTATCAACAACTTCAATCACCACAAATGTTAGATTTGTCCGGTATTTCAGTCAGACATTCCGACCGGTCTCTTGCAGTCACGTTGCGCTTATGAAAAGACAGGCCTATATATTAAAAGGATGTGGTAGTGGTGATGTTAAACACTTCTTCAATCATTGTTGAGATCTGATATTCTGTGCAGTGCAAGACGTAGGCCAATGCCAATGTAATATTTTTATATTTTCAGTGGTATTGTTAATTAACAGACACGCCCCCATAATTTTGGGGGGAATTAAAAACAGGTTCAGCCCCTGGTTCGACTGTGATTTTGCAGAGTTACTCCATCTCAAGAATTGCATTTGGCAAAAGGCTCGGCACACGCATACTCAGGCTGACTGGCTCTTGTTCAGGCAAATGAGAAATAAGTGCAGTCAGGCTATCCGGAAGGCCAAAGTTAGTTACTTTAAGGAACAGTTCTCTCTGTGTGTCTAAGTCATTAAGTCAGGATTCCTATTTGACTCAGCCATGCCTCCTTGCCCCGATGCGCCTCCCTCTTTTTCCCCTGCCCGCTACAAGGTTTCTCCCTACAGGTAGTCACTGAGTCCGAGGTGCTAAAGGAGCTCCTGAAACTTGACCCCCCAAAAAAACATCTGGGTCAGATGATTTAGACTCTTTATTCTTTAAGGTTGCTGCCCCCATCGTCACCAAGCCTATGGCCGACCCTTTTAACCTCCCTTCCCATTGCTTGGAAGGCAGCCACGGTTCGTCCTTTATTTAAAGGGGGAGATCAAGCTGATCCTAACTGTTATAGGCCTATTTCTATTATGCCTTGTTTATCAAAAGTATTGGAAAAACTTGTCAATAATTAACTGACTGGCTTTCTTGATGCCTATAGTATTCTCTCTGGTATGCAATCTGGTTTCCGCTCAGGTTATGCATGTGTCACTGCAACCTTAAAGGTCCTCAATGACATCACCATTGCCCTTGATTCTAAGCAATGTTGTGCTGCTATTTTTATTGACTTGGCCAAAGCTTTTGATACGATAAGACTATTCCATTCTTGTGGGCCGGGTAAGGCCAGTATTGATGTCTCTGAGGGGTCTTCTTCGGCTACCTCCCCTCAAAGAGTGCAGTGTATAAAGTCAGAAATTCTGCTGTCTCAGCCACTGCCCGTCACCAAGGGAGTACCCCAAGGCTCAATCCTAGGCCCCACATTCTTCTCAATTTACATCAACATAGCTCAGGCAGTAGGAAGCTCTCTCATCCATTTATATGCAGATGATACAGTCTTACACTCAGCTGGCCCCTCCCGGGATTTTGTGTTACACGCTCTACAAAGCTTTCTTAGTGTCCAGCAAGCTTTCTCTGCCCTTAATCTTGTTCTGAACACCTCCAAAACAAAGGTCATGTGGTTTGGTAAGAAGAATGTCCGTCTCCCCACAGGTGTGATTACTGCCTTTGAGGGTATAGAGCTTGAGGTAGTCACCTCATAAAAGTACTTGGGAGTATGGCTAGACGGTACACTGTCCTTCTCTCAGCACATATCAAAGCTGCAGGCTAAAGTTAAATCTAGACTTGGTTTCCTCTATTGTAATCGCTCCTCTTTCACCCCCAGCTGCCAAATCAATTCTGATTCAGATGACCATCCTACTCATGCTAGATTACAGAGACATCATTTATAGATCGGCAGGTAAGGGTGCTCTCGAACGGCTAGATGTTCTTTATCATTCGGCCATCAGATTTGCCACCAATGCTCCTTATAGGATACATCACTACACTCTATACTCCTCTGTAAACTGGTCATCTCTGTATACCCATTGCAAAACCCACTGGTTGATACTTATTTATAAAACCCTCTTAGGCCTCACTCCCACCTATCTGAGATATCTACTGTAGCCCTCATGCTCCACATTCAACACCTGCTCTGGCAGTCACATTCTGTTAAAGGTCCCCAAAGCACACACATCCATGGGTCGCTCCTCTTTTCAGTTCGCCGCAGCTAACGACTTTTAAAAAATCCCCCTTCCCCGCAGGAGTCCTTTTGCTAGGCCGTCTTTACTTATTTGCCTGGTTAAATAAAGGTTTAATTAAAATAAAATCGTAAATCAATGACATTTTTCAAATCCTTTCGGTACAAATTCCAGTTAAACTTGGAGGACAGTTACGCTTCACTACTTACAACCATCTCGATGAAGAGCTACAACTAAGTAAACAGCCGTATTACACTGAAAGATAAGGTCTCCATGCTCATTAGTTTCTCATTAAACATATTTGCTGCTTCTTCACTCAATCCCGTAAGAAAAAAGTCTTCATTCCTAACTGTTTTACATTCTGAGACCAACCAGAAATGTTCTCTTGGCCAAATATTCCCAGATTTTCATAAAACAGCCACAAGTGGTCTCTCCTTTCTGCATCACCACATTTAATGTGAGGAAAAAGAATAGACTAGGGGTGGCTGGTGTGCTTAAATTAGTTAGTTCAGTGCAACAAAATGACATAGTCTACACTGTCCCGCAAAATCATCCTGTGGTCACGCATTTGGGTATTTTAAATGTGGTCACCCTAACACACACACTCATGCGTACCCACCCACCCACCCACCCACCCACCCTCTCATCACATGCGCGCACAGATATGTGTTCAGCGCACACAAGGTGCTTCCCGACTGAAGTCAGAGTACCTCTGAACTGAAACAGGTGGTATTGTGCATTAATATCAATGTGATGCACTGTGAAGATAAGAATTACACTACAGCCCTCTTATAAGAACCACACCTGGTTCTTATAAGAGTTCCTCTGTCTCTACACACAGAAGAGAAGGAGAGAAGGAGAGAAAGAGAGTGTGTGACAGTGAGGTGTACCTTGAAGGAGGCTGAGCTTATACCGGATTCTGCCGTTCCATAGACCCTAGATCCGGATTCTCGCTGAAAGTCACAACCGGTACCGTCAGACGAGGGGCAGGACGAGGGGTTGGGGCGGCAGGGGAGCACACTAAGTGGTGTACGGAGAGCGGGTGGGGGAAGACACTCCAAACGCCGGCAGGAGGAGGGGATGGGGAGTGGCGTTAGAGGGGAGCGGGGGAACCCTAGCGGTTGGGGTTAGTGAGAAAGAAAGAGGCGGAGGAAGGGGGGGATGCTGTAAAAATGGTGTGTGTGTGTGTGGTCAGTGTGTGTGTGTGTGTGGTCAGTGTGTGTGTGTGTGGTCAGTGTGTGTGTGTAATCGTATATAGACCACGCAGGGAAAGAGAGGGAAGGAGTTGCAGTGGACGCGGTGAGCACAACCAGCGGATTGGCTAACGAACAGTGAGAGAGCAATCCCATTGGCTAGCGGAGAGTGTGAGGTCACACGCAGACTCAGGCGTAGCATGCCGTTAGAAACCAGTCAGTTACCGCCTCACGCAGCACATGCCTGTGTGTGTGTGTGCATTACTTTTTATCTGATTATGAGTCTCAGTATGTCTGTGTATTTATGTTTCCGTGTGTGAGAACAAATGTGTTTGCAGAACCTAGTTTTGTAAATGTCGTTTCGGCAGAATCCGGTATCCAATATAAACACAGGTGTGTGTGTGTGTGTATATATATATATATATATATATATATATATATATATATATATATATATATATATATATATATATATATATATATATATATATATCTGCATCACCACATATATATATATATATATATATATATACACACACACTATGTGTTTAAGGTGTCAGTGGATTGTGTGTGTGTGTGTGGTAGCTGTGCATGCATCCATACCTTACTATGGGGGTCTGCAAACATTCTGGTGAAGATCTCGCACAACCTCTTCAACTCCACACGACTGTGGACAAACACACACACACACAATTATACAAAGGTGAATACACCTATGGTAGCATGTATTGCATCAGATAAACAGCATCTCTGTTTGAATAGTCCCTAAAAGGCTTCCAGGTGAAACGGTGCGTTGTGATAGGCTGACCTGAGGGTGCGTTGGTTCTTCAGTAGAGCCTGTAGACCCAGCAGTCCCTCCTTCCTCTCCGACCAGTTGGCACTGGCACAGCGGTTCAACACCTGGGGCACAAAGGGTTAAAGGACATTTAGACTGGGCGGCAGGTAGTTTAGCGGTTAGAGAAGCAAGCCACCAACCAAAGGTTTGCCAGTTCAAATCCCGGGTCTGATGGTAAAAAAATCTGCCGGGAAGTGAGCCGGCAACCAGAGGGTTGCTGGTATCAAATCGTAGATGCTGTTGTGCCCTTGAGCAATGCACTTAACCCCCCACAACAACTGCTCTAAGGTGCCCAGTGTGGCAACCCCCTGCTCCAACCTGTATGTCTCTTTCAGAGGGTTCAGATAAAGAAGTAACATTTTGACTGTGTACAATTGATTAATATTTGTAATCTTAAAATGCCTGGAACTATTGAATCTTCAGCCAGGAATCCACAAGGCATTGGGGAATATGTGAACTGAAGTGCTTGAAGTGATTGAAATAACGGTTCGTGTAATTTGCATATGGTGCCATCAATGACTAATCCAAAATCTGTGTTGTTTCTGACCTCGGCCACGTCCTCAGTCTGTCTCATGTACGTTGGGATGGCTCCTCCATTCCTGGAGCTGTAGGAGCGCTCTGAGCAGGCGCTGGACGCATCACTGTTAGCATCATCATCCGAATACATCCCATAGTTCTCATAGCGCCGCCGCGCTGGCTTCTTCTACGGGGGGAGGAGATAGACAAAAAGAGAGAGAGCGACAGAGAGAGCGACAGCGACAGAGAGCGACAGAGTGACAGAGAGAGAGAGCGACAGAGAGAGAGAGAGCGACAGAGAGAGAGAGAGCGACAGAGAGAGAGAGCGACAGAGAAAGAGAGAGCGACAGAGAGAGAGAGAGCGACAGAGAGAGAGAGCGACAGAGAGAGAGAGAGCGACAGAGAGAGAGAGAGCGACAGAGAGAGAGAGCGACAGAGAAAGAGAGAGCGACAGAGAGAGAGAGAGCGACAGAGAGAGAGAGAGCGACAGAGAGAGAGAGAGCGACAGAGAGAGAGAGAGCGACAGAGAGAGAGAGAGCGACAGAGAGAGAGAGCGACAGAGAGAGAGAGAGCGACAGAGAGAGAGAGCGACAGAGAGAGAGAGAGCGACAGAGAGAGAGAGCGACAGAGAGAGAGAGCAACAG
Organism: Oncorhynchus mykiss; assembly: GCF_057628025.1. Classification (NCBI taxonomy): domain Eukaryota; kingdom Metazoa; phylum Chordata; class Actinopteri; order Salmoniformes; family Salmonidae; genus Oncorhynchus; species Oncorhynchus mykiss. The sequence goes on from NC_143039.1 coordinate 60,508,970, forward strand.
AGAGAGAGAGCGACAGAGAAAGAGAGAGCGACAGAGAGAGAGAGAGCGACAGAGAGAGAGAGAGCGACAGAGAGAGAGAGCGACAGAGAAAGAGAGAGCGACAGAGAAAGAGAGAGCGACAGAGAGAGAGAGAGAGCGACAGAGAAAGAGAGAGCGACAGAGAAAGAGAGAGCGACAGAGAGAGCGACAGAGAGAGAGAGAGAGACAGAGAGAGAGAGAGAGCGACAGAGAGAAAGCGACAGCGACAGAGAGAAAGCGACAGCGACAGAGAGAAAGCGACAGCGGCAGAGAGAAAGCGACAGCGGCAGAGAGAAAGCGACAGCGGCAGAGAGAAAGCGACAGCGGCAGAGAGAAAGCGACAGCGGCAGAGAGAAAGCGACAGCGACAGAGAGAAAGCGACAGCGACAGAGAGAAAGCGACAGCGACAGAGAGAAAGCGACAGCGACAGAGAGAAAGGGACAGCGGCAGAGAGAAAGCGACAGCGGCAGAGAGAAAGCGACAGAGAGAGAGCGACAGAGAGAGAGCGACAGAGAGAGAGAGCGACAGAGAGAGAGAGCGACAGAGAGAGAGAGCGACAGAGAGAGAGAGCGACAGAGAGAGAGAGAGAGCGCGACAGCGACAGAGAGCGACAGAGAGAGAGAGCGACAGAGAGAGAGAGCGACAGAGAGAGAGAGAGCGACAGAGAGAGAGAGAGCGACAGAGAGAGAGAGAGCGACAGAGAGAGAGCGACAGAGAGAGAGCGACAGCGGCAGAGAGAGAGAGCGACAGAGAGAGAGCGACAGAGAGCGACAGAGAGAGCGACAGAGAGAGAGCGACAGAGAGAGAGCGACAGAGAGAGAGAGAGCGACAGAGAGAGAGAGAGCGACAGAGAGAGAGAGAGCGACAGAGAGAGAGAGAGCGACAGAGAGAGAGAGAGCGACAGAGAGAGCGAGAGCGACAGAGAGAGCGAGAGCGACAGAGAGAGCGAGAGCGACAGAGAGCGACAGAGAGTGAGAGAGAGCGACAGAGAGCGACAGAGAGAGAGAGCGACAGAGAAAGAGAGCGACAGAGAAAGAGAGCGACAGAGAAAGAGAGCGACAGAGAAAGAGAGCAACAGAGAAAGAGAGCGACAGAAAGAGAGAGAGCGACAGAGAAAGAGAGAGAGCGACAGAGAAAGAGAGCGACAGAGAGAGAGAGCGACAGAGAAAGAGAACGACAGAGAGAGAAAGAGCAAGTGAGAAACAGAGAGAGAGAAAGAGTGAGAAACAGACTTTCCCTTTAAGTAACATGTACACATCAAATAACACCTTTCAACCCCACCCACCCACACACACACAGCAGTAGGTAGAGACGCTGACCTTGGATCTCATGTCTCCCAACAGCTGAGAGCGTTAAACAGAGGAGGAACCAGGGGTTAGTCACAACACAGCAGTAAGTGTGCGAGAGTGTCTGTGTACAGTATAAGTGTTTGGATGTGTATATATGAGCTACGAGAGATAGAGAGAAGGTAAGAGATTGAGAGATGTAAGAGACAGGGAAGGTGAAAGAGGGGGAGAAAGGAGTTGTCTTAAATATTGTCTCAGTGTGTGTAATGTGTGTATGTGTGTACCAGGGCATCAGCGAGGGCCTCTTCTACATCAGATCCTGTGTTGAGGATTCTCATGGCGCTGACGGATGAGGACAGACGACTGGACTGACTGATACTGTACCCTGACCCTGGAGAGATGAGAGAGCCCGAGAGACGCACACATTACAGATGCAGTCAAACACACAAAACTGCAATCCCTTTCACCCTCATCCCATCAGACGACCTCCCCCACCCTCATCCCATCAGACCTCCTCCCTTCCTCCCACCAGACCTCCTCCCTTCCTCCCACCAGACCTCCTCCCTTCCTCCCACCAGACCTCCTCCCTTTCTCCCACCCTCCTCCCACCAGACCTCCTCCCTTCCTCATCCCATCAGACCCCCTCCCTTCCTCCCACCCTCCTCCCATCAGACCTCCTCCCTTCCACCCTCCTCCCTTCCTCCCACCAGACCTCCTCCCACCAGACTTTATCCCTTTCTCCCACCAGACCCCCTTCCATTCCTTCCACCCTCATCCCATCAGACCTCCTCCCTTCCACCAGACCTCCTCCCACCAGACCTCCTCCCTTCCTCATCCCATCAGACCTCCTCCCTTCCTCCCACTCTCATCCCATCAGACGACCGCCCTTCCTCCCACCCTCATCCCATCAGACCTCCTCCCTTCCTCATCCCATCAGACCACCTCCCTTCCTCATCCCATCAGACCTATTCCCACCAGACCTCATCCCATCAGACCTCCTCCCTTCCACCCATCAGACCGCCAGACCTCCCTTCCACCCAACCTCATCCCAACAGACCTCCTCCCTTCCTCCTCCCACCAGACCTCCTCCCTTCCTCCCACCAGACCTCCTCCCTTCCTCCTACCCTCATCCCATCAGACGACCGCCCTTCCTCCCACCCTCATCCCACCAGACCTCCTCCCCACCACCCAACCCAATCCCATCAGACCTCCTCCCTTCCTCATCCCATCAGACCTCCTCGCTTCCACCGAATGTCATCCCATCAGACCTCCTCCCTTCCTCCCACCAGACCCCCTCCCTTCCTCATCCCATCAGACCTCCTCCCTTCCACCCAACCTAATCCCATCAGACCTCCTCCCTTCCATCCACCCTCATCCCATCAGACCGCCTCCCTTCCACCCACCAGACCTCCTCCCTTCCACCCAACCTAATCCCATCAGACCTCCTCCCTTCCACCCAACCTAATCCCATCAGACGTCCTCCCTTCCTCATCCCATCAGACCTCCTCCCTTCCACCCAACGTCATCCATCAGACCTCCTCCCTTCCACCAGACCTCCCTTCCTCATCCCATCAGACCTCCTCCCTTCCACCCAACGTCATCCCACCAGACCTCCTCCCTTCCTCATCCCATCAGACCCCCTTCCATTCCTCCCACCCTCCTCCCATCAGACCTCCTCCCTTCCACCAGACCTCCTCCCTTCCTCCTCCCACCAGACCTCCTCCCTTCCTCATCCCATCAGACCTCCTCCCTTCCTCCCACTCTCATCCCATCAGACGACCGCCCTTCCTCCCACCCTCATCCCATCAGACCTCCTCCCTTCCTCATCCCATCAGACCACCTCCCTTCCTCATCCCATCAGACCTATTCCCACCAGACCTCATCCCACCAGACCTCCTCCCTTCCACCCACCAGACCTCATCCCATCAGACTTCCTCCCTTCCATCCACCCTCATCCCATCAGACCTCCTCCCTTCCATCCACCCTCATCCCATCAGACCGCCTCCCTTCCACCCACCAGACCTCATCCCATCAGACCTCCTCCCTTCCATCCACCCTCATCCCATCAGACCTCCTCCCTTCCATCCACCCTCATCCCATCAGACCGCCTCCCTTCCTCCTTCAATACTCCCCCCCTTCCCTACCCACCCTATCCCATAACCCTTCAATACCCCCTCCCCAGCTAGATGGCATGGTGAATAAATTACAAAAATATGACCAAATGACCCCCAAGAGCTGTGACCAAAGCATGATGGGAGTAAATAAACAAACATGGAGGACGCCGTGTCCGTGTTGATGGGAGGGAGGCGGGACTAAATTCAGGAAATAGATGAGTGAGAGAACAGAGTAACAAATGCATCCTCAAATGGAGATGGAATGGTTGTCATGGCAACTGAACGGGGTGGAGGAAGCATGCGTTTCCGGCGGAAGCTTGAGGTCCAGGAAGAGAACGAAGGAAAAGAATAACGGAGAAAGAAAGAGCAGATCTAGAAAACGGGAAAAAATAAAAGATGTATGGAGAACGTAAAATAGGAGTCAAGCGGAAGGAGGGAGCAAAAGAGGATAGAGGTACTCATCGTTCACCTGCGGCCCCTAAAGCATCGGCGGTATGGAGAGCTCCAGTGGAGCGAGAGTAGTGCCGCGACGCTGCAACAATGAACCCCACACACACGCAGAGAACCACACACACAAAACAGCCCCCCCATCGTTAGAACTCACAGTGTGAGAGAAAGAGACCCAGAACCACACAGCAACATGTCAGTGTGTGTGATTAGTAGCCCTCAGAGTCCAGTTCTGCTTCCCTACAGAGTCTGACAGTACTCCATTTCACGAGTCATGTCAGCTAGCCAGTCCAAACGACAGTGGATACAATGTCATCCCCAAAATGACAGTCTTGTTGTTAGATCAACTGTACACAAGGTGGTCAATTTTGTTGTTCCATATTGTTGGCTTGTGTCTTTGTTTTACTATGTGGTATCTATGATGTGTGTGTGTGTGTGTACGCGCAAACTAAGTGCATGTGTGATATCTATGACGTGATGTGTGTTACTCACCCAGGGGTGTAAAGGAGCGTACAGGGCTGGTGTCTCTGCTGCTCTCTCTGCTGGCCTCCCTGCTGCAGCCCTGACTCATACTGGGCCGGGGGATACGACTGCCCCGAGCTACAGTACCATGTTACCAGGGGACGGACGGGGAAGAGGAAAGGAAGAAAGAAAGATAGAAAGCAACAAATAAACAGAGAGAGGACAAAGGAAAGAGAGAGTCATAAGAGTGACACCCTGATAGAGACAGGACTGAAAAAGAGCACAGCTCTACTGGCTCCATGGGTGAGTCTCAGTCTACAGTGGTTTAGAAAGGAAGCCACAGTAGACTGTTGAGACACAGCCCTAGAGAGCTCAGGACTGCTGGGCTCAGAAATAACATGTATATAAACAATTTCAGCACTCACTCACTGACGCACGCACACACAGGCACACACACATAGGCACACACACACACACACACAGGCACACACACACACACAGGCACAGCAGGACAGAAGGAGGAAATGAGAAGCAGATGAAAGACCAGGGGTGAGGATCTCTGTTTTCATCCAATAAGCATCAAGCTCATCCTGACTGTTTATTGGCCAAAGCCAGCATCCACACACCAATCAGAGTTAATCACAGAGAACTTATGGGGGAACCAATGACGCTTCACCGATCCTATGAAGCTTCACCGATCTTATGATGCTTCATTCATACCTGCGGCCAATTGGTTAGTGGGAAGATGCAAATTGTCTAGGAGAGGGGGTGACCTTGATAATTTATTGTTAAAACGAGAGGCTGCCTAGATCTTTAACTTAAAGACCCTTGCTCTCTTCCGTCTCAATCATTGTTGTGATTGTGACTTGCCATTGTAATTGTTTGTAAGCTTGTGTAGTCCAACAGGAATTTATGATCGTATGTTGTTTGTATGCTGTTCTTTGTATGCCATTTTAATATTTGATAATTAACCAATGATATTAGGCCACTCCTGGCCATGATTACAGACACCTGTGTCTTTTGACATTACATAAACGAGTCATCCCGCAGTGTTTGTGATTACACCCTGATGAAGACAGCTTGGCTGTCGAAAGGTTGGTAAGTACATTTTTGCATCTGAGCTCCTAGAGTGTGCGGCTCTCTTTTATCTTACTTTCAAGTTTTCTACTCCGCTAGCCAGCACCTCGCCCTAAATAGGTGTGCGTTTCTTTTTCTTCAAGATAAAAATTGTCACCATGATTATCATGACAACCCATCACCATGGCAACACACAGCCATGCGTTCGGTGGTTAGAGAGGAGGATACTGGAATTTTGAGGCGGCGAGTGACAGCCTGACGGAAGGCTGAAATGGTTTGAGCGAGAGAAATGGAGGGAGATGGAGAGATGAAGATAGAGGGCTAGAGAGTGAAATGGAGGGACGGAGAAGAGGAAGAGAAAGAGGGAGAGATTGAGGGATGCGGGTGGAGTTGTCAGAGAGACGAGTCGGAGAGTTCTTACCTCCTCTGCTTGCGCCGTTGTAGATGGAACTAATACTGGAGGGAGCTAGAGACCAGAGGAAGGAGAGGAAGGAGAGGAAGGAGAAGGAAAGAGGGAGTAAAATAGAGGTCAGCTTGAAATTAGTTCTCGCTTTCAAAGTTGTTGGAGAAAGGATGCGGCGGTAAGGGGAACATGTGATTGGTGGGGATTGATCAAGTTGTTGGAGGCAGACTGCTGTGTGTGAGACCTGTCAATCTCTGGGCCTTAGCCAATCAGACGTGAGCAGGAACAAACAGAAACAGGCCAATGGAGGAGGGAAATGATTTATTGGTTTAGCAATAACAAACAAAGTAAACAAAATAAAAAACCCATGCATCCTGTCAATGGAGGGAAAAGAGGAGGCTTGGTAACCAGGCAGGTAAGACAAGGGGCTGGGATGGGTCACTATGATAATGACTGGATGTGTCATCAAGATGAAACCAGGCAGGTAAGACAAGGGGCTGGGATGGGTCACTATGATGGTGACTGGATGTGTCATCAAGATGAAACCAGGCAGGTAAGACAAGGGGCTGGGATGGGTCACTATGATGGTGACTGGATGTGTCATCAAGATGAAACCAGGCAGGTAAGACAAGGGGCTGGGATGGGTCACTATGATGGTGACTGGATGTGTCATCAAGATGAAACCAGGCAGGTAAGACAAGGGGCTGGGATGGGTCACTATGATGGTGACTGGATGTGTCATCAAGATGAAACCAGGCAGGTAAGACAAGGGGCTGGGATGGGTCACTATGATAATGACTGGATGTGTCATCAAGATGAAACCAGGCAGGTAAGACAAGGGGCTGGGATGGGTCACTATGATAATGACTGGATGTGTCATCAAGATGAAACCAGGCAGGTAAGACAAGGGGCTGGGATGGGTCACTATGATGGTGACTGGATGTGTCATCAAGATGAAACCAGGCAGGTAAGACAAGGGGCTGGGATGGGTCACTATGATGGTGACTGGATGTGTCATCAAGATGAAACCAGGCAGGTAAGACAAGGGGCTGGGATGGGTCACTATGATGGTGACTGGATGTGTCATCAAGATGAAACCAGGCAGGTAAGACAAGGGGCTGGGATGGGTCACTATGATAATGACTGGATGTGTCATCAAGATGAAACCAGGCAGGTAAGACAAGGGGCTGGGATGGGTCACTATGATAATGACTGGATGTGTCATCAAGATGAAACCAGGCAGGTAAGACAAGGGGCTGGGATGGGTCACTATGATAATGACTGGATGTGTCATCAAGATGAAACCAGGCAGGTAAGACAAGGGGCTGGGATGGGTCACTATGATGGTGACTGGATGTGTCATCAAGATGAAACCAGGCAGGTAAGACAAGGGGCTGGGATGGGTCACTATGATAATGACTGGATGTGTCATCAAGATGAAACCAGGCAGGTAAGACAAGGGGCTGGGATGGGTCACTATGATAATGACTGGATGTGTCATCAAGATGAAACCAGGCAGGTAAGACAAGGGGCTGGGATGGTCACTATGATGGTGACTGGATGTGTACTCACCGACAGACAGGCGTGTAGGGGAGGAGTCTCGTGAGCAGCCCTGGCTGCGGGGGATGCGGCTACGTCTCCCTCCAGCCCCAGCTAGGACCCTCTGGGCTCCAGAACCCAGAGTACTCAGAGCGGTACTGGTCAGGACGCGACCCGGAGAACCACTCCGACTGCCGGCTAGAGAGAGCGGGAGGGAAGAGAGTTAGAGACGCACACATAGACCACACACTTGTCATGCGTGGGACCCTATTGTCTAAGGAATAACAACATCAACAACCCCTAACCCCTTCAGTGTCTGCAGCCGACCTGGGTTGAACACATAGGTCAAACACTTGTTTTGGGACTATTATTCCCATTATTTCAATAGTAAATCAGGCTCAACTAAAGTCTGAGAGTATTTGACTGTATTATTGACCCAGGTCTGGTTAGCAGATCAGAAGGAACTAGATGTGTAGGAACATGGTGAATGGGCTCAATGGATTTCAGGGTTAGGGGTTGTTTTCAACCAGATTCAGGGGACCAGCTTTGGCGGCCATCTTGGGACTGTCATCATTTCAGTGGGTCGTTTGCTTATTCCCAAATAATTACATGGAGTACAATATATGTTTTTCATTCCAGTCTCCAATCACCCGGCCCATAATGCATTGTGCTGAATGTCACAGATCTACACATGCCTTTGTGATCTTTTAACTCATGAGACAGAGACGTGAAGAAGTGCTGAAAGTGAAATGTGGACAGAGAGGGTCATGTGACATGAGTGAGACAAACACTGTTTATCACTCAACGGAAACATATCACATCAATCTATTTCACCACACATACGCAGAATACAAACTTACACACTACACAGTCTAGGCTACACAGTCTAGTCTACACACACCACCACAATTGACCTCTAACACCAAGTGAATTGGAGCTAACACTTTGTGACTAAGCAAGGAATAGATGGGACTACCCCAGTGTACTACAACTCCACCTCAGAGTGGTCTGTTCTGTCAGAGCATGCTGGTCACATGGCATTCTACCTCCCATGCATCAGAATCACCAATGCATCTCTCTCATCCTATCTGCTCCCTCCTAACAGGTAGACACAGGCCTCAGCTCAGAGCACAAGTAGTCATAAGGCAGGCAGCCATGTTCTGGTTTAAACTACAAGTCCCAGCATGCTTCAGCCAGAGAGGGGGTGGAGCTTTAGGTGACCAGCTTTGTTGAGGGGTGAGAAGAGGTGAGGGGTGAGAGAAGGGGTGATTAGGGTGAAGGTAACAGGTAGTACACGTTAGACTCTTACCACCAATGGGGGTAGCAGACTGAGATCCTGCACCAATGAGAAGGCAGGATTGGAGAGGGGAGCGGGGACAGGAACAGGAAGTTAAACCAGATGAATTATGGGTGTTAGAGCACAAAGCACCATGGGAGTTATCATGGGAGCATTCCGAGGCGAGAGACTGAGAGCAACAATGACCACGCTTCAAACACGGAAATACATGTATCAATTAAATAGAAATAAATATAGAATAAACTATGAATGCTGAGACACAAGGAGCCAGCTGTGATGCTTGATGGAAGAACGGTAGAGCACTGCATGATGGGTAGCCGGTGTGTGACGCAGCAGTATCACTGACGAAGCAAAGCAGCCTCACAATGGAGGAAATAAAAACACCTCAAAGTACAAATGCTCTAACACACACACACACACACACACACACACACACACACACACACACACACACACACACACACACAGCCAAAACCTGCACTGCCCAACCACAGCTCTCTGTCCCAAAGACATCTCACCATCATTATTAATTGTCTCTTGCTCTCAATCCGTAAGTCTATTGACACACCAGTACGTCAATCTAAGTAACAGAATTTAAAAAAAATTAAAATAGACATCCTTTAGTTTATTCTAGAGATAGATTTTTTGTATGGGCTACGTCTCAATCCGCCGTATCCACCCATGTCAGCCTTCCACATCTGCGGTGGAAAGTGGCCGAGCTGCAGCGGTGTTGTCAGACCATGAGACATCTCACAAAAACTTCTGTAGTGTCAGAACGGTTGTGCCTACAATCTAATGTGGAAAGATAAGACCCTCTGTGGAAAGGGGAGAACCTCACAAACACAAGTGTCACAGGACTCTCCTGAAAGTAACCCATACAAATGAATGGAAGTATGGAGGTAGTTTTTTAGCAGAAATAATAAGGGGTTAAATGTGTTGTCTTTTTTGCCATTTATGAATGTGTATTCAATGTGTTACTAAGGGCTATAGCAGTAAAGGCCAAATTCAATATTTTCTCAAATATGTTTTTTTATAAAAATAAATGACACCCCCCCCCCCCCCAACGGCTTTGACTTTGAGGTTAACCTCTCGTTCCTTGAATCTGTTCTGTTTTTTTCTGTCAGGTTGAGCCTTAAACAGATCCCATTTTTCAAATTAAAACCATCATGATGGTTTGGGGGCCTCATCGTCACTACAGTATATGTAATAACAAAGGAGATCAAACCAGTCAACACACTCTTGATTTGAGAGTGCTGCACCAACTTGATTTGCTGAGTTGGCTCCTGTTTTTGTCATGTTTTGGTATTTTTGATTAACTATTGGCAGAACTGGACTTTTCACACCAACCAACACACCACTCTTTGTGATGAGACAACAGAGCATGCAGAGAACACACACACACACACACTCTCAACAAACAACGGTGACCATGAGAGCAACATAATGGGTCCATCTACCCCACTGCAACACACACACAGAATACCTGGCGTGCAATCTGATTCGTCGGAACCTAAGAGGTATAAAAAACATTTGCAGGAGCTTATTGTCTGTGAGGGATACCAGCAGTGACTATAGAAAGAGAGTGTGTATAACTCATCTTATATTCTCTGTGAGGGATACCATACCACCGTATAACTCAACTTATATTCTCTGTGAGGGATACCAGCAGTGACTATAGAAAGAGTGTGTATAACTCATCTTATATTCTCTGTGAGGGATACCATACCACCGTATAACTCATCTTATATTCTCTGTGAGGGATACCAGCAGTGACTATAGAAAGAGTGTGTATAACTCATCTTATATTCTCTGTGAGGGATACCAGCAGTGACTATAGAAAGAGAGTGTGTATAACTCATCTTATATTCTCTGTGAGGGATACCAGCAGTGACTATAGAAAGAGAGTGTGTATAACTCATCTTATATTCTCTGAGGGATACCAGCAGTGACTATAGAAAGAGTGTATAACTCATATTCTCTGAGGGATACCAGCAGTGACTATAGAAAGAGAGTGTGTATAACTCATCTTGTATTCTCTGAGGGATACCAGCAGTGACTATAGAAAGAGAGTGTGTATAACTCATCTTATATTCTCTGTGAGGGATACCAGCAGTGACTATAGACAGAGAGTGTGTATAACTCATCTTATATTCTCTGTGAGGGATACCAGCAGTGACTATAGAAAGAGAGTGTGTATAACTCATCTTATATTCTCTGAGGGATACCAGCAGTGACTATAGAAAGAGAGTGTGTATAACTCATCTTGTATTCTCTGAGGGATACCAGCAGTGACTATAGAAAGAGTGTATAACTCATCTTATATTCTCTGTGAGGGATACCAGCAGTGACTATAGAAAGAGAGTGTGTATAACTCATCTTGTATTCTCTGAGGGATACCAGCAGTGACTATAGAAAGAGAGTGTGTATAACTCATCTTATATTCTCTGTGAGGGATACCAGCAGTGACTATAGACAGAGAGTGTGTATAACTCATCTTATATTCTCTGTGAGGGATACCAGCAGTGACTATAGAAAGAGAGTGTGTATAACTCATCTTATATTCTCTGAGGGATACCAGCAGTGACTATAGAAAGAGAGTGTGTATAACTCATCTTGTATTCTCTGAGGGATACCAGCAGTGACTATAGAAAGAGTGTATAACTCATATTCTCTGAGGGATACCAGCAGTGACTATAGAAAGAGAGTGTGTATAACTCATCTTGTATTCTCTGAGGGATACCAGCAGTGACTATAGAAAGAGAGTGTGTATAACTCATCTTGCAAAAACACACGCACGCTCAAATACACTCAAAGTAATAAGGCAGTGGAAGATTGTGTGTATGTGAGGGATGTGGTATTTGAGGCTCAGAAACTGTGTGAACGTGTTGTGCGTGTGTGTGCTTCTTCTTACGTTGTGACTGGGACACCATCTTGGTGCGGGTGCGTCCCCGGGAGTCCACCTGGCTGACGCTGGTCACCGTGGTGAGAGGCTGCTTGGTCCTCAGACGACCTGAGGTCAGAGGTCATACTGTTAGATTGGACACTGACTAGACACACTCATTTTCTCACACACACACTTTCTGAATAGAACAGAGCCCTCCACCCTCCACTACTAAGCAATAAGCACTAGTTTAGAGGTAAGAAGCCCTATGGCTGAATACTACTTGGTCAAAATATAGGTATATAGATAACTAACTACAGGCTACAAAGAAACTAGTCGTACAGTCTATAACTACAGTACCTACTACTGTCTTACCATTGACTGACCTGGCCCCTAAAATCAGACAGAGAGGGGGAGGGGTGTGTCATTGGTCAAAGGTCATATAAAGTGATGTAGGGTGTTTAAAGTGAGTGGGTTTTTTGAACGGCGCATTAAATCCCATGTATTATTATTATGTAGCTACGCAGACTAAATATGACTGTTAATAAACATTAACATTAAATCCCATGTATTATTATTATGTAGCTACGCAGACTAAATATGACTGTTAATAAACAATATAACATTAAATCCCATGTATTATTATTATGTAGCTACGCAGACTAAATATGACTGTTAATAAACATTAACATTAAATCCCATGTATTATTATTATGTAGCTACGCAGACTAAATATGACTGTTAATAAACATTAACATTAAATCCCATGTATTATTATTATGTAGCTACGCAGACTAAATATGACTGTTAATAAACATTAACATTAAATCCCATGTATTATTATTATGTAGCTACGCAGACTAAATATGACTGTTAATAAACAATATAACATTAAATCCCATGTATTATTATTATGTAGCTACGCAGACTAAATATGACTGTTAATAAACATTAACATTAAATCCCATGTATTATTATTATGTAGCTACGCAGACTAAATATGACTGTTAATAAACATTAACATTAAATCCCATGTATTATTATTATGTAGCTACGCAGACTAAATATGACTGTTAATAAACATTAACATTAAATCCCATGTATTATTATTATGTAGCTACGCAGACTAAATATGACTGTTAATAAACATTAACATTAAATCCCATGTATTATTATTATGTAGCTACGCAGACTAAATATGACTGTTAATAAACATTAACATTAAATCCCATGTATTATTATTATGTAGCTACGCAGACTAAATATGACTGTTAATAAACATTAACATTAAATCCCATGTATTATTATTATGTAGCTACGCAGACTAAATATGACTGTTAATAAACAAAATAACATTAACATCAGAAGTTCTTTCCTTATTTCATAAATGTAATTTGAGAATGAGTGTGAGAGAACAGCCGAACAGCAGAGGGCACCATGGTTACAGACTGGCTGGGGTGACAGAGTTGCTGTCCAGGGCCACCACCCAGAATACACAGGAGGGAGGGATGAATGAGGGAAAAAGGAAAAGAATAGCGTGAGGTGTTTCTGAGCGGAGGAGAGTGAAACAGGAGGAGATGATCTTACCATCCATTTTATCAGAGGCATCATCTTTAGTGGCAGAGAGCGAGAGAACAATAACGGTGAAGTGAGAAGGTGAAGAAAAGAGAGAAGAGAAGGAGAGTGGTATAGTGTGTGTTAGTAAGAGAACATAGTTCAAACAGAGAATCATGCAGGAACAACAACTAAAACACCTAACAAATACACACTGACAGACCATAGCTACACAAACACACAGACATAACACAGACAGGCAGCAAGCAGACAGACAGGCTAACAGCCCCTCCGACAGAGAAACCTAGGATAGGAGAGAGATGCAGGCAGTGTATTCAGATATCGAGAGGAGTTCAGCCTAGGTCTTGAAAGCAGCAGGAAACCATAACACACAGCACGTTGACTGAGAGTGTGTGTGTCAGTTATTGAATGATTAATTGATAGACTGACAGACAGCTGACTGATGTAGACAGATGTCTAAACTGTGTCTGATTGGTTGGTTGGTTGGTTGGTTCGCTGCCAGGTTCGATTGACAGCTGCCTTACCCAATGACGAGTAGGAACCGGGGGTCAGTCTCCCCGCCCCCACCTGCCCGATGTGCCGCTGCTTAGCAACCGTTGCTGCATTAACATCCACATCGCTACGGGAACGCTGCAGGGAGCCTGGCGACGCCCCGCCCTTATGACCAGCCGGGACTGGGAGGGGGAGGGAGGATATATACAGACAAACACACAAACACCACATCACAATACAAACACCACCACATACTATACAATCACTTGCCTGGACATAAACACATACAGACATACACACATATCTACACTGAACAAAAATATAAACGCAACATGTAAAGTGTTGGTCCATGTTTCATGAGCTGAAACAAAAGATCCCAGACATTTTCCATATGCACAAAATGCTTATTTCTCTCACATTTTGTGCACAAATTTGTTTACATCCCTGATAGTGAGCGTTTCTCCTTTCCAAAGATAATCCATCCACCTGACAAGTGTGGCATATGAAGAAGTTGACCATAACATGATCATTACACAGGTGCACCTTGTGCTGGGGGCAATAAAAGGCCACTTTAAAATGCGAGTATTTCTGTCTGTAATAAAGCCCTTTTGTGTGGACAACCTCATTCTGATTGGCTGGGCCTGCCTCCCCAGTGGGTGCGCCTCTGTCTGGTCAAGTGAAATACATAGATTAGGGCCTGAAAAATGTAAATTGACTGATTTCCTTATATGAAAAAAAATCCAAGAAATTGTTGCGGTTATATTTTTGTTCAGTATAAATGTGTGAATAGACAAACATACACAAATAACGTACACACCACTTGTACAAGATCAGGAATGATATGATCAATACCGGTATTTGTGTGCGTGTGTGTGTGTGTTTGTGTTTCACCTCTACCAGGAGCAGCTGACCATTTAGACGACAGAGGACGACTGGGAGAGGTAGAGAGAGAGGTAGAGAGAGAGCGCGATGTAGGTAGAGAGAGAGGTAGAGAGCGCAATGTAGAGAGAGAGAGAGAGAGCGAGAGAGAGAGAGAGAGAGAGAGAGAGCGATGTAGAGAGAGAGAGAGAGAGAGCGATGTGTAGAGAGAGAGAGAGAGCGCGATGTGTAGAGAGAGAGAGAGAGCGCGATGGAGAGAGAGAGAGAGATCACGATGTAGAGAGAGAGAGAGAGCGATGTAGAGAGAGAGAGAGCGATGTAGAGAGAGAGAGAGCGATGTAGAGAGAGAGAGAGCGATGTAGAGAGAGAGAGAGCGATGTAGAGAGAGAGAGAGCGATGTAGAGAGAGAGAGAGAGAGCGATATAGAGAGAGAGAGAGCGCGATAGAGAGAGAGAGCGCGATAGAGAGAGAGAGCGCGATAGAGAGAGAGAGCGCGAGAGAGCGCGATAGAGAGCGAGAGCACAAGAGAGCGAGAGCGCAATAGAGAGAGAGCGCAATAGAGAGAGAGAGAGCGCAATAGAGAGAGCGCAATAGAGAGAGAGAGCGCAATAGAGAGAGAGCGCAATAGAGAGAGAGCGCAATAGAGAGAGAGAGCGCAATAGAGAGAGAGAGCGCAATAGAGAGAGAGAGCGCAAGAGAGAGAGAGCGCAATAGAGAGAGAGCGCAATAGAGAGAGAGCGCAATATAGAGAGAGCGCAATATAGAGAGAGAGAGCACGCAATAGAGAGAGAGAGCACGCAATAGAGAGCGAGAGCACGCAATAGAGAGAGAGAGCACGCAATAGAGAGAGAGAGCGCGCAATAGAGAGAGAGAGAGAGCGCGCAATAGAGAGAGCGCAATAGAGAGAGAGAGCGCAATAGAGAGCGAGAGCGCAATAGAGAGAGAGAGCGCAATAGAGAGAGAGAGCGCGCAATAGAGAGAGAGAGCGCAATAGAGAGAGAGAGCGCGCAATAGAGAGAGAGAGCGCAATAGAAAGAGAGAGCGCAATAGAAAGAGAGAGCGCAATAGAGAGAGAGCGCAATAGAGAGAGAGAGCGCAATAGAGAGAGAGAGCGCAATAGAGAGAGAGAGCGCAATAGAGAGAGAGAGCGCAATAGAGAGAGAGAGCGCAATAGAGAGAGAGAGCGCAATAGAGAGAGAGAGCGCAATAGAGAGAGAGAGCGCAATAGAGAGAGAGAGCGCAATAGAGAGAGAGAGCGCAATAGAGAGAGAGAGCGCAATAGAGAGAGAGAGCGCAATAGAGAGAGAGAGCGCAATAGAGAGAGAGCGCAATAGAGAGAGAGAGCGCAATAGAGAGAGAGAGCGCAATAGAGAGAGAGAGCGCAATAGAGAGAGAGCGCAATAGAGAGAGAGAGCGCAATAGAGAGAGAGAGCGCAATAGAGAGAGAGCGCAATAGAGAGAGAGAGCGCAATAGAGAGAGAGAGCGCAATAGAGAGAGAGAGCGCAATAGAGAGAGAGCGCAATAGAGAGAGAGAGCGCAATAGAGAGAGAGAGCGCAATAGAGAGAGAGAGCGCAATAGAGAGAGAGAGCGCAATAGAGAGAGAGCGCAATAGAGAGAGAGCTCAATAGAGAGAGAGAGCGCAATAGAGAGAGAGAGCGCAATAGAGAGAGAGCGCAATAGAGAGAGAGAGAGGTAGAGAGAGAAGTAGAGAGAGAGAACAATATTACTTATTGGGTACTTCTGAGCCGCTCCCCCCCCAAAAAAACTATTAGGTTAAACACTGCATGGTTAAAAGGTCAGGGGTCAGGGGCCATTACTTGAGGCTCTCCTGTGAAGAGGAAGAGGAGCGGTCACTCTGAGGAAGAGACGCCACGCTCCCGGCATTCCTGAGAGACGACTGGAGGCTCCTCTGATAGGACGGTTCTAACGAGTTGAACAGAGAGTCCGCCTCTCCCGGAAAATGGTTCCTCAGACCCCAGTACGCCCTGAGAGAGGGAGGGGGAGAGAGAGAGGTGTGAGATAAGGAGATAGTGAGTATGTGTATAGGAAAATGGTTCCTCAGACCCCAGTACGCCCTGAGAGAGGGAGGGGGAGAGAGAGAGGTGTGAGAGAAGGATATAGTGAGTATGTGTATAGGAAAATGTGTGTGTGTGTGTGTGTGTGTGTGTGTGTCTTACTTGCGGGCCTCTACTCTGGCCTCTGCGTCGGCATCTGCAATCCCCTTCTTAATGCTCGCTACCATCACTGCTGTATGTCTGAGAGAGAGACAGACAGAGAAGGTGAACATGTGTACAACACTCAACCAAGATTCCATTCGCATTAAAACGGCCCTATATTTGTCTGTCTGGCTGTGTGTTGAACTCTCACCTCTCCAGAGTCTGGGTCTGCCACTCCTGCAGCAGCAGGTCCAAGAAGTCAAAACATTTCCTGAGGGAAGAAGAAACATCATCATTACTACAATCCTCTTCATGTTCATCTTCATCATTACAATCATCAATGATTATTTTTGTAACCATATGCATCATGCCACCTTCTGACGGCCACAGACTTGCAGGTGCAGTTACTGGTGATCAGGGGAATGAGTCTGGGAACATGTGTGTGCTGCAGAGAGACAGAAATACAAACTCAGTCATTTTATTATATGTGTTACCTGTGTGTGTGTGTGTGTGTGTGTGTGTGTGTGTGTGTGCATGCTAGATGTGTGTCTGTGTTAAGTCAACGTGTGTGTGTGTGTGCGCGCACGCGCACTAGCTGTGTGTCTGTGTTACGTCAACGTGTGTGTGTGTGTGTGTGTGTGTGTGTGTGTGTGTGTGTGTGCGCGCGTTAGCTGTGTGTCTGTGTTACGTCACCGTGTGTGTGTGTGTGTGTGTGCGCGTTAGCTGTGTGTCTGTGTTACATCAACGTGTGTGTGTGTGTGTGTGTGTGTGCGTTAGCTGTGTGTCTGTGTTACGTCAACGTGTGTGTGTGTGCGCGTGTGTGTGCGTTAGCTGTGTGTCTGTGTTACGTCAACGTATGTGTGTGTGTGTGTGTGCGCGCGTTAGTTGTGTGTCTGTGTTATGTCAACGTGTGTGTGTGTGTGTGCGTTAGCTGTGTGTCTGTGTTACGTCAACGTGTGTGTGTGTGTGTGCGTTAGCTGTGTGTCTGTGTTACGTCAACGTGTGTGTGTGTGTGCGCGCGTTAGCTGTGTGTCTGTTACGTCAACGTGTGCGCGCGCGTTAGCTGTGTCTGTGTTACGTCAACGTGTGTGTGTGTGTGCGCGCGTTAGCTGTGTGTCTGTTACGTCAACGTGTGCGCGCGCGTTAGCTGTGTCTGTGTTACGTCAACGTGTGTGTGTGTGTGCGCGCGTTAGCTGTGTGTCTGTGTTACGTCAACGTGTGTGTGTGTGCGCGCGTTAGCTGTGTGTCTGTGTTACGTCAACGTGTGTGTGTTACGTCAATGTGTGTGTGTGTGTGTGCGCGCGTTAGCTGTGTGTCTGTGTTACGTCAACGTGTGTGTGTGTGCGCGCGTTAGCTGTGTGTCTGTGTTACGTCAACGTGTGTGTGTGTGTGTGTGTGTGTGTGTGTGTGTGTGTGTGTGTGTGTGTGCGCGCGTTAGCTGTGTGTCTGTGTTACGTCAACGTGTGTGCGTGCACGTTAGCTGTGTGTCTGTTACGTCAACGTGTGTGTGTGTGTGTGTGTGTGTGTGTGTGTGCGCGTTAGCTGTGTGTCTGTGTTACGTCAACGTGTGTGTGTGTGTGCGCGTTAGCTGTGTGTCTGTGTTACGTCAACGTGTGTGTGTGTGTGTGTTAGCTGTGTGTCTGTGTTACGTCAACGTGTGTGTGTGTGTGCGCGCGTTAGCTGTGTGTCTGTTACGTCAACGTGTGTGTGTGTGTGTGTGCGTGCGCGTTAGCTGTGTGTCTGTGTTACGTCAACGTGTGTGTGTGTGTGCGTTAGCTGTGTGTCTGTGTTACGTCAACGTGTGTGTGTGTGTGTGTGTGCGTTAGCTGTGTGTCTGTGTTACGTCAACGTGTGTGTGTGTGTGCGTTAGCTGTGTGTCTGTGTTACGTCAACGTGTGTGTGTGTGTGTGCGTTAGCTGTGTGTCTGTGTTACGTCAACGTGTGTGTGTGTGTGTGTATTAGCTGTGTGTCTGTGTTACGTCAACGTGTGTGTGTGTGTGTGTGTGTGTGTGTGTGTGTGTGTGTGTGTGTGTGTGCGCGCGCGTTAGCTGTGTGTCTGTGTTACGTCAACGTGTGTGTGTGTGTGCGCGCGTTAGCTGTGTGTCTGTGTTACGTCAACGTGTGTGTGTGTGCGCGCGTTAGCTGTGTCTGTGTTACGTCAACGTGTGTGTGTGTGTGCGCGCGTTAGCTGTGTGTCTGTGTTACGTCAACGTGTGTGTGTGCGCGCGCGCGTTAGCTGTGTGTCTGTGTTACGTCAACGCGCGTGTGTGTGTGTGTGTTACGTCAACGCACGTGTGTGTGTGTTACGTCAACGCGCGTCTGTGTGTGTTACGTCAACGCGCGTCTGTGTGTGTTACGTCAACGCGCGTCTGTGTGTGTTACGTCAACGCGCGTCTGTGTGTTACGTCAACGCGCGTCTGTGTGTGTTACGTCAACGCGCGTCTGTGTGTGTTACGTCAACGCGCGTCTGTGTGTGTTACGTCAACGCGCGTCTGTGTGTGTTACGTCAACGCGCGTCTGTGTGTGTTACGTCAACGCGCGTCTGTGTGTGTTACGTCAACGCGCGTCTGTGTGTGTTACGTCAACGCGCGTCTGTGTGTGTTACGTCAACGCGCGTCTGTGTGTGTTACGTCAACGCGCGTCTGTGTGTGTTACGTCAACGCGCGTCTGTGTGTGTTACGTCAACGCGCGTCTGTGTGTGTTACGTCAACGCGCGTCTGTGTGTGTTACGTCAACGCGCGTCTGTGTGTGTTACGTCAACGCGCATCTGTGTGTGTTACGTCAACGCGCGTCTGTGTGTGTTACGTCAACGCGCGTCTGTGTGTGTTACGTCAACGCGCGTCTGTGTGTGTTACGTCAACGCGCGTCTGTGTGTGTTACGTCAACGCGCGTCTGTGTGTGTTACGTCAACGCGCGTCTGTGTGTGTTACGTCAACGCGCGTCTGTGTGTGTTACGTCAACGCGCGTCTGTGTGTGTTACGTCAACGCGCGTCTGTGTGTGTTTCGTCAACGCGCGTCTGTGTGTGTTACGTCAACGCGCGTCTGTGTGTGTTTCGTCAACGCGCGTCTGTGTGTGTTACGTCAACGCGCGTGTGTGTGTGTGTTACGTCAACGCGCGTCTGTGTGTGTTACGTCAACGCGCGTCTGTGTGTGTTACGTCAACGCGCGTCTGTGTGTGTTACGTCAACGCGCGTCTGTGTGTGTTACGTCAACGCGCGTCTGTGTGTGTTACGTCAACGCGCGTCTGTGTGTGTTACGTCAACGCGCGTCTGTGTGTGTTACGTCAACGCGCGTCTGTGTGTGTTTCGTCAACGCGCGTCTGTGTGTGTTTCGTCAACGCGCGTCTGTGTGTGTTACGTCAACGTGTGTGTGTGTGTGTGTGTGTGTGTGTTACGTCAACGCGTGTGTGTTACGTCAACGCGTGTGTGTGTGTGTGTGTGTTACGTCAACGCGTGTGTGTGTTACGTCAACGTGTGTGTGTGTGTGTGTGTGTGTTACGTCAACGCGTGTGTGTGTTACGTCAACGCGTGTGTGTGTTACGTCAACGTGTGTGTGTGTTACGTCAACGTGTGTGTGTGTGTGTGTTACGTCAACGTGTGTGTGTGTGTGTGTTACGTCAACGCGCGTGTGTGTGTTACGTCAACGTGTGTGTGTGTGTGTTACGTCAACGTGTGTGTGTGTGTGTTACATCAACGTGTGTGTGTGTGTGTTACGTCAACGTGTGTGTGTGTGTGTGTTACGTCAACGCGCGTGTGTGTGTGTGTTACGTCAACGCGCGTGTGTGTGTGTTACGTCAACGCGCGTGTGTGTG
Organism: Oncorhynchus mykiss; assembly: GCF_057628025.1. Classification (NCBI taxonomy): domain Eukaryota; kingdom Metazoa; phylum Chordata; class Actinopteri; order Salmoniformes; family Salmonidae; genus Oncorhynchus; species Oncorhynchus mykiss. The sequence goes on from NC_143039.1 coordinate 60,529,409, forward strand.
TGTGTTACGTCAACGCGCGTCTGTGTGTGTTACGTCAACGCGCGTCTGTGTGTGTTACGTCAACGCGCGTCTGTGTGTGTTACGTCAACGCGCGTCTGTGTGTGTTACGTCAACGCGCGTCTGTGTGTGTTACGTCAACGCGCGTCTGTGTGTGTTACGTCAACGCGCGTCTGTGTGTGTTACGTCAACGCGCGTCTGTGTGTGTTACGTCAACGCGCGTCTGTGTGTGTTACGTCAACGCGCGTCTGTGTGTGTTACGTCAACGCGCGTCTGTGTGTGTTACGTCAACGCGCGTCTGTGTGTGTTACGTCAACGCGCGTGTGTGTGTGTTTCGTCAACGCGCGTGTGTGTGTTACGTCAACGCGCGTCTGTGTGTGTTTCGTCAACGCGCGTCTGTGTGTGTTTCGTCAACGCGCGTCTGTGTGTGTTACGTCAACGCGCGTCTGTGTGTGTTACGTCAACGCGCGTCTGTGTGTGTTACGTCAACGCGCGTCTGTGTGTGTTACGTCAACGCGCGTCTGTGTGTGTTTCGTCAACGCGCGTCTGTGTGTGTTACGTCAACGCGTGTGTGTGTGTGTGTTACGTCAACGCGTGTGTGTGTGTGTGTGTTACGTCAACGCGCGTCTGTGTGTGTGTGTTACGTCAACGCGCGTCTGTGTGTGTTACGTCAACGCGCGTCTGTGTGTGTTACGTCAACGCGCGTCTGTGTGTGTTACGTCAACGCGCGTCTGTGTGTGTTACGTCAACGCGCGTCTGTGTGTGTTACGTCAACGCGCGTCTGTGTGTGTTACGTCAACGCGCGTCTGTGTGTGTTACGTCAACGCGCGTCTGTGTGTGTTACGTCAACGCGCGTCTGTGTGTGTTACGTCAACGCGCGTCTGTGTGTGTTACGTCAACGCGCGTCTGTGTGTGTTACGTCAACGCGCGTCTGTGTGTGTTACGTCAACGCGCGTCTGTGTGTGTTACGTCAACGCGCGTCTGTGTGTGTTACGTCAACGCGCGTCTGTGTGTGTTACGTCAACGCGCGTCTGTGTGTGTTACGTCAACGCGCGTCTGTGTGTGTTTCGTCAACGCGCGTCTGTGTGTGTTACGTCAACGCGCGTCTGTGTGTGTTTCGTCAACGCGCGTCTGTGTGTGTTACGTCAACGCGTGTGTGTGTGTGTGTTACGTCAACGCGCGTCTGTGTGTGTTACGTCAACGCGCGTCTGTGTGTGTTACGTCAACGCGCGTCTGTGTGTGTTACGTCAACGCGCGTCTGTGTGTGTTACGTCAACGCGCGTCTGTGTGTTACGTCAACGCGCGTCTGTGTGTGTTACGTCAACGCGCGTCTGTGTGTGTTACGTCAACGCGCGTCTGTGTGTGTTTCGTCAACGCGCGTCTGTGTGTGTTTCGTCAACGCGCGTCTGTGTGTGTTACGTCAACGTGTGTGTGTGTGTGTGTGTGTGTGTTACGTCAACGCGTGTGTGTTACGTCAACGCGTGTGTGTGTGTGTGTGTGTTACGTCAACGCGTGTGTGTGTTACGTCAACGTGTGTGTGTGTGTGTGTGTGTGTTACGTCAACGCGTGTGTGTGTTACGTCAACGCGTGTGTGTGTTACGTCAACGTGTGTGTGTGTTACGTCAACGTGTGTGTGTGTGTGTGTTACGTCAACGTGTGTGTGTGTGTGTGTTACGTCAACGCGCGTGTGTGTGTTACGTCAACGTGTGTGTGTGTGTGTTACGTCAACGTGTGTGTGTGTGTGTTACATCAACGTGTGTGTGTGTGTGTTACGTCAACGTGTGTGTGTGTGTTACGTCAACGCGCGTGTGTGTGTGTGTTACGTCAACGCGCGTGTGTGTGTGTGTTACGTCAACGCGCGTGTGTGTGTGTGTTACGTCAACGCGCGTCTGTGTGTGTGTTACGTCAACGCGCGTCTGTGTGTGTTACGTCAACGCGCGTCTGTGTGTTACGTCAACGCGCGTCTGTGTGTGTTACGTCAACGCGCGTCTGTGTGTGTTACGTCAACGCGCGTCTGTGTGTGTTACGTCAACGCGCGTCTGTGTGTGTTACGTCAACGCGCGTCTGTGTGTGTTACGTCAACGCGCGTCTGTGTGTGTTACGTCAACGCGCGTCTGTGTGTGTTACGTCAACGCGCGTCTGTGTGTGTTACGTCAACGCGCGTCTGTGTGTGTTACGTCAACGCGCGTCTGTGTGTGTTACGTCAACGCGCGTCTGTGTGTTACGTCAACGCGCGTCTGTGTGTGTTACGTCAACGCGCGTGTGTGTGTGTTTCGTCAACGCGCGTGTGTGTGTTACGTCAACGCGCGTCTGTGTGTGTTTCGTCAACGCGCGTCTGTGTGTGTTTCGTCAACGCGCGTCTGTGTGTGTTACGTCAACGCGCGTCTGTGTGTGTTACGTCAACGCGCGTCTGTGTGTGTTACGTCAACGCGCGTCTGTGTGTGTTACGTCAACGCGCGTCTGTGTGTGTTTCGTCAACGCGCGTCTGTGTGTGTTACGTCAACGCGCGTCTGTGTGTGTTACGTCAACGCGTGTGTGTGTGTGTGTTACGTCAACGCGTGTGTGTGTGTGTGTGTGTGTGTGTTACGTCAACGCGCGTCTGTGTGTGTTACGTCAACGCGCGTCTGTGTGTGTTACGTCAACGCGCGTCTGTGTGTGTTACGTCAACGCGCGTCTGTGTGTGTTACGTCAACGCGCGTCTGTGTGTGTTACGTCAACGCGCGTCTGTGTGTTTCGTCAACGCGCGTCTGTGTGTGTTTCGTCAACGCGCGTCTGTGTGTGTTACGTCAACGTGTGTGTGTGTGTGTGTGTTACGTCAACGCGTGTGTGTGTTACGTCAACGCGTGTGTGTGTGTGTGTGTGTTACGTCAACGCGCGTGTGTGTTACGTCAACGTGTGTGTGTGTGTGTGTTACGTCAACGCGTGTGTGTGTGTGTGTTACGTCAACGCGCGTCTGTGTGTGTTACGTCAACGCGCGTCTGTGTGTGTTACGTCAACGCGCGTCTGTGTGTGTTACGTCAACGCGCGTCTGTGTGTGTTACGTCAACGCGCGTCTGTGTGTGTTACGTCAACGCGCGTCTGTGTGTTACGTAAACGCGCGTCTGTGTGTGTTACGTCAACGCGCGTCTGTGTGTGTTACGTCAACGCGCGTCTGTGTGTGTTACGTCAACGCGCGTCTGTGTGTGTTACGTCAACGCGCGTCTGTGTGTGTTACGTCAACGCGCGTCTGTGTGTGTTACGTCAACGCGCGTCTGTGTGTGTTACGTCAACGCGCGTCTGTGTGTGTTACGTCAACGCGCGTCTGTGTGTGTTACGTCAACGCGCGTCTGTGTGTGTTACGTCAACGCGCGTCTGTGTGTGTTACGTCAACGCGCGTCTGTGTGTGTTACGTCAACGCGCGTCTGTGTGTGTTACGTCAACGCGCGTCTGTGTGTGTTACGTCAACGCGCGTCTGTGTGTGTTACGTCAACGCGCGTCTGTGTGTGTTACGTCAACGCGCGTCTGTGTGTGTTTCGTCAACGCGCGTCTGTGTGTGTTACGTCAACGCGCGTGTGTGTGTGTGTGTGTGTGTTACGTCAACGTGTGTGTGTGTGTTACGTCAACGTGTGTGTGTTACGTCAACGTGTGTGTGTGTGTTACGTCAACGTGTGTGTGTTACGTCAACGTGTGTGTGTGTTACGTCAACGTGTGTGTGTGTGTGTTACGTCAACGTGTGTGTGTGTGTTACGTCAACGTGTGTGTGTGTGTGTGTTACGTCAACGTGTGTGTGTGTGTTACGTCAACGTGTGTGTGTGTGTTACGTCAACGTGTGTGTGTGTTACGTCAACGTGTGTGTGTGTGTGTTACATCAACGTGTGTGTGTGTGTGTGTGTGTTACGTCAACGTGTGTGTGTGTGTTACGTCAACGTGTGTGTGTGTGTGTTACGTCAACGTGTGTGTGTGTGTGTTACGTCAACGTGTGTGTGTGTGTGTGTGTGTGTGTGTGCGCGCGTTAGCTGTGTGTCTAACTCACCCGTATGATGAAGCGTATAGCAGACACCCCTGAAGTGGCCATAACCTTGGCACAGTTAGGGATGAGGTTGAACAGGACAGGAAGAATGCCCTCAGCACCATGGTCAAACTTATTACCCAACACTGTCGACAGGTGGCTGGAGAGGGAGGGAGGGAGGGAGGGAGGGAGGGAGGGAGGGAGGGAGGGAGGGAGGGAGGGAGGGAGGGAGGGAGGGAGGGAGGGAGGGAGGGAGGGAGGGAGGGAGGGGAAAAAGACAGGAAGTGAGAAAGTGCTACTTCCATTTTCAAATCCAATTTTAGAGAAGAAACGTAAAAAGGAGATGTGGAAAAAGTGTGTGTGTGTAGTACTCACGCCACAGTGATGCAGGCCTCTCGTACCACCTGTGATCGGAGGTCTTTAGCTGACAGTTTGAACGCTCCGTCCAACAGCCTCAGGTGTTGGAAGAAACACTCGTACTCCGTTGCCCCGGCAACAATCAGCGAGCGGATCTTCTTCATTGCAGCAGCTCTCTGGTCCCAGTCATGTTTGTCATCAGAACAGATCTCTCTGATCTTATTCAGGTTATCCTCCAGGTCACGAGACGAGTAGATCTGACAGAGACATGGAGACAGAGAGAGAAAGGGGGACAGAGAGATAATTAGTTCACACTAGTGTTATCTACATCGCTTGCAGTCCTGCTGCTAATGCATACTAGCATGTTTGTGTGTGTGTGTGTGTGTGTGTGTGTGTGTGTGTGTGTGTGTGTTACCTGTACTGTGGGGACGTCAGTGAAGGCTTTGATGAAGTCTTCCTCATCGATGCCCCCAGCTCCATCCTTAGACGCACCTAGAGACAGAGGACAGAGAGGTCAGAAAGCATGTGTATCCCAGTCTGAGTGACAGTAAGTTGTCCCCTTATTGATGTCACTTGTTAAATCCACTTCAATCAGTGTAGATGAAGGGGAAGAGACAGGTTAAAGAATGTTTTTTAAGCCTCGAGACAATTGAGACATGGATTGTGTGCCATTCAAAGGGTGAATGGGTAAGACAAAATATTTAAGTGCCTTTGAATGGGGCACAGTAGTAGGTGCCAGGCGCACCGGTTTGTGTCAAGAACTGCAGCACTGCTGGGTTTTTCACGCTCAACAGTTTCCTGTGTGTATCAAGAATGGTCCACCACCCAAAGGACATCCAAATCCCTGCGGCTAGTTTCCATTTCCAACTGCCGTAGATGGGCAGTTCTGCTACAACACAATCCATTTTCACAGGCTCGCTGCAACAGGCTCGCTGCAACAGGCTCGCTGCAACAGGCTCGCTGCAGCATGAGATGGCTGTGCTGTGAGCCCAAGCCAGGGTTTGCTAACTCTGAGAACTATGGTACTGGATGCTTTTGCTCCCTGCTCGAACATCTAGCTGTTAGCCTTCCCAGCTATGGTGTGTAAACGGATGCTGGGTGTGTTATCCGTGTATAGAGCTGAGGAGGATGATCCTATAGCAGCAGATTGTATGTTGCATAGATACACATGTTCCATAGTGTCTCAGAGATAGACGGGACTAGGGCCTCTAATACCACAGCTCTGTTCTTTCAGCTCACCTAATTTATTTTCCCTCTCTGTTTCTTTTTCTGTTCTCTCAGATTATTTTCTCTCGGTTTCTTTCTTGTATCTCAGAGTCTTGTCTCTCTGTGTTCTCTCGTCTCTTCTGTTCTATCCTCTCTGTGTGTCTGTGTGAGCAGAGTGCGTGGGTGGAATGTAATATAAATGCTAATTTAGCCACACAGGGAGCTAGCCTAGCATGCTAATATGCTAGCAGCACCAGAAGTTACACTAGCATGTTCCACACATTTCAGAACCCTCGCTCACACACACACACACGTCGCTCATATCTCCAGATGTCTGATCCATCTGCCTGAATGAACATAGACAGGGTTGCTGATACAGAAAGAGAGCGAGAGGACCAGGACAGAGTTGCTGTAGCATCACCCTGCTAGATCGACCCTGGCCTAGATCGACCGCCTGGATGTGAGAGCACTGCTACCTTCCTCCCTTACAGAGAGAGGAAGAGAGAGGGGAAAGGAGATCAATAGAGGGAAATAGGCAGAAAAGACAAGTCACCCGTCTGTCAAACTTAGAATGCAGACTAAGATGAGTGAAAACAGAAAATAGAGAGATGGAGTGATCTACAGGGCATATTATCGTCACTATCATAGATGTAATCAAAGGTATACCTAATCAAGCCTGAGATATCAAGCCCAGATAGATCCACAGAGATTTTACTGATGACATACAGAACTTCCTGTGAAGCAGCAAGAATATAAAGACATAACTTATGGAGTCCAGATAAAAACAGCAGAGATGAGTGTGGATCGAGGATAAGCTCCTGTGAAGAAGCCAGAAAATCTCCCCTCCGTCAGTCTGTTGGGTTTACTGGTCCAGCCGACCTGCTTAGAAAGCTAGTTCATCTCTCCCCATCTGCATCCTTGTTTATCTGGCCATTATAAACTGGGTGGTTTGAGCCCTGAATGCTGATTGGCTGACAGCCGTGGTATATCAGACTGTATACCACAGGTATGACAAAACATTCATTTTTACTGCTCTAATTAGGTTGGTAACCAGGTTATAATAGCAATAAGGCACCTCAGGGGTTTGTGGAATAGAGCCAATATACCACAGCTAAGGGCTGTTCTTAAGCATGATACAACACTGAGTGCCTGGATACAGCCATTAGTATATATATCACGGCTAAGGGCTGTATCCAAGCACTCAGTGTTGTATCATGCTTAAGAACAGCCCTTAGCCGTGGTATATTGGCCACATACAACACCCCCTCGTGCCTTATTGCTTAATTAGCCAGCCCAACTCAATGGCCTTGTGCTTAGTGTCTGCCCTGAAATAGGAAGGTTAGGAGTTCGATGCCCGGCCGATTCATACCAAAGACTGTAAAAATGAGACCCGATGAGTCTCTGCTTGGCACTCAGCATTAAGGAGATAGATTGGGGGTAAGATCTTGTGATAGACTCGGGTCCTGTCCAGGGGTTGTACTTGTATACAAACTGCCTCACGCTATGGAAACAGGACATAGACTCCTGCTCCTATATGAGCCGAGCCTCCTTACCCAGCCCAGGAGCAGGGGATATAATGTGATTAATAACGTTTGGATTTTATACCAGACGTCTCAGCAGTCCCCTTCTGGCCATCAAGCCAATGAGACTAATGATATGAAATCAATCGAAGGAACTTTATTTGCAAATGTCTCTTTTTTTTTTATTCAAGTGTGATTACCCCTGGGTTACATAACGCCCAATGAAATATCAATAGATGCTTCTAAGAGGTGAGCAGGCCAGATTGGTGTTGACTAGGAGCTGCACTCTTACCTCCGATCTTGGGTCCTGTAGCGCTGGGTCTGCGTGCGGTAGAGGACTCGGCCGGCTTCTTGGGGATTTTGGGGACTTTGAAGGCAGCCTGAGCACGGCTCCCATCTGTACTGTCCACGTCATCCTCAAAACTATGGTCTGAGAGAGAGAATCATTCATAATACTGTCGTAACATTGTGGTCATACATCATAATACTGTCGTAACATTGTGGTCATACATCATAATACTGTCCTAACATTGTGGTCATACATCATAATTAGAGGTCGACCGATTACGATTTTTCAACGTCGATACCGATTATTGGAGGAACAAAAAGGCCGATACCGATTAAATCGGACAATTTTTTATTTATTTATTTGTAATAATGACAATTACAACACTACTGAATGAACACTTATTTTAGCTGAATATAATACATCAATAAAATCTATTTAGTCTCAAGTAAATAGTGAAACATGTTCTATTTGGTTTAAATAATGCAAGAACAAAGTGTTGGAGAAGAAAGTAAAAGTGCAAAATGTGCCATGTAAGAAAGCTAACGTTTAAGTTCCTTGCTCAGAACATGGTTAGAGTGTTGGACTAGTAACCGGAAGGTTGCAAGTTCAAACCCCTGAGCTGACAAGGTACCAATCTGTCGATATGCCCCTGAACAGGCAGTTAACCCACTGTTTCTAGGCCGTCATTGAAAATAAGAATTTGTTCTTAACTGACTTGCCTTGTAAAATAAATAAAATATGAAAGCTGGTGGTTCCTTTTAACATGAGTCTTCAATATTCCCAGGTAAGAAGTCTTAGGTTGTAGTTATTATAGGAATTATAGGACTATTTCCCTCTATACCATTTGTATTTCATTAACCTTTGACTATTGGATATTCTTATAGGCACTTTAGTATTGCGAGTGTAACAGTATAGCTTCCGTCCCTCTAGTTAGCGTGCGCTAACTAGCTAGCCATTTCACTTCAGTTACACCAGCCTCATCTCGGGAGTTGATAGGCTTGAAGTCATAAACAGCGCAATGCTTGATGCACAACGAAGAGCTGCTGGCAAAACGCACGAAAGTGCTGTTTGAATTAATGTTTGCGCGCCTGCTTCTGCCTACCACCACTCAGTCAGATTATATGCAACGCAAGACACGCTAGATAATATCTAGTAATATCATCAATCATGTGTAGTTAACTAGTGATTATGATTTATTGTTTTTTATAAGTTAAGTTTAATGCTAGCTAGCAACTTACCTTGGCTTACTGCATTCGCGTAACAGGCAGTCTCCTTGTGGAGTGCAACGAGAGACAGGCAGGTTGTTATTGCGTTGGACTAGTTAACTGTAAGGTTGCAACATTGAATCCCCCGAGCTGACGAGGTGAAAATCTGTCGTTCTGCCCCTGAACAAGGCAGTTAACCCCTAAGGCCGTCATTGAAAATAAGAATTTGTTCTTAACTGACTTGCCTAGTTAAATAAAAGGTAATAAAAAAATGATATATATATATATATAAATAAAATAAAAATTGGCAAATCGACGCCCCAAAATACCGATTTCCGATTGTTATGAAAACTGGTAATCGGCCATTCCGATTAATCGGTGGACCTCTAATCATAATACTGTAGTAACATTGTTATCATACATATCTTTAATGACATTTTATTATTTCACCCTTCTGTTATTAAAGTAGTTAGTGAAAGGAGGAGGAGAGGAGAGAGGAGTAGTGGAAAGAGGAGAGAGGAGTGGAAAGAGGAGGAGAGAAGGAGGAAAGGTCTTGGCTGAAGAAAATAGCAAAGTCAGTGCTGATCAGTGATCAATAGTAATGACAGAAACAGAGGCCACTGGCTGCAGGGAAAGTAGCTAATGCAGGCAATACACGAACACACACTGACCGACTACACAATAATCACTAACAGAAAACGTTTTCTAGCTGATAGACCCTGAGATCATGATGGCATACAACAGATACATTCACACCAAAACACACACCAGCAATCCACAGCATGGGAGAGACACCTCCATGTGCCTCAAAGCATCACCCTGTGTGTTATTAGAGCCCCCTCCAAACACACCGCTAGCCGTGCAGCAGAGATGAAAGCGCTGTCAGAGAAACGCAGACACTCAGTCGCTTTGACAACCACCGCACAGGGCTGAGAAATGCGCCAAAGCCACCACCCTACACCCCTACACACAGACGTACACAATGTCAAGAACGACGGACACACACCAACAGACTACATGCATGCGAATCATGCACACACCAACAAACACAACCAACCCTCATTCACACAGAGGTACACCAGCTAAAAGCAGCTCTAATTGATGCTCCTGTAGAAGCAGAAACACACACACGGTGGGCCCAGCCCTGCACTCACAGTCACAGATGCGTTTGCAGATGAGGCGCCTCATGCCTCCAGGAGGGCGTGGTTTTATGGCGCCCCCCTCTTCTCAGACCAGTACCCCAACATACACACCCCTCAAAATAGGTCTAGATACACAAACCTTAACTGCCATCCGAAAAACCCTCCACCCACACCACTGCCGGCATTTTCTCTCTCCTCCCTCTCTCTCCATCTCTCATTCGCTCGATAGCTCTTCTCCCCTCCTTCCCTCCGTGGCCAGGCAGCCAATCAGTGCAGAGATGACATCATGGTGTAGCAGCCAGTGAGGAGGAAGGAGAGTGTGTGTGACGCCCCCAGAATATTAATTGGGTTTCTCTAGCCTCCCTCACAGCAGCTAAACTCATTACCATCGATATACACACCCAAACACACACCGCAGCATTGACAGCTTAACACACACTTTACAGTGTCTAATCATATTTCACATATCCATCACACACACACACACAGAGAGAACAAAGGCTGAGTGGGCCATAGTGGCTGTGGAGGTGTAGAGATGGACAGATCAGGGCTGAGAGGAAGGCAGAGGGGAGGAGTGGGGAGGATCACATCCCTCCAGCTGAAACCTGCTTTTTGAGTGTGTGTAGAGAGGCTCGACCCACCCACACACACACAACCTCAATCGCAGTTCCATCTCAGGTCGGAGTGTGTTAGGGTGTTGGGATCAGAGGTCAGGGTTCAGTGACCTAACACTTAATGAGAGAAGATGCAGAGACACTGCAACAACCCTTATTACGCTTCTATGACAACTATATTAACCCTTATTACACCGCTATGACAAATATATTAACCCTTATTACACCGCTATGACAACTATATTAACCCTTATTACACCACTATGACAACTATATTAACCCTTATTACACCGCTATGACAAATATATTAACCCTTATTACACCGCTATGACAACTATATTAACCCTTTTCTATAACCCTTTCTTTAAAAAAGTATTTGTCGCCAAAATTGTTTGAGTGATGGACTGTGGATGAAATATCCCAGCCAGGAGTCATTGTAAATGCACACAGCTATAGAATTTAGAGTGCTATCCATTTCAAGTGGTAACAACCAGTCAACTGGTGTTTAATGAGTCTAGATTGGGAGACAGACTCAAAGTTAATATACATCACATTGAGTTTCTGCTTGATGCATTGCAATAGGAAATAGCATAATGGCATTATACTGGGAAAGATGGGTTAATCTGTGGACATCGTGGGGGGTTGGAGTAAACATCAGAATGAATGGTGGATAGGCGGTCAATGTGGATGAATATCCAATTAGGAATGTATAATTATTTAACTACAGGTACTATAGATGTGAGCGAAATATCTGTTAGAAGAAGTAATGTTGTCCATTTGTTTACTCCAAGTAGTGTAGGGATGGAAATGTTTAAATAAAAAAGAAAGTTGAATTAGAAATCATGCAAACAATTACATTGATACAACCGATAATATTAAAGTTGATCTACTCCCAATTTGTTTTGTACATTCAAATAAATAAAGCTGCCTGATGATGCTAATCATTTGCTAAAGGCGCTTACAGCGGTGCTTTAACAGTAACACAGCCCCCTTAGGAGGGCGAATCTCTGTCAAGGACGGAGGAGCAAAGACGCGCGAGAGAGAGAGAGACCGCGATGTAGAGAGAGAGAGAGAGAGCGCGATGTAGAGAGAGAGAGAGAGAGAGAGAGAGAGAGAGAGAGAGAGAGCGATGTAGAGAGAGAGAGCGATGTAGAGAGAGAGAGAGAGAGAGAGAGAGCGATGTAGAGAGAGAGAGAGAGAAAGAGCGATGTAGAGAGAGCGATGTAGAGAGAGAGAGAGAGAGAGCGATGTAGAGAGAGAGAGAGAGAGAGAGAGAGAGAGAGAGAGAGAGAGAGAGAGAGAGAGAGAGAGAGAGCGAAGAGAGATGGGGAAAGGGAGCTTTAGAGTGAAAATGAGGGAGAGCAAGATGGAGAGGACAGAGAAAGATTTGTAGAGAAAGAAAAGGGAGGAATAGAAAGGAGAGAGAGAGGAGAGAGAAAAGGAAAAGAGGGAGGGATCATTCATGGTGAGCACTGTTCAGGCTGTTGCCATGACAACCTGGAGAGACGTATCCTCTGGGGAGAAGAGCAGTGAGATAAAACCATCAGGAACCAACCCAATAACACAACTGACTGTAGCGGTTTGAGATTATGTAGGCTATTCCATTATCTTTATGACAATAAGCTTATCCTTGCCTTTATATTTACAATTTATTCCTGATATTTTAGCTTAATTAATGGTGTTTCTGTTCCACCCAAAAAAGGAAAATCGAGCTCCATACCGCATTGCTGTGCACCTCCCAAATGTCGTAACAATGCGTAGGGCTCCGTAAAGCTCTGTATTGACATGATTGGTTGATGGTAGGTGGGGGCGGGAGGTCCTGTATAAACACAAACTCACTTCCTTGACAACAGGTCTGCTCAGCAGCTACATGAAGCGCAGGAAGTGTGAATGCTCTGACTTCTGCAGAGGGCGTATCACCGGCCAGTGCAGACTTCAGATTGACCATGCAGCACATTTAACAAATGCTGTTGTTTTTGTAGACACAAAGAAACAGAAATTGGGGAATTTTCTCATGTAAGTCAGCTATTATGAGAGTTTCGGCTGGTTATTGTCCAATTTAATGGCTTTAATCAAGGCGTAAACTGTGACCAATTTCAGACCTAACAAACCCGCCACGGTTGTTGCCTCTGCCTGTTGCAGGTGGCCTTCCAGAGTTCACAGGTGTGCCTGGCTGGATTGTGCCTCCATCACCTCGTCCCTCAACCCCTTCAACACGTGACTATCCGTTAAAGCGGTCTGGCACTCCCCCAATGTGGCCTTGCTATGTAAAGACTCCCCCAATGTGGCCTTGCTATGTAAAGACTCCCCCAATGTGGCCTTGCTATGTAAAGACTCCCCCAATGTGGCCTTGCTATGTAAAGACTCCCCCAATGTGGCCTTGCTATGTAAAGACTCCCCCAATGTGGCCTTGCTATGTAAAGACTCCCCCAATGTGGCCTTGCTATGTAAAGACTCCCCCAATGTGGCCTTGCTATGTAAAGACTCCCCCAATGTGGCCTTGCTATGTAAAGACTCCCCCAATGTGGCCATGCTATGTAAAGACTCCCCCAATGTGGCCATGCTATGTAAAGACTCCCCCAATGTGGCCATGCTATGTAAAGACTCCCCCATGTGGCCTTGCTATGTAAAGACTCCCCCAATGTGGCCTTGCTATGTAAAGCCGCCCCCAATGTGGCCTTGCTATGTAAAGACTCCCCCAATGTGGCCTTGCTATGTAAAGACTCCCCCAATGTGGCCTTGCTATGTAAAGACTCCCCCAATGTGGCCTTGCTATGTAAAGACTCCCCCAATGTGGCCTTGCTATGTAAAGACTCCCCCAATGTGGCCTTGCTATGTAAAGACTCCCCCAATGTGGCCTTGCTACGTAAAGACTCCCCCAATGTGGCCTTGCTATGTAAAGACTCCCCCAATGTGGCCTTGCTATGTAAAGACTCCCCCAATGTGGCCTTGCTACGTAAAGACTCCCCCAATGTGGCCTTGCTATGTAAAGACTCCCCCAATGTGGCCTTGCTATGTAAAGACGACATCTATTGCTGGTCTTTACTGTTTGCTGCACATTTTTACTTAGTATTCCATTTCCAGTGAGACTATTCAACCAATAGAGTCACTGATGGAAGAAGATGAGCGATCGGCAAAGCCCATCAGGAATCTGCTGGCATCACGGCACGACATCAACATCGCTCTACTCAGTCAGAAGACAGTTGAAGAAACTTGAGTGGATGTATTCTATTTTATTCTGTTATAATTTCTCTGTGCTTAGTAGCCGAGACTATATGGTTACGCCATTGTTCATTTAGCAGACATCGGTCTTGTATATTCTGTCAACAAAGTGTATATTTTACAGTAAGAATATCATAGAATTTAACAGAACATATCCGTTTCTCTTACAATAAAAAATATTACAGTGTAACAAAAGTTAAAGGTGCTGAATGGTCAATCCGACGTCTGCCTTGGCTGTGCAGCATTTACAGTGAAATCTCTGCAAAAGTCAGGGCATTCATACCTCTTGCACATCACAGAGCAGTGCAGAGTTGTTGTGAAGGAAGTGAGTTTGTGTTTATACAGGACCTTCCACCCTCACCTACCATCAACCAATCAGAGCCCTCCGCTTTGTTAACAAATGTGGGATGCGCACGATGTTGCAGTACGGAGCTCAATTTGGCGTCTGCATGCCTTTTTGTAGACACAAAGAAACAGAAATTGGGGAATTTTCTCATGTAAGTCAGCTATTATGAGAGTTTCGGCTGGTTATTGTCCAATTTAATGGCTTTAATCAAGGCGTAAACTGTGACCAATTTCAGACCTAACAAACCCGCCACGGTTGTTGCCTCTGCCTGTTGCAGGTGGCCTTCCAGAGTTCACAGGTGTGCCTGGCTGGATTGTGCCTCCATCACCTCGTCCCTCAACCCCTTCAACACGTGACTATCCGTTAAAGCGGTCTGGCACTCCCCCAATGTGGCCTTGCTATGTAAAGACTCCCCCAATGTGGCCTTGCTATGTAAAGACTCCCCCAATGTGGCCTTGCTATGTAAAGACTCCCCCAATGTGGCCTTGCTATGTAAAGACTCCCCCAATGTGGCCTTGCTATGTAAAGACTCCCCCAATGTGGCCTTGCTATGTAAAGACTCCCCCAATGTGGCCTTGCTATGTAAAGACTCCCCCAATGTGGCCTTGCTATGTAAAGACTCCCCCAATGTGGCCTTGCTATGTAAAGACTCCCCCAATGTGGCCATGCTATGTAAAGACTCCCCCAATGTGGCCATGCTATGTAAAGACTCCCCCAATGTGGCCATGCTATGTAAAGACTCCCCCATGTGGCCTTGCTATGTAAAGACTCCCCCAATGTGGCCTTGCTATGTAAAGCCGCCCCCAATGTGGCCATGCTATGTAAAGACTCCCCCAATGTGGCCTTGCTATGTAAAGACTCCCCCAATGTGGCCTTGCTATGTAAAGACTCCCCCAATGTGGCCTTGCTATGTAAAGACTCCCCCAATGTGGCCTTGCTATGTAAAGACTCCCCCAATGTGGCCTTGCTATGTAAAGACTCCCCCAATGTGGCCTTGCTACGTAAAGACTCCCCCAATGTGGCCTTGCTATGTAAAGACTCCCCCAATGTGGCCTTGCTATGTAAAGACGACATCTATTGCTGGTCTTTACTGTTTGCTGCACATTTTTACTTAGTATTCCATTTCCAGTGAGACTATTCAACCAATAGAGTCACTGATGGAAGAAGATGAGCGATCGGCAAAGCCCATCAGGAATCTGCTGGCATCACGGCACGACATCAACATCGCTCTACTCAGTCAGAAGACAGTTGAAGAAACTTGAGTGGATGTATTCTATTTTATTCTGTTATAATTTCTCTGTGCTTAGTAGCCGAGACTATATGGTTACGCCATTGTTCATTTAGCAGACATCGGTCTTGTATATTCTGTCAACAAAGTGTATATTTTACAGTAAGAATATCATAGAATTTAACAGAACATATCCGTTTCTCTTACAATAAAAAATATTACAGTGTAACAAAAGTTAAAGGTGCTGAATGGTCAATCCGACGTCTGCCTTGGCTGTGCAGCATTTACAGTGAAATCTCTGCAAAAGTCAGGGCATTCATACCTCTTGCACATCACAGAGCAGTGCAGAGTTGTTGTGAAGGAAGTGAGTTTGTGTTTATACAGGACCTTCCACCCTCACCTACCATCAACCAATCAGAGCCCTCCGCTTTGTTAACAAATGTGGGATGCGCACGATGTTGCAGTACGGAGCTCAATTTGGCGTCTGCATGCCTCTGGAGGCTCCGCAATTGCGTCACACCCTCCATACGGAGCCTCCGGACCGTTTTCTTCGGATCAACCATAAATGGGTTTTTATGATATGGATGTAATAGGCTCCAGTCCAGTTACAGCTTCTTCTGACAAAGGAGAAACTAAAAAATATGGTATTTTTTCAGGTGTGGTTGTGCATGCGGGACAGAGGAAGAACAATTATTACACTATTGTTCTTAATTCAATCACCCTCTTCTTCATCCTCATAATTCACGATTGAATTTGAATGATCAGCAAAATCATCCGTTTCTATCTGGTTTCTATCATCCATTCATTGATGTCACTCATTCAGCGAGGAGAGAGACATATTGGTGTAAAGTGTTGGTACCCAGACGCTAAATCCAAAAGCCTAATCAGAGGTACAACTCCCCCTTGGCCATCTACATAGCACCACAGACTGATGCTGGCACTAAGACCACACTGAATGAGCTGTATTCCGCCATAAGTAAACAGGAAAACACTCATCCAGAGGCCGTGGACTTTAAACCACCTTTACTCCACACACAGACGCGTACAAAGCTCTCCCTCACCCTCCATTTGGCAAATCTGACAGAAACTATCCTCCGGATTCCTGCTTTCAAGCAAAAATTAAGGCAAGAAGCACAGGTGACAAGATCAATAAAAAAAGTGGTCAGATGAAGCAGATGCTAAGCTACATGATACTAAGATGCTAAGCTACATGATGCTAAGATGCTAAGCTACATGATGCTAAGATGCTAAGCTACATGATGCTAAGATGCTAAGCTACATGATGCTAAGATGCTTAGCTACATGATGCTAAGATGCTTAGCTACATGATGCTAAGATGCTTAGCTACATGATGCTAAGATGCTTAGCTACATGATGCTAAGATGCTTAGCTACATGCCAGCAGAGACTGGAATATGTTCTGGGATTCCTCCAATGGCTTAGAGGAGTCCACCACATCAGTCAATGGCTTCATCAATAAGTGCATCGATGACGTCGTCCCCACAGCGACCGTACGCACATACCCCAACCAGAAGCCATGGATTACAGGCAACATCCGCACTGAGCTAAAGGCTAGAGCTGCCGCTTTCAAGGAGCGGGACTCTAACCCTGAAGCTTATAAGAAATCCCGCTATGCCCTCCGACAAAACATCAAACAAGGAAAAGCGTCAGTACAGGACTAAGATCGAATCGTATTACACCGGCTCAGACGCTCGTCGGATGTGGCAGGGCTTGCAAACCATTACAGACTGCAAATGGAAGCACAGCCGAGAGCTGCCCAGTGACACAAGCCTACCAGACGAGCTAAACTAATTCTATGCTCGCTTCGATGCAAATAGCATGATAGCACCAGCTGTTCCAGACGACTGTGTGATCACGCTCTCCGCAGTCGACCTGTTTAAAGGTCTTACTCACATCAATCATTCACAAGGCCACAGGGTCAGACGGATTACCAGGACGTGTACTGCGAGCATGCGCTGACCAACTGGCAAGTGTCTTCACTGACATTTTCAACCTCTCCCCGTTAGAATCTGTAATACCAACATTTTAAGCAGACCACCATAGTCCTTATTCCCAAGGAAGCGAAGGTAACCTGCCTAAATGACTACCGACCCGTAGCACTCACATCTGTAGCCACAAAGTGCTTTGAAAGGCTGGTCATGGCTCACATCAACATCATTATCCCAGAAACCCTAGACCCACTCAAATGTGCATACCGCACCAATAGATCGACAGATGATGCAATCTCTATTGCACTCCACACTGCCCTTTCCCACCTGGACAAAAGGAGCACCTATATGAGAATGCTATTCATTGACTACAGCTCAGCGTTCAACACCATATTGCCCTCAAAGCTCATCACTAAGCTAAGGACCCTGGGACTAAACACCTCCCTCCAACTGGATCCTGGACTTTGTGATGGGCCGCCCCCAGGTGGTAAGGGTAGGTAACAACACATCCGCTAAACTGATATTCAACACAGAGGCCCCTCAGGGGTGTGTGCTCAGTCCCCTCCTGTACTCCCTGTTCACTCATGACTGCACGACCAGGCACAACTCAAACACCATCATTAAGTTTGACGATGACACAACAGCCTATAGGGAGTAGGTCAGAGACCTGGCCGTGTGGTGCCAGAACAACAACCTCTCCTTCAACGTGATCAAGACAAAGTAGATTATTGGGGACTACAGGAAAAGGATGACCGAGCACAGCTGCACCAGAGAGCATCCTGACTGGTTGCATCACCGTCTGGTATGGCAACTGCTCGGCCTCCGACTGCAAGGCACTACAGAGGGTAGTGCGTACGGCCCAGTACACCACTGGGGCCAAGCTTTCTGCCATCCAGGACCTCTATACCAGGCGGTGTCAGAGGAAGGCCTTAAAAATGGTCAAAGTCTCCAGCCACCCCAGTCATAGACTGTTCTCTCAGCTACCGCATGGTAAGCGGTACCGGAGGGCCAAGTCTAGGTCCAAGAGGCTTCTAAACAGCTTCTACCCCCAAGCCATAAGACTCCTGAACATTTAATCAAATGGCTACCCAGACTATTTGCCTTGCCCACCCCCTCTTTTACACCACTGCTACTCTGTTATTATCTATGCATAGTCACTTTAATAACTCTACCTACATGTACATATTACCTCAACTAACCGGTACCCCTGTATATAGTCTCGCTATTGTTATTTTACTACTGCTCTTTAATTAGTTGTTCCTTTTATTTCTTATTCATATATTTTAACTGTATTGTTGGTTAGGGGCTTGTAAGTAAGAATTTCACTCTAAGGTCTACACCTTGGTACTGGTCAGTTCCTGGATGGGAGACCAGATGCTGTTGGAAGTGGTGTTGGAGGGCCAGTAGGAGGCACTCTTTCCTCTGGTCTAAAAAAAATATCCCAATGCCCCATGGCAGTGATTGGGGACACTGCCCTGTGTAGGGTGCCGTCTTTCGGATGGGACGTTAAACGGGTGTCCTGACACTCTGAGGTCATTAAAGATCCCATGGCACTTATCGTAAGAGTAGGGGTATTAACCCCGGTGTCCTGGCTAAATTCCCAATCTGGCCCTCAAACCATCACGGTCACCTAATAATCCCCAGTTTACAATTGGCTCATTCATCCCCCTCCTCTCCCCTGTAACTATTCCCCAGATCGTTGCTGCAAATGAGAACGTGTTCTCAGTCAACTTACCTGGTAAAATAACGGATAAATAAACAAATAAAAAAGGTTGTATTCGGCGCATTTGACTAATAACATTTGATTTGTCATGGAAAGAGCAGGTGTTCCCAATGTTTCATACACTCAGTGTAGAATGTGAGTGAGGTGATGTGCTCAGTTATAATCCACATATCTACTTGCTGCTACAGGCAGAACTAAAACAATTTTAAGAGAAAGTATACACGCACTCCCCAGTCCCCAATCAAAAAAAACATTTGGGTTTCAGATACACAAACCAAACATGCAGAGGCAAACACACACTCTCCAATCCCTAATAAAGGTGAAAATGATCCCAGTCATTCCCATGCAGGGAAGAGGGGAAACACAATCCACATTCTGAGAACGTCACACACACAGCCAAAAAATACATCCGTAACAAAACCACCCAGAAAGCAACACAAATTTGGTGGAGCATTGTAAAATAACTACATGCGAGTACACACACAAAATATATTTCCATTCAAATTCCTATTTTCACTAACCTAACCCCTAACCCTAATTGTAACTCTAAAGCTTAAAATAGCCTTTGTCCTCATGGGGAAGTGAGAAATGTAGTCATGAGGGAGAATATTGTTTTACTATCCTTGTGTACCGAAAATCCTTGTGTGCGTGTGGGGGGGATTTTAGGTACCCACTAGAATAGAAGAACAAGACCACACACACAACCATCTCACAGACACACAAAACACAGGCATTTTGTCAATGCTCTGCAAAAATGTGTTTGTGTCCACAGGGGGGCAGCACTAGCCTATCTGTGAAACAACAAAAACAAAGGAAGAAGACTCTTGGAAGGAAGACTGACAGTTGCGATATCACTCACACTAAATTAGAGACAGAGCTCTGACTGCACACGGCAGTGTGTTCATATGTGCCCTATTTCCCTCATGTACCAATTGTATTAGTACACACTTGTGAAATGGAAATGTTTTTTTGCCTATCCCAACTCTCCCTGAGACACCCTCGGAGAGTGGGGTCAAGGCCAGGGTCCGCCATCAACTTATACCCAGGAGCAATTAGGGTTGAGTGCCTTGATCAAGGACACAGACAGATTTTTCACTGTCAGCTCGGGGATTCGAACTAGCGAACTTTCGTTTGGAAACTAGAATGTTAGCTAGCTAGGAACACAACACACTCAGGAACAGGATTAGTACATCGAGGCCCTTCTGTACCAACGTCACGTGTGTGTGTATGGTAATCTGTTCTAAGCTGCAGAAGCACACGTTATAAACATATTTTCACGCCCGGGCAGGAGTCAGGCCCGTGTGATACAGACACAGATCCAATCCACACAAGCCGACTGACTGAACATGCCAACACAGTTCCACATATGAACAGCCAATACATAGTATGTGACGAGGATATCAATAAATACCCAACGTGGAGCCGGACATGCCTTGATAGCAATACTGCCCTAAAATGCCATAACAGTATGTTTAAATACAGTACTATGACGAAGGATGATTCTCCTTGGTTGTCTTCTTTTCGGAGATGGACGCAATACGATAGAAATCTGTGAGACTAGGAGACAAGGAGATGAGGAGATGAGACTAGGATATGAAACAAGGAGATGGAGAGGAAACAAGGATGCAATGAAACAAGGATGCAATGATATGAAACAAGGAGATGAGAGGAAACAAGCAAATTGAACAAGTAGATGAAACAAGGAGACAAGGTGATGGAACAAGGAGATGAGGATAGGAAACAAGGAGACGAGCAGCACAGACACTGAACCGTTCCATTTCCAGGTCAAGAATAGGGATAGACCATAATAATAAAATGGCAGCGTAACCGTGGAAACAGGCTACCCTGGAAACGGGGTCACACTATCCTCTGCAGAGACAGAGAGGCATCGAGGCAGAATGAGCTTGCGTGTGTGTGTGTGTGTGTGTCTCAACAATGCACCACTAAGCAGCTGATGGAAGCTACTGAGGGTCAGTTTGCAGTGCACTCAATTACTCTGGGCTACTAGGACTACTGTAGTGTGTGTGTTCTTACATTTCAATGAGGCACAGAGAGAAGCCAGCAGCAGTGACACACATTACCCTCTCACACACACACACACACCTTAAGAATGTGAGTTTCAGTCCCAAAGTCTAACAGTCTTAAATAAAACCTCTCTCTCACCAAAGACACCCAGTGTCCTACCTACACACTCCTGACCTACAAACTACTAGAGAGTTGGGAGAGAAGAGGGAGTAGGGAGGGAGGGAGAGAGTTGGGAGAGAAGAGGGTGTAGGGAGGGAGGGAGAGAGTTGGGAGAGAAGAGGGAGTAGGGAGGGAGAGAGTTGGGAGGGAGAGAGAGAGTTGGGAGAGAAGAGGGAGTAGGGCGGGAGAGAGAGAGTTGGGAGAGAAGAGGGAGTAGGGCGGGAGAGAGAGAGTTGGGAGAGAAGAGGGAGTAGGGAGGGAGAGAGAGAGTTGGGAGAGAAGAGGGAGTAGGGAGGGAGAGAGAGTTGGGAGAGAAGAGGGAGTAGGGAGGGACAAAGAACTCAATCCCACTCACATACACTCAAACTATCCCCAGACATTTTAAGGAACTCAGAGTAACTCCCTAAACGGATTTCACCCCAGAGCCAAAGATTACACACACACACACACACACACACACACTGTATCCCTCGCCTCCGACAGCCATAATAAGAGTGTAGAGAAATGCTCTCCTCTCTTTTCAGTTTTCCTTCATTTGCTTGCTCTCTCGTTCCCTCTGTCATGATGAATCAGGGAAAGCAGTGACAGGCACAGCTCTGACTTGTACAACTGCAGATCTCTCTCTTTCTCTCTTCCCCTTCCCTCCATCCCTCGCCTCCCTCTTTCCCCTTCCCTCTGTGGCTCCCCCTGTGCCTCCCAGCAACAGCTGTGTTGAGCCTTCAGAATAATAACAGCCCCACAGTCAGTGTGTGTGTGCTCTTCGTCCCTGACAATGCAGTCTGGCTTCCTCTTGCTTTACTGTGTTCTAAATTTGTGTGCTGTGTTTGGCTGATGGCGTGTGTGTGTGACTGATATCGTATCTTCTGTCCTCCGGTTGGAGCTTTGGGTTTACTGTTTGAGAGTCCACATCAGAATGGAACAGAACGAGAGCTTGGACTGACCTTCCAGTGTTTCTGCAAGTGGACTAGGAGCCCAAAGCTCACTGCCCTCTCTGAAGAGATCCAAACTGAAACCACTGGGAGTGCAGGGGTTAAACCTAACCACCCCATGCTGCCATTGGACATGGTATCATAGCAACCTTACACCCCCATGTCTTAACCCCCTCTGTGATCCCCTCAGGATAAAAGTACCTCAACAGATTGCGTATAGAGATACTGACTAAGGAACAGACAAATTACAGTACAACAAATACAATACAAACTGTAGACAACTGAAAACTACAACTTTACATCCAAACTCCACAAAAAAAACTGTACAATACAACTAGGCAAATTGTAGACAACTGCAAATCTTTATAAACAAAAAAGCAACAACTCTACAACCAAATTCCAATGTCAAAACCAAATTAACCACACTACAACCACCACTATACAACCACAATACCACCACTATACAACCACACTACAACCACCACTATACAACCACAATACCACCACTATACAACCACACTACCACCACTATACAACCACCACTATACAACCACAATACCACCACTATACAACCACACTACCACCACTATACAACCACACTACAACCACCACTATACAACCACACTACCACCACTATACAACCACCACTATACAACCACCACCACTATACAACCACACTACCACCACTATACAACCACACTACCACCACTATACAACCACAATACCACCACTATACAACCACCACTATACAACCACACTACAACCACCACTATACAACCACAATACCACCACTATACAACCACACTACCACCACTATACAACCACCACTATACAACCACCACTATACAACCACAATACCACCACTATAAAACCACACTACCACCACTATACAACCACACTACCACCACTATACAACCACCACTATACAACCACACTACCACCACTATACAACCACACTACCACCACTATACAACCACTACTATACAACCACAATACCACCACTATACAACCACCACTATACAACCACAATACCACCACTATACAACCACACTACCACCACTATACAACCACACTACCACCACTATACAACCACACTACCACCACTATACAACCACACTACCACCACTATACAACCACACTACCACCACTATACAACCACCACTATACAACCACAACTATACAACCACAACTATACAACCACACTACCACTACTATACAACCACCACTATACAACCACCACTATACAACCACACTACCACCACTATACAACCACACTACCACTACTATACAACCACCACTATACAACCACCACCACTATACAACCACACTACAATTAGAAACTGGATGGTTTGAGCCCTGAATGCTGATTGGCTGAAAGCCTTGGTATATCTGACCGTACACCATGGGTATGGCAAAGCAAATATTTGTACTGTTGTAATTATGTTGGTATCCAGTTTATAATAGCAATAAGGCACCTCGAGGGTTTGTGATATATGGCCAATATACCACGGCTAAGGGTTGTATCCAAGCACTCTGTGTTGTATCGTACATAAGAACAGCCCTTAGCTGTGGTATATTGGCCATATATCACACCCCCTCGTACTTTATTACTTAAATATATAACCAAACTACAAATATACAACAAAAGCACAACTTTACGACCAAACTACAACCTTAAACCTAACTACAACTTTACAACCAAAAAACATTCCAACTGCCTGGTAACAGCAGCAGTTCTTATGTTGCTAGGCAGGGATTTGGTCCAACCAGACACCAGATATCTGAAGTCTGGAGACAAAACTCCTGAGAGATTAGACAAGTAATCCTATTGGACCTTCAGACAGCCACAAGATCAGCCAGACCCTAGCACTAGCCCCACATGGGGGGCAAAGAGGGACAAACAGCACAAAGACAAAAAAGCAACAATGAAAATGAGGGAGGGAGAGACTCACCGTGACTGGGGCTGAGCGCCATGTTCCCAGAATTCAACGCTTCATCAAAACGCCCGTATATTGTCTGTAACCTGGAGACAAGAGTTGGGAAAGGTCGTCAGAATACACACACACACACCAACATATGAGTAATCTGAATAGCGTGACATGAGAGAGAAAACAGCAACACGTGTTGTCTGAAAGTGGGTGTGTCTCACATGCTACTAACATGACTCTCCCAAGCAAAAGTGAAGCATCTGAACCTACACCTACTCTGACCCGAACTCACAAACACACCGAAATGGCTATTATTACTGTGGGGAAACACAGCTCTACTCCTATTGAGCACATTAATAGTGACAGCATGCTGATCATCCAGACATCTTCTCATTGCCATTAATGAGTGTTGGAGTAGGAACTCCTAGGAGACTGTTCTGAGCTTCAGGCTGAGCGTCACTATCTCAATAACACCACAGGAATCCTAACAAAGTCCACGACGTCACAGACAGAACGTCTGTAACATCTGCTACACACACACACACATCTGTTTGTAACAAAACACACACATTATTACTTACACACACCTCAAAGGATAAGGTTGAGATTAATAACGATAGGACCAGAGCAAACGTGTATGTGTGTGTGTGTGTGTGTGTGTGTGTGTGTGTGTGCATACACACCGTCCTGCTAGCAGTCAAACCCCCAGACAGCTTAGCTCTCCTGATTACTGACGATTAGCGATAGGCTCCTCAGCTGCGTAGCATTTCCACACCGCTCAACAATTAGCCGACATTAGCATTTCCATATTGATTTATCCCCCGAATTAGCATAGCCGTTATCCAAATTAGCATAGCGTTATCATTTCCATACGGGATGATTAATGGGTCAGTGTGTTGCTGCGTAGCGTAGCGGTAGCTCCCATGCTACTGTCACGCTGGAGTCCTCTGCTCTTTGTATCCAACATGGTGCAGTGACTCAGAGACCGAAGGAGGGAGAGGGGGAGCAAATTAAAGAGGGAGGGGACAAGAGAGGTAGGGAGGAGGAACGGGGAAGAAAGAAACAGCAAGAGACAAATGCATATTACGCGGCACGCGACGAAGCACCACCCATCATCTCTCAGACACATACACCACAGGAAAAGGTTCAATCTCAGGGAAAGGCTTTGTGTGTGTTTTGTATGACATGGAGCAGGGCAGTGTTTGTGTGACAGCGCAGATATGCTGTTCCCCTTCACATAACCTCCCACACAGAGCACACAGATTTCAAAAGGGGGAGGGGCGTTGGCGCTGCCAGCACAGGGAGAGAAAAGCTGCCCCTCCCCCTCTCTTTGTCCCTCCCTCCCTCTCTCTACTTCTCATCACATGTCCTCCCAGTCTTTCCTTTTCCCACTCCTTTCGTTTGTCACATTTATCATAGATACCCCTTCGTCTTCTCCCCCCCCCCCCACTCTTCCCCCCCTCCAATCTTCTCCTCCCCCCTCCACTCTTCTCCTTCCCCCTCCACTCCTGGCCAAAGCACACACATGTAAAGACTTCTCTCTCTCACCCAATCATCTTTCTTTCTCAAAATCATTCCCTTTCCATCTCTTTATTATCCCAGTTCTACATATCTCATCCTCCTCTCTGCCTCTCCCTCTGTCCATCTCCCACTCCCCCTTCTCTTTGACCTTTTCCTGATATGTGATCTGGTCATCTAGGCCTCTGGCTGCACCCCCATTACACACACACACACTTCTCTAAAACAGGCCTAAGCAGACAAAGCTCTCACTGAATAGAATGTTCTCTCCCAGACAGTGTTTGTCTGTATCAGTTAACATCACAACATGTGACAGACAACACACACACACACACACACACGCTATTTATTCATACATGAGAGAAAGGGAGATGGAGAGTGCGAAAGAGAGAGAAGGGAGACTGTGCTCAGAATGACAACACTCCAGGCTCCTTATTACGGTAACCACGGTGACCAAAGCAAGGCCCTCAATGGAGCTCTTCAGAGACTACACACTCCTCCCTCTCTGTATTGTCCAGTGCCCTCTCCCACTTTCTGTCCCTCCTCCCCTTCTCCCTCTCTTCCTCTGTATTGTCCAGTGCCCTCTCCCACTCTCCCTGTCCCTCCTCCCTTTCTCCCTCTCTTCCTCTGTATTGTCCAGTGCCCTCTCCAACTCTCCCTGTCCCTCCTCCCCTTCTCCCTCTCTTCCTCTGTATTGTCCAGTGCCCTCTCCCACTCTCTCCGTCCCTCCTCCCCCTCTTCCTCTGTATTGTCCAGTGCCCTCTCCCACTCTCTGTCCCTCCTCCCCTTCTCCTGCTCTGTATTGTCCAGTGCCCTCTCCCACTCTCTGTCCCTCCTCCCCTTCTCCCTCTGTATTGTCCAGTGCCCTCTCCCACTCTCTCTGTCCCTCCTCCCCTTCTCCCTCTGTATTGTCCAGTGCCCTCTCCCACTCTCTGTCCCTCCTCCCCTTCTCCCTCTGGATTGTCCAGTGCCCTCTCCCACTCTCCCACTTTCTCTGTCCCTCCTCCCCTTCTCCCTCTGTATTGTCCAGTGCCCTCTCCCACTCTCTGTCCCTCCTCCCCTTCTCCCTCTGTATTGTCCAGTGCCCTCTCCCACTCTCTGTCCCTCCTCCTCTTCTCCCTCTGTATTGTCCAGTGCCCTCTCCCACTCTCCCACTTTCTCTGTCCCTCCTCCCCTTATCCCTCTCTGTATTGTCCAGTGCCCTCTCCCACTCTCTGTCCCTCCTCCTCTTCTCCCTCTGTATTGTCCAGTGCCCTCTCCCACTCTCTGTCCCTCCTCCCCTTCTCCCTCTGTATTGTCCAGTGCCCTCTCCCACTTTCTCTGTCCCCCCTCCCCCTCTTCCTCTGTATTGTCCAGTGCCCTCTCCCACTCTCTGTCCCTCCTCCCCTTCTCTGTATTGTCCAGTGCCCTCTCCCACTTTCTCTGTCCCTCCTCCCCCTCTTCCTCTGTATTGTCCAGTGCCCTCTCCCACTCTGTCCCTCCTCCCCTTCTCCCTCTCTTCCTCTGAATTGTCCAGTGCCCTCTCCCACTCTCTGTCCCTCCTCCCCTTCTCCCTCTCTTCCTCTGTATTGTCCAGTGCCCTCTCCCACTCTCTCTGTCCCTTCTCCCTCTCTTCCTCTGTATTGTCCAGTGCCCTCTCCCACTCTCTCTGTCCCTCCTCCCCCTCTGTATTGTCCAGTGCCCTCTCCCACTCTCTGTCCCTCCTCCCCTTCTCCCTCTCTTCCTCTGTATTGTCCAGTGCCCTCTCCCACTCTCCCACTCTCTGTCCCTCCTCCCCTTCTCCCTCTCTTCCTCTGTATTGTCCAGTGCCCTCTCCCACTTTCTAGAGACGATTTCAAGTTTTCATAACAAAAATCGGTATTCGCCAAACGGGGGATGATTTAACAAAAGCGCATTCGCGAAAAAAAGCACAATCGCTGCACGTACCTAACCATAAACATCAAGGCCTTTCTTAAAATCAATACACAGAAGTATATATTTTTAAACCTGCATATTTAGCTCAAAGAAATCCAGGTTAGCAGGCAATATTAACCAAGTGAAATTGTGTCACTTCTATTGCGTTCAGTGTAAGCAGAGTCAGGGTATATGCAACAGTTT
The DNA here is from genome assembly GCF_057628025.1 of Oncorhynchus mykiss. NCBI lineage: Eukaryota > Metazoa > Chordata > Actinopteri > Salmoniformes > Salmonidae > Oncorhynchus > Oncorhynchus mykiss. Next base: position 60,556,850 of record NC_143039.1, read on the forward strand.
GGGCCGCCTGGCTCGTTGCGAACTAATTTGCCAAAATTTTACGTAATTATGACATAACATTGAAGGTTGTGCAATGTAACAGGAATATTTAGACTTATGGATGCCACCCATTAGATAAAATACGTAACGGTTCCGTATTTCACCGAAATAATAAATATTTAGTTTTCAAAATGATAGTTTCTGGATTTGACCATATTAATGACCAACGGCTCGTATTCCTGTGTTTATTATACACTGCTCAAAAAAATAAAGGGAACACTAAAATAACACATCCTAGAACTGAATGAATGAAATATTCTTATTAAATACTTTTTTCTTTACATAGTTGAATGTGCTGACAACAAAATCACACAAAAATTATCAATGGAAATCAAATTTATCAACCCATGGAGGTCTGGATTTGGAGTCACACTCAAAATTTAAGTGGAAAACCACACTACAGGCTGATCCAACTTTGATGTAATGTCCTTATTAAAACAAGTCAAAATGAGGCTCAGTAGTGTGTGTGGCCTCCACGTGCCTGTATGACCTCCCTACAACGCCTGAGCATGCTCCTGATGAGGTGGCGGATGGTCTCCTGAGGGATCTCCACCCAGGAACGGGCGGGCCAGTCCATAGCATCAATGCCTTCCTCTTGCAGGAACTGCTGACACACTCCAGCCACATGAGGTCTAGCATTGTCTTGCATTAGGAGGAACCCAGGGCCAACCACACCAGCATATGGTCTCACAAGGGGTCTGAGGATCTCATCTCGGTACCTAATGGCAGTCAGGCTACCTCTGGTGAGCACATGGAGGGCTGTGCAGCCCCCCAAAGAAATGCCACCCCACACCATGACTGACCCACCGCCAAACCGGTCATGCTGGAGGATGTTGCAGGCAGCAGAACGTTCTCCACGGCGTCTCCAGACTGTCACGTGTGCTCAGTGTGAACCTGCTTTCATAAGTGGCGAATTTGCCAATCTTGGTGTTCTCTGGCAAATGCCAAACGTCCTGCACGGTGTTGGGCTGTAAGCACAACCCCCCACCTGTGGACGTCGGGCCCTCATACTACCCTCATGGAGTCTGTTTCTGACCGTTTGAGCAGACACATGCACATTTGTGGCCTGCTGGAGGTCATTTTGCAGGGCTCTGGCAGTGCTCCTCCTGCTCCTCCTTGCACAAAGGCGGAGGTAGCGGTCCATTTTGTTGTTTAAGTGTTCCCTTTATTTTTTTGAGCAGTGTATTATAACTAAGTCTATGATTTGATATTTGATAGAGCAGTCTGTCTGACTGAGCGGTGGTAGGTAGCAGCAGGCTCGTAAGCATTCATTCAAACTTTACTGCGTTTGCCAGCAGCTCTTAGCAATGCTTGAAGCATAGCGCTGTTTATGACTTCAAGCCTACGAACTCCTGAGATTAGGCTGTCAATACTATAGTGCCTATTAGAACATCCAATAGTCAAAGGTATATGAAATACAAATGGTATAGAGAGAAAAAGTCAACCTATAATCCCTACACCCTAAAACTTCTTAACTGGGAATATTGTAGACTCATGTTAAAATGAACTACAAGTTTTCATATGCTCTGAGCAAGGAACTTAAACTTAGCTTTTTTACATGACACATATTGCACTTTTACTTTCTTCTCCAACACTGATTTTGCATTATTTAAACCAAATTCAGCATGTTTCATTATTTATTTGAGACTAAATAGATTTTATTTATGTATTATATTAAGTTAAAATAAAAATATTCAGGTCAGTATTGTTGTAATATATATGAATAAATTATAATTTTAAAAAAATATATATATATTTATTTATTTTTTATTTATTATTATTATTATTAACTGGTATCGTTTTTTTTGGTCCTCCATTAATTGGTATCGGCGTTGAAAAATCATAATCGGTCGACATCTAGTGACAACCCATACATGGCACATACAAAATATATTGTAGTATACACACACACACACACACACACACACACACACACACACACACACCAAAAGCACACACACACACACCAAAAGCACACACACACACACCAAAAGCACACACACACCCACACACAGACAGATAGACAAACACTCACCGTGTGGCAGGCAGGCCTCTCTTTCCAAGGTCGGCTCTGACTCTCTCTCCTATGTGGCGATACACATCCACCAGTGATGCTGTGGCAGCCTCACGCACCTGCACACAGGATACACAACATCCCACAATATTATCTCATCTTTGGATTTTAGCTTTATTTATCCAGTATCATTATTATCTAAACACTTAAATAATATCCTATTTCATTTCATATTATTCACATTTTAGTCAAATAGCAGATGGAGATAAGAATTACTGTAGCATTAAACATCAATTGGCTCTTGACTCTAAACAGGAGCATCATAACTCAAACTTGTGGACAGTAGCCAGAGGAGTCAACAGTACAGACAGCCAGGGACTCAGAGGGGAGTCAGTGAGTTCTCCCACTGTAAGGTCACCGGTTTTTTTATTTCACCTTTATTTAACCAGGTATGCCTGTTGAGAACAAGTTCTCATTTACAACTGCGACCTAGCCAAGATGAAGCAAAGCAGTGTGACAAAAACAACAACACAGGGTTACACATGGAATAAACAAACGTACAGTCAATAACACAATAGAAAATCTGTATACAGTGTGTAAATGAAGGAGGAAAGGCAATAAATAGGCCATAGTGGAAAAGTAATTACAATTTAGCATTAACACTGGAGTGACAGATGTGCAGATGAGGATGTGCAAGTAGAAATACTGGTGTGCAAAAGAGCAGAAAAAGAAAATATGGGATGAGGTAGGTAGTTGGTTGGATGGGCTATTTACAGATGGGCTATGTACAGCTGCAGAGATCGGTAAGCTGCTTTGACAGCTGATGCTTAAAGATAGTGAAGGAGATATGGGTCTCCAGCTTCAGTGATTTTTGCAATTTGTTCCAGTCACGGCAGCAGAGAACTGGAAGGAAAGGCGGCCAAAGGGGGTGCTGGCTTTGGGGATGAGCAGTGAAATATACCTGCTGGAGCGCGTGCTGCGGGTGGGTGCTGCTATGGTGACCAGTGAGCTGAGAAGGCGGAGCTTACCTAGCAAAAACTTATAGATGACCTGGAGCCAGTGGGTTTGGCGACGAATATGTAGCGAGAGCCAGTGAGGTCATACAGGTCGCAGTGATGGGTAGTATATGGGGCTTTGGTGACAAAACGGATGGCACTGTGTTAGACTGCATCCAATTTGCTGAGTAGAGTGTTGGAGGCTATTTTGTACATGACATCGCCAAAGTCAAGGATCGGTAGGATAGTCAGTTTTACGAGGGTATGTTTGGCAGCATGAGTGAAGGAGGCTTTGTTGCGATGTAGGAAATAAATTCTAGATTTCATTTTGGATCGGAGATGTTTAATGTGAGTCTGGAAGGAGAGTTTACAGTCTAACCTGACACCTAGGTATTTGTAGTTGTCCACATATTCTAAGTCAGAACCGTCCAGAGTAGTGATACTAGGCGGGCAGGCGCGGGCAGCAATCGGTTGAAGAGCATGCATTTAGTTTTACTTGCATTTAAGAGCAGTTAGAGGCCACGGAAGGAGTGTTGTATGGCAATGAAGCTCGTTTGAAGGTTTGTTTGCACAGTGTCCAAAGATTGGCCAGAAGTATACAGAATGGTGTCGTCTGCGTAGAGGTGGATCAGACTCACCAGCAGCAAGAGCGACATCATTGATATATACAGAGAAAAGAGTCGGCCCGAGAATTGAACCCTGTGGCACCCCATAGACTGCCAGAGGTCCGGACAACTGGCCCTCCGATTTGACACACTGAACTCTATCTGAGAAGTAGTTAGTGAACCAGGCGAGGCAGTCATAAGAGAAACCAAGGCTGTTGAGTCCCGCCCACACACAACCCATTCTGCCTCTGCGCTCAGCCCATCAGAATTCCAACTCCCTACACACACACACACCGTCAGGAGTGTGTGTGTGGTCAGGACAGACAGGATGAGTGACCTCAGATAACTGATCGGCAGGGGATAATGCATGAACTTTCCACCGACCCCCCCACCCCCACCCCCCACACCTCTTACCCCCCAGTGAGATGTGACTTCACAACCTTCATTCTCACTGGGCTTGCAGGACTTGGCAGGGTGTATTCATATGGTGCCAGTGTGTGTGTGTGTGTGTGTGTGTGTGTGTGTGTGTGTGTGTGTGTGTGTGTGTGTGTGTGTGTGTGTGTGTGTGTGTGTGTGTGTGTGTTGTGCTAAAAGAAGGCGGATTTTCCATAAACACACAGATTAGGTCCACTCCTCTTTGAGTGGGATTAAAACACTGGGGGAGGGGTACACACACATGAGCCATGCGCTCCAGACGTGATTGGCTTGGTGTGTTGTAAAGGGTGCTGTGATTGGCTGAATACTGCAAGTGTTAAATTCTGATTGGCTGAGAGCAGAGGCAGAATGGATTGTGTGTGGGCGGGACTGCCAAGGAATATGGGGGATGGTGATTGGTCGGGACAAAAAAATGACATCCACGAGTTTATCTGACACTGGGGAAGTAGATAAAAGACCATGTTGCCCACAAAATAAACAAATACTAATGCAGCTGCTCTTTCTCTTCACTACCGATGCGAGTGTGTGTTTAGTCTTCGGTCTGTTGCTAGTAGGGTATCCTAGCCTATTCATTGATGATGGGCCTTGCTTTACTGACGTTGTGAGACGTTGCAAGCCAAGAAATAGATACAGTTTTTGATTGGCAGATAGGCCTAGTGCACGGTTCTGACTTTCTGCCTGGTGGCCGACCTGACTGTGCCCCTCCCCTCTCTCTCCGTTCCTCGCTAGCTCGCTATGAAAGATGCAAGTGTTTGTGTTCTTGGAAGTATGGCAACTAATCAGTCTCCTCCATTACAAAAAGACTGAATCGTAAGTCGATTCCTAGAGGAAGATGGGTACTTTCTACTAAATGTCTTGGTAACCACAGTATTTAATGGTAGGAGAAAACGGTCTACACACAGGCAGCTCCAGATTATTAACACTTCTGGTCGCCTAGTGATGGACGTTAGTCCCGCTTCGGAAGTGGCATTCCTTTACAGACAAGTAAAATGGCCGTTCAGTGGCGCTTTGAAACTATCTCCAGAGAAGGTTTTGTGTGGGCATTTAAAAAGCCATAGTGTAACCTTACAGACAAACCAACATGCCGTAGCCGAGGTGCTTTAAAGGGGATATGACTGCGGTAGATATAAAGTTCATTCCCCAGTCCTTGAGGTCATACGTAACAGAACCATTTTTCTGCATTGTGAATAGACGTGGAATTTTATGATTTGTTTTTAATCATTTTAACGGAGAACCAAAAAAAGAAATGGCAGTTTAAAAGTTAAGCAAAATTATCCATTTGTCACATTCCTAGAGTGTAGGAGGATAATGATTGGGTAGCTGACAGGCACAGATTTCAACCCTGGGACAGACCCTAATGATTGGGTGGGACGAAAACAAACAACAAAGAAAAATCAATAGTTACATATCAGGATATAAATTCATGATAAATTGTATCGTTTTGACAATGCTGCAATACTATTTTTGCGCTAGTTGGCTGTACCTGCAGCTTGTTCCATCTTAAAAAACAAACTAATAGGGAGCCTGTTCTCAGCACTTTCATTTTCCTGACTGATCAGAAGTCGTTGTAATGGCCCTCATCTCTGCAGCAGACATATGGTGAGCAATATGTTTGGAACATCGAATCCCAATAAAAGCTCATTATCGAATCGCAATTTATATAGAATCTTGAGAATTTAAATACATATCGTATCAGCACCTAAGTATGGTGAGGTCCCTGGCAATTCCCAGCCTTAATAGACACACGCAATAATCACTCTGTGGGTGAGACGGGGTTGGGGTCTCATGTTTCAGTGGTGAAACCAGGGTTCTCTCTCACCCAGCTAGTTAACAGTCTCCCATTGACTGGCTAATAACAGAGGAAACGATTAGAATAAGAAACTCCAGCACACTGGCACTCCTGTATTGTCGTATACTCCACCATAGAAACACAATGATTAGAACTTCTATGTTCTCCACAATGGGTTTAACGGAACTCAAACCAAAAGCAGGTCTGTAACAGGGCTTTCCTCTCTATATTACATTAACACTGCCAGAAGAGGACTGGCCACACCTCATAGCCTGGTTCCTCTCTAGGTTTCTTCCTAGGTTCTGGCCGTTCTAGGGAGTTTTTCCTAGCCACCGTGCTTCTAAACCCGCATTGCTTGTGGTTTGGGGTTTTAGGCTGGGTTTCTGTACAGCACTTTGATATATCAGCTGATGTAAGAAGGGCTTTATAAATACATTTGATTGAACATTCTCTACATGTTAGGCTTTAAATACAGACAGAGACAGAGACAATTCAGGTTCACCCTCAAGCAGCGTCTCTTACCTGTGGGTTCTGATCTCCTGTCAGAGTGCAGAGGTACGGAACGATCTTACTGAGACTCAAAGGCTGAGCACCATACCTGAGGGGGGGGTGAAGAGAGAGTTTAGTTGTGTAACCAACCATCATTCAGTAGCATTCACCAGTAGGCTTTAGAGAGACCTTTAGCTACGTAGCAGCTTAGAATTTACCACAACAGTGTTGCTATTAGCGAGATGATGGTACAATTAGCGAGGAGATGCTAAAGGCTTTAGGTTTAGAGAGTGGTGCATGCCTTATAGTAGTGTTAGCAGCATAAACTAACCCTGCAAGTCAAGTACTTTCTCCACTTCCCTAAATCCTAACACCAGTCCAATACTTCTAAATGGACGGCAGGTAGCCTAGCGGTTAGAGCGTTGGGCCAGTAACCGAAAGGTTGGAAGATCGACTCCCTGAGTTGACAAGGTAAATATCAGTCGTTCTGCCCCTGAACAGGCAGTTAACCCACTGTTTCTAGGCCGTCATCGTAAATAAGAATTTGTTCTTAACTGACTTGCCTAGTTAAATAAAAAAATGTGCGGATGAGTGGAGAAGTGGACAGATTGGGACTCAGGGTAGGTCACTATAGAGCCACCAACTCTGACCTCTAATCACTCTCTCACACAGGTAAGAGGAGTCATTCTGGAGAGAGAGTGGGTGGTGTGGGTCTTTGTCCCTCACTCTCACACCCAGGTAAGAGGATTCATTCTGGAGAGAGAGTGGGTTCTGTGGTATATGACCCTCTCTCTCTCCTTTCCTCTCCGTATGACCTGTGACCTCAGGAAGTGATTGATGGTGAAAGAGGAAGTACTCACGTGTTGAGGGTGGCGCAGAGAACCAGACACACGCCCTCTCTGCTGCGGAAATTCTTATGTTTAAAACCAGGAAGCAACCTCTCCCACACATACTACAGAGAGAGATAAAGATTGAGAGAGAGTTAACATTGAAGGAGTCTATGGGAGGCAAAGTGAAGGGGGCTCAGCAGATTACTGACAGAGAAGGTTACAGTGTCTGTGTTAAGTAATTTTCCATGCAGTTCTGGTTATGTCCAGATGAGGGAGCTGCTGATACTGTCTTATTCTAGAGCTCGGCAGCTTTGGCGAATGATGTATTAATGATAGAATCAGAGGGAGAGAGACTGGGCTTTGGTTGCTGTAAACTCTCGCTCTCAGAGGTGAGCTTCTCACAGTTCTGCGCCTGAACTCCTCTACCCAGCAGGCCAAGCTTCTCACAGTTCTGCGCCTGAACTCCTCTACCCAGCAGGCCAAGCTTCTCACAGTTCTGCGCCTGAACTCCTCTACCCAGCAGGCCAAGCTGGTTAAAATATCCTGATTAAAGCCAGTTAGTTGTAATCCGGTTATAATGTAATGTGGCTGTAACAATCTACAGGAGCTGCAGACCTCCAGGCCTGACACCTAACGCTCCTGGAATACAGGAAGTCAGGGAGGGGACGATCTGTCTGACCACGGGCGTGTGGCAGTGTGCGTCTTTACCCCTCTCTCTCACTTTTGTGCATGTCTCACCATAGGCGATGCTGTGTGTATATGACGTGCATGTCTCACCATAGGCGATGCTGTGTGTATATGACGTGCATGTCTCACTATAGGCGATGCTGTGTGTATATGACGTGCATGTCTCACCATAGGCGATGCTGTGTGTATATGACGTGCATGTCTCACCATAGGCGATGCTGTGTGTATATGACGTGCATGTCTCACTATAGGCGATGCTGTGTGTATATGACGTGCATGTCTCACCATAGGCGATGCTGTGTGTATATGACGTGCATGTCTCACCATAGGCGATGCTGTGTGTATATGACGTGCATGTCTCACCATAGGCGATGCTGTGTGTATATGACGTGCATGTCTCACCATAGGCGATGCTGTGTGTATATGACGTGCATGTCTCACCATAGGCGATGCTGTGACTTCCATACAGCGGAGGATGACCGTCTGACTCTGTTCTCTGACCTGGTCCTTACTGTCCCCCAACCGGTCCACTAACGCAGGGACCACTGTGGAGAGATGTCAGCACATAATATAATACATAACCATGTACCCTTTATTATGTACATTAAATCACACACACACACACACACACACACATGACCTTAGTGCCCCCTAGTGGACTTGTTTAAGAAAACAACAAATGTCACAAATCACAGGTCAATCACACACACTTACTCACACAGAGACAATCAAATGGCATATTTGAAAATTTGACTTGAATCCATAATGAAACATTGGAGGTACAGAGGCTACTAGACAGACTTAATTAGACAGTGGGTCTCTATGGGACAGGGTTACTGTCGAGTTCACACAGTTGTCTGGTAGCAGAGAGACAGAGAGGAAACAGAGTTTGGACCAGACAGACAGAGAGGAAACAGAGTCTGGACCAGACAGACAGAGAGGAAACAGAGTCTGGACCAGACAGACAAAGAGGAAACAGACTCTGGACCAGACAGACAGAGAGGAAACAGACTCTGGACCAGACAGACAGAGAGGAAACAGAGTCTGGACCAGACAGACAGAGAGGAAACAGAGTTTGGACCAGACAGACAGAGAGGAAACAGACTCTGGACCAGACAGACAGAGAGGAAACAGACTCTGGACCAGACAGACAGAGAGGAAACAGACTCTGGACCAGACAGACAGAGAGGAAACAGACTCTGGACCAGACAGACAGACAGAGAGGAAACAGAGTCTGGACCAGACAGACAGAGAGGAAACAGAGTTTGGACCAGACAGACAGAGAGGAAACAGAGTCTGGACCAGACAGACAGAGAGGAAACAGAGTCTGGACCAGACAGACAGAGAGGAAACAGACTCTGGACCAGACAGACAGAGAGGAAACAGACTCTGGACCAGACAGACAGAGAGGAAACAGACTCTGGACCAGACAGACAGACAGAGAGGAAACAGACTCTGGACCAGACAGACAGACAGAGAGGAAACAGAGTCTGGACCAGACAGACAGAGAGGAAACAGAGTTTGGACCAGACAGACAGAGAGGAAACAGAGTCTGGACCAGACAGACAGAGAGGAAACAGAGTCTGGACCAGACAGACAGAGAGGAAACAGACTCTGGACCAGACAGACAGAGAGGAAACAGACTCTGGACCAGACAGACAGAGAGGAAACAGAGTTTGGACCAGACAGACAGAGAGGAAACAGACTCTGGACCAGACAGACAGACAGAGAGGAAACAGAGTTTGGACCAGACAGACAGAGAGGAAACAGAGTTTGGACCAGACAGACAGAGAGGAAACAGAGTTTGGACCAGACAGACAGAGAGGAAACAGAGTCGGGACCAGACAGACAGAGAGGAAACAGACTCTGGACCAGACAGACAGAGAGGAAACAGACTCTGGACCAGACAGACAGAGAGGAAACAGAGTTTGGACCAGACAGACAGAGAGGAAACAGAGTTTGGACCAGACAGACAGAGAGGAAACAGAGTTTGGACCAGACAGACAGAGAGGAAACAGAGTCTGGACCAGATGGAGTTGAGATTTTCCTTAGAGGCACTAGTTTCTCTGCTACTGTTTTATGCAATCCTCAGACTCCCCCTTTGAACCTCAAACACACGCGCACACACATAAACCGAGGGCGAGGAAGGTTGCTGTAGGATGACATCACCATGTCACTCCCCCGCTGATGTTTTTTGGGAGGAATGCCTGTGTGTGTGTGTGGTGGGTTGTTGCTACCACAGCTGGTTTCATAAGCAACAGGGGCAATACGGGTCCAGCACACAGCGTCGGGGGGCATTGTTGCCGAGACGGACACACGTCATCGTCTGATGTTAGCATCAAACACACACATACTGAATATATGTGGGAGTTCAATGTGGTATTCACCAAAAAACTCATCTCTTCATTCATTGTCATTTTAGTTCTTTAAACTGTTGCATTAGAGGACTGAGGTTTCACTTCTTCTGAACACTGGACACACACTCCTCACAACGCTGGACAAGATGGCCACAGCCCATCATCAACGAGAGACAGGAACAGAAATACACAACACACAGCGAGTGGGGAGTGAGTCAGTTCTGTGTAGATCACTAATGTCCCTCATTAATCACTATGATCTCATCTCACTCTCCTCTGTATTTGTTGAGAGAGGGCTAGAGCCAGAGGGCCAGAGGGCTAGAGCCAGAGGGCTAGAGCCAGAGGGCCAGAGCCAAAGGGCTAGAGCCAGAGGACGATAGAGCCAGAGGACGATAGAGCCAGAGGACGATAGAGCCAGAGGACGATAGAGCCAGAGGACGATAGAGCCAGAGGGTCAGGGCCAGAGGGCTAGAGCCAGAGGGCTAGAGGGCTAGAGCCAGAGGGCTAGAGCCAGAGGGCTAGAGCCAGAGGGATAGAGCCAGAGGGATAGAGCCAGAGGGATAGAGCCAGAGGGATAGAGCCAGAGGGATAGAGCCAGAGGGCCAGAGCCAGAGGGCCAGAGGGCCAGAGGGCTAGAGCCAGAGCACGATAGAGCCAGAGGGCCAGAGCCAGAGGGCCAGAGGACTAGAGCCAGAGCCAGAGGGCCAGAGGGCTAGGGCCAGAGGGATAGAGCCAGAGGGATAGATCCAGAGGGATAGATCCAGAGGGATAGATCCAGAGGGCCAGAGCCAGAGGGCTAGAGGGCCAGAGCCAGAGGGCCAGAGGACGATAAAGCCAGAGGGCCAGACGACGATCGAGCCAGAGGGCCAGAGGACGATAGAGCCAGGGGGCCAGAGGACGATAGAGCCAGGGGGCCAGAGGACGATAGAGCCAGGGGGCTAGAGCCAGAGGGCCAGAGGGCTAGAGCCAGAGGGCCAGAGGGCTAGAGCCAGAGGACGATAGAGCCAGAGGACAATAGAGCCAGAGGACAATAGAGCTTGTCTAGAGGATATTTTTGCCCTGAACGCCAAGAGAGATATTAGACTAAACTTTTCCATTAAGGACATTACACACACACCACAGAGAGGAGAGGAGTGTGTGTGTTTTCAGTTGGGTTCAGGCAATGTCACAGAGGGTCGTTTTCCCTTTGGAGTCTGACAGCCTGTCTCCTCCTAGAGCTAGACTGTGTGTGTGTGGCCAGCCTGGGTGACAATGACAACTGGTGGCACCTGCGGCAGTGATCTGACAGGACAGAGTTATGTAAGTACACCACACACACACCAAAGGCAGATACAGGAGCAGTCCATGAGGGCTGTAGGATGTGTGTGTGTGTGTGTGTGTGTGTGTAAAGGGGTTAGATGGGTTGGTCCTACAGTAAGCCAGACGATGTGCAGCCTAAATATAGAACAGAGGATGAATCAGGGGAGAGAAAGAGTGAGAGAAACAGAAAGAGAGAAGAGGTAGAGGAATGTAAGCATCTCACCTGTCCCCAGGTATCCTCTGAAGCGCTCCCCCAAGCGATCGACAAACGCCCCGGCAATGTCTATCCCCAACAACGCCACCTACAGGACAGACAAACACAATACTGTCAACACAGGGTGACACACAGAGAGACACACACACCCTCAACACACACAGTATCAAAGTTAGAGTTCTGTCTCTCTCTGTAGTCTAGTTTTCCAGTGTGTGTGTGTGTGTGTGTGTGTGTGTGTGTGTGTGTGTGAGAGAGAGATTAGGATCTGATCTCATGCAGAGGGAGCTGTGTGTCTGGAATGCTTATGTTGGCAGACCACGATGGAAGCACAACATTCCAGAGAAAATCTGTAAAAATATTCCCCCTCTCCCAGAGAGAGAGATCCTGACTGCTGTTATTCACTATTTTAGTCAAACAGATTGAGAGGAGCCAGGTAACCACAGAGATGGAGGGAGATGGAGACAGAGGGAGAGAGAGAAAGAGGGAGGGAGAGAAAAAGGGAGAGAGGATGAGGGAGATGGTGAAAGAGGGAGGGAGAAATAGGGAGGTAGAGAAAAAGGGAGCGGTAGAAAGAGGTAGAGAAAAAGGGAGAGAGAAAGAGGGAGGTAGAGAAAAAGGGAGAGAGAAAGAGGGAGGTAGAGAAAAAGGGAGAGAGAAAGAGGGAGGCAGAGAAAAAGGGAGAGAGAAAGAGGGAGGTAGAGAAAAAGGGAGAGAGAAAGAGGGAGGCAGAGAAAAAGGGAGAGAGAAAGAGGGAGGCAGAGAAAAAGGGAGAGAGAAAGAGGGAGGTAGAGAAAAGGGGAAAGAGAAAGAGGGAGGTAGAGAAAAAGGAGGAGAGAAAGAGGGAGGTAGAGAAAAAAGGAGAGAGAAAGAGGGAGGTAGAGAAAAAGGGAGAGAGAAAGAGGGAGGTAGAGAAAAAGGGAGAGAGAAAGAGGGAGGTAGAGAAAAAGGGAGAGAGAAAGAGGGAGGTAGAGAAAAAGGGAGAGAGAAAGAGGGAGGTAGAGAAAAAGGGAGAGAAAAAGAGGGAGGCAGAGAAAAAGGGAGAGAGAAAGAGGCAGAGAAAAAGGGAGAGAGAAAGAGGGAGGCAGAGAAAAAGGGAGAGAGAAAGAGGGAGGCAGAGAAAAGGGGAGAGAGAAAGAGGGAGGCAGAGAAAAAGGGAGAGAGAAAGAGGGAGGCAGAGAAAAAGGGAGAGAGAAAGAGGGAGGCAGAGAAAAAGGGAGAGAGAAAGAGGGAGGTAGAGAAAAAGGGAGAGAGAAAGAGGGAGGTAGAGAAAAAGGGAGAGAGAAAGAAGGAGGTAGAGAAAAAGGGAGAGAGAAAGAGGGAGGTAGAGAAAAAGGGAGAGAGAAAGAGGGAGGTAAAGAAAAGCGGAGAGAGAAAGAGGGAGGTAGAGAAAAAGGGAGAGAGAAAGAGGGAGGCAGAGAAAAAGGGAGAGAGAAAGAGGGAGGTAGAGAAAAAGGGAGAGAGAAAGAGGGAGGTAGAGAAAAAGGGAGAGAGAAAGAGGGAGGTAGAGAAAAGGGGAGAGAGAAAGAGGGAGGTAGAGAAAAGCGGAGAGAGAAAGAGGGAGGTAAAGAAAAGCGGAGAGAGAAAGAGGGAGGTAAAGAAAAGCGGAGAGAGAAAGAGGGAGGTAGAGAAAAAGGGAGCGGTAGAAAGAGTGTGTCTCAGATTATGCTCTTGTGGAGTATTGAGACCAAAGGCGTCATGACATCATATGTTGGACCAGGTCCAGAGGTCTGAGGAGGAGGACAGAGAAGATGGCTGCTTACAAGACAGAGGACACACCGAGAGTGAGGGATGAGAGAGGGATGAGTGGAGGCAAGGCAAAGAGAGCAATGAAGGAGAAAACAGAAAGCAGAATAGAGGGAAGGGAGGACAGAGAAGAGGGCAGAGAAGAGAGAGGACAGGGGAGAAGGTTAGGACAGAGGAGAGATGACAGAGAAGGGAGGACAGAGAGGAGGCCAGAGGAAAGAGAGGCCAGAGGACAAAGAGAGAAGGGAGGACAGAGAGAAGAAAGGACAGAGACGAGAGGACAGAAGAGGGAGAAATGGGAAGAGAGAAGGAGAGAGAGAAGAGAAGACAGGGAAGAGAGAAGGAGAGAGAGAAGAGAAGACAGGGAAGAGAGAAGGAGAGAGAGAAGAGAAGACAGGGAAGAGAGAAGGAGAGAGAGAAGGGAGGACAAAGGAGACAGAAGAGAGGGAAGAGGAGAAAGAAGAGGAAAGGAAGGAGTGAGAAGAGAGAGAGTAGGGAGGACAGAGGAGAGAGTAGGGAGAACAGAGAAGGGAGGACAAAGGACAGAGAGAAGACACCCCCTCCCTCCTCCCTCCCAGCCATATGGCAGCTCCACTGGAGGGGTTGAGAGCGATTGAGGGGGCTGTGTATGTGTGTGAGTTTACCTGGGGGTGACAGTGGGGGAAGTCAGCAGGCTAGCTGAGCATTGAACACACTCACTGTGACTAAAGGGAGGAAGAGGAGGGGAAGAGAGGACCATATGTCCACTCAGGTATCGTCAGGCCCCTCTGATACTAACACACTGAAAACAACACACCAAACCTCAGCTGTCAGCCAGTGTTCATGACTCACTGTGCATGTTGTCTGGCTGGTAGTGACCTCGCAGAAACACACAATAAAGATGAAGTAGCATCTTTACCAAAACTGCCGGGTCAACTGTCAGACCAGCCGTCCCAACCAGAGGAAAAGCCTGGCCTCCATCTGAGAAGGGGAATCCCTTTCTGACCATGTTCAGAGGACTCGGATCTGACAATGGGAGAATCTCAACTGCACACTCCTCCCGTCCTCTCTCTCTATAAACCCACTGAGGAGAAGGTCACAGGGAGGGACCGTTGACCTTCTCCTCCAATGGGTTTTGAGAAGGAGGCGAGGGGACACCAGGAGTGTACAGTTGAGATTCTCCCATTATCTGAGACCTAAACACTATCCCAGGCTTTAGCTCAGCAGGGTAAGTTTAGTAGAGTGCAGCTAACCTGGGTTCCAACCCAGTGGATCAGCAGCTCTAAAACATTCAGAGAGCGAAGATAAGGCAGTCTGCAATATTAATGTGGCTGCTGTGGAGCGTGTGTGTTGCAGAGGCAATGGCCTTACTGTTATGTCAATGAGCATGAGGAGAATTTGCTGCAGTGTGTTTGAGAGAGAGGAAGAGGGAGAAAGAGGGAGAATGAGAGAGGAAGAGAGAGGGATATATTTAGTCCATAAATAAAAGAGGAAGCAGCAACATTGTCTCTACCTTCTTGCCCTCTGTGCTGTTGTCTGTACCATGTTTTGTGTTGCTGCCATGCTGTTGTTGTCTTAGGTCTCTATGTAGTGTTGTCTCTCTTGTCGTGATGTGTGTGTTTGTCCTATATTTTTAACCCCGCCCCCGTCCCAGCAGGAGGCCGTCATTGTAAATAAAAATGTCTTCTTAACCGACTTGCCCAGTTAAATACAAAAAATGACAACTCTCCTCTGTACAGCAGCTCTCTGAGTGAGTCTCAGTCTGTCTGGGGCTTCACACATCCTGTCTCTGACTCCATCACTCTTGACCTCTCTCCAACCTCTCCTCCTTTCCTACTCTGCATCAAATCTCCCTGTCTCCTGCACTCGCGTTTGCTATTCCTGAATCCCAATCCTATCTGCAGTCACGCTCCCTCTCAATCTCAGTCTCTCTCTTCTGTCCTCCCTCCATCTAGCGCATCTGGGCTGACTCAGCATCTTCACAGCAGCCAGCCCCTCCCCTTTTCTGCTCTCAGCCAATTAGGATCTCTAATTTGAAGAGAAGGGTAAAATCATGATGAATAAAAAAAATATATAAAAGACAGGTGGGACCTGATTCTAGATGTGTTCCTTTGAGATGCTGTGTGAATATAGACATGTACTGTAAACACCGAAGGAGCTCACAAGAGGATAGGGAGTTCAGTTGTAATTGGACCAGGCTCATATAACTAACTCAATCACACCCTGGTCAAAGTGATTATCGTGCTGATGTCACATTCTGTGTTTCTGTCAAACTATGTCATCCTATTATAATAATATATAACCCTAAGAGAAATAATACGATACTTTGAGCTGATTTCAGTTTTATTTCACTGAATCCTCTGGAAAGTCTAGTGACCTTTTTCATTACAGCCCGGTTCAGCCTGAGACTTTCCATGGGCTTAAACTCTGGTGTTATACCAGGGAAGGTAAAGAATCATCTATACTGAACTAGTTTCACCTCCAGTTGAATGTAACAAACATCACCTTCTGTGTCTGCTGCAGGGATTCATTCCATGGTTCAGACATAACTGTCTGGGTTTAGGAGATAACTTAGCAAAGAAAACAAGGGCCACATTCCAGCATTTTCCACAGATACCGATATGATATACTGAGCCAGTTCGTTTTGCATGGACCGGTGTCCCGGATGGGTGGAGATCTAATTTAAGGACCAATGGAAAGGTCTAACACTTTCAAACTCCACCATCAGTGGGCCATGCAAAACGAACTCGCTAATTGACACACACAATGGGTGCCCTGACCCCTCCCCCATCTTCTGCTCTAGTCTGGGTGCTCCTCTGACAATGGGGTCCTCCTCCAAGCACATACACAGCCCACTACTAGCCGTCTGTCTGGGCTAGTAAAACAACCAAAAACTGAAGGATCTCGAACTCAATCCCATCACATTGAGAGTCACAAGATAACATATCACTTGTATTAAATGTATTAGTACTAGATTATTCGCTGTTTATTCTAGCTAACTGGCTGAACAATCGTTGATGGTTAGCAGTTAGCTAGCGTCGGCTATCATTTAAGAAAATGTTACCCTTTTAAACTGCAGGCCTAGTTTGGAGGACATTAGTGGGCTGTTTGAATCAGATCAGCTCAATTCGGTACAATTACAGCTCAAAATACAGGTAACTCACAAAATAAAGGAAACACTTGGGAAAATGAGGGATACAAATTATATGGAAAGCAGGAGTAGTTCCTGCGCGCCTCAGTCAACGAAACACCAAATGATGAAACTGATCGTGGAAGAATGGAGTCGCATCGCCCCAACAGAGTTCCATACACTTGTAGAATCTTTGTCCAGGCGGCTCTTGGTGGCCCAACGCCCCTATAGACACCACGTTGGCGTTTCCTTTATCTAGTCAGTTACCTGTATCTGTTACAGTGAGACGGCGGGGGCAGTTCGTTATCCAATGAGCAACTTCTTTCTCGCTTCCTAGCTAGCTATTGTCCCCACACTGATCATCACCCCTGGCTAGGCATCCCTACAGTATATATTCCCTGTCGACATCCAATCACCACAAACATGTCTCTCAAAGTAACTAGTTAGTCAACGATTACCAAAAACAGGATCGATTGGGGGACAATGGACCTCTGCAAAGTACACCGCAACGTCCCCTCACCTTGTAGTTGCTGGAGTTGACCCATCCCGTCAGCTCATCTACAGTTTTATCCAGCCGTGGTTTGTCTTGCTCCACATCGGTGGACCTCTGCGGGTCGTTCAGGTAGTCTATGAGGTCCTGCCCGACCTGCAGCCTGCGGGTAACGTCTTTCTGCAGGACCTGCTGGTAAAAATAATCCATGTTGTCATGTTCCTCCATTGGGCAGGCAGTGCCGTGTGGCCAGCTCCTTCTGGGGCCAGCCGCAGACTACAGGGTGTCCTGGCGGGTTGGGTGTGGAAAAAGGTTCGCTCCGGTCGGTGGTCCCTTTCTTCTGAGCGAATGACAGCTGCCTGGACGCTTGGGTGACCGCTATTTTACGTTTGATCAACAACAAAACAAACGCCTGTCAAATTTGCTTGGCTAGCGCAATCACTTTGTCCAAAACACACACTGCTCAACTTTGATTTCAGCGAAGGATAGAGAATGTTGCTCTCAGATAACTAGTTAGCAATAACTTTCTAAAAGTTTTGAAAAATAAGACACATTTGCAGTAAAACTAACCGGGCCTGTATCAATCCACAACACAATAAAGCTACTAGTAGCTAAGCTAACGAAGTTAGTCACGCACGGTGGCAACACCTAGTGGATAGCGAGATATGTGGAAAGCAACGTTAGCTAAACTAACAGTTAGCTAGTTGGTCACAGGCCTGACGCCTATTTTCGCTTCATTTATGTATTCCATGAGTTGGAAAAACCTCTCCAGGGAGGTGTTGTCGAACCCTTGAAAATAAAGTTGCGCCAAAACTTCGAGAACAGTGTTTCAGCCTTTCTCCCACAGTTCCTGCCTACTTTTAATCCGGGAATAATCGCCCCTGCTAAACTGTCTAGCTAAACCCTCCCCCGCTGAAAGCCAGCGCCAAGCCGGTGACTGCAGTTGACTAGTAGGAGAAGACGACGAAGGGGTCCTTCGCAGGGTTGCCAGGAATTTATTATCCCGCACATTACTCTGTTTACTTTGAAATATTTTTCATATCTCTTTCTTGACACAAAAAATAACTGCTGTATATTTAATTTTGTCTACATGTTGCATGAAAATTATTAATATTTTAAGCTGTTTTCTCAGATGTTCCTCATCATTAAAATGTACATGTCATACTCAGGTGTAGCCCAATACTGGACTAATGGAGCCTAATGTGAGTTAGTCCAAGGACCGTACATGTTCTGTTTAAAGGGTGAATTGGCCCTGGAAGACAAAACAGCCAAATATTCCAACTAAACGTGAATTGATTCTCAATTGTGATACGGCTATAGAAACATAAAGCTTCTACTTTACTCTATCACATCAAAATAATTTCAAAGATGCAAAATACAAACTCAAATACTGTTTGAGCCTGTTAAACTATAAAAGGTGTGTTTCAATTGAACCTTTTTTATTATTATTTCTCACTGATATGAAAGATAAGTTCCTTGTGCTTCCAAAACCGCACCACAAGCAATGAATATTAATGTTCAGGCATTGTGGCTCTTAACAGAACTCTCCCCTACAGAAGCCTCCTTCTTCCAACAACTCTTATGTGTAATGCGATGGACCTGAGAGTCATTACCAAGGGCTAACTCAGGTGCAGTCTGGAAAATGTGCACACGCAGTAGCTACCTTACACTACATGACGACCATCTCATTCCAAAATCATGAGCATTAATATGGAGTTGGTCCCCCCCTTTGCTGCTATAATAGCCTCCTCTCCTCTGGGAAGGCTTTCCACTAGATGATGTTCCTACATTGCTTCAGGGACTTGCTTCCATTCAGCCACATTCAGCATTAGTGAGTTCGGGGACTGATGTTGGGCGATTAGGTCTGGCTCGCAGTCTACGTTCCAATTCATCCCAAAGGTGTTTAATAGAGTTGAGGTCAGGATTCTGAATAGGCCAGTCAAATTCTTCCACACTGATCTCAACAAACCATTTCTGTATGGACCTCGCTTTGTGCACAGGGGCATTGTCATGCTGAAACAGGAAAGGGCCTTCCCCAAACTGTTGCCACAAAGTTGGAAGCACAGAATCGTCTAGAATGTCATTGTATGCTGTAGCGTTTAGATTTCCCTTCACTGGAACTAAGAGGTCTAGTCTGAACCATGAAAAACAGGCCCAGACCATTATTCCTCCGCCACCAAACTTTACAATTGGCACTATGCATTGGGGCAGGTAGCATTTTGCTGGCATCCACCAAACCCAGATTTGTCCGTTGGACTGCCAGATGGTAAAGCATGATTCATCACTCCAGAGAACATGTTTCCACTGCTCCATAGTCCAATAGTGGTGAGCTTTATACCACTCCAGCAGACGTTTGGCATTGTGCATGGTGATCTTAGGCTTGTGTGAGGCTGCTCGGCCATGGAAACCCATTTCATGACGCTCCCTACGAACAGTTCTTGTGTTGACTTTGCTTCCAGAGACAGTTTGGAACTCGGGAGTGAGTGTTGCAGCCGAGGACAGACGATTCTTACAGGCTGCGCACTTCATTCAGCACTTGACGGTCCCGTTCTGTGAGCTTGTGTGGCCTACCACTTCGCGGCTGAGCCGTTGTTGCTCCTAGACGTTTCCACTTCACAATAACAGCAATTACAGTTGACTGGGGCAGCTCTAGCAGAGCAGCTCTAGCAGGGCAGCTCTAGCAGGGCAGCTCTAGCAGGGCATCAATTTGACAAACTGACTTGTTAGAAAGGTGGCATCCTATGACGGTGCCACGTTGAAAGTCACTGAGCTCTTCAGTAAGGCCATTCTACAGTCAATGTTTGTCTATGGAGATTGCATGGCGGTGTGCTCGATTTTATACACCTGTCAGCAACAGGTGTGGCAGAAATAGCCAAAACCACTCATTTGAAGGGGTGTCCACATACTTTTGTATATATTGTGTTTGTTAACTTCTATTCTGTTGTGGTCAAGGAGTTTTACTTTTGTAATTAAATATTTAAAATAGTTTTTTGTTGTAGCTTATTGTCTAATATGACAACAAAAACACAACCAATGGAACAATAGGTGCTTAGTTTAAAAATAAATAAATTGTAGGCTCATTAAATATTATTCAATATTATTCAAAAATCAAGGGGCAAACATTGGCTTAAATTGCATTTGAACCGCATTAGGTTTTATTTCTCTAGGCTTTAGATCAGCGGGTTAACATAGTCTTGTCATGCAAAAGACACTTGAGCACACACATACACACACACAGCCACTGCAACTATCATGCAGATTTGAGTTGCACCAGAGGTAATTTAAATTAAACCATCCTAGCAATTTTGTGTGACTTTATCGAACATATCCAACCTCTAAATATACATCTCCCATCTCATCAAATTCCCCCACATGGATACCAAGACCCTCACGTTCTGCCCCCATATGTACATTTTCTCCAAACTGGCAACCCTGCTTTTTCAGCACTGCGCACAACTATCCAGTTTACTGCCTGACGGAAAATCCCCAGCCCCGTTACTTATTCACAAGTGAGAAGACATCACGAATTACTTGCAATATCTGGACAGAAACGAAAAATATGAATAGTTTTATAAAAGTTGAATCTTATTTGAGGAGGGAAGTAGAACATATTTTCAATATGCTCCATGCCAGAGCAAGCTAAGTAACAACCCCTCCATCACTTTATCTGAATGTGGATACTACGGTAATATCACTGCTGCTGAGGGCTATTTCATAGAGATGGTCAGATTGTGGTAGGTCTATCCCATAGGTCTATCCCTAAAGTAATCATTTTACAGTTGATAATTTTTCCACTTACTGGTAAAGGATATTAAACCCATAATCTAATTTTAAAAAGGAAATATATGGAAGTTGGAGGTTTTAACACATTTGATCCTTACTGCAGCTTGGATGAAAATAATCATACTTATATTTTCTCAAAGTAAAATGACCTGCACATGGAGAATATATAAGATATTGTTGATGGGTGTCCAGATTTGGGCGAGCATCTCAACCCTTGATCAACCTACACGGCTCGCCAGCGACATCTGCTGGTCAGGGTGAGGATTTCACACACACACACGAACAAATTTCACTGTAGAGATAGTCAGAGCACATTTACTATCAGTTACTTTTATTTATGTTATGTTTATTTATTCATTATTTATTTTCTTCAACATAAAACTCCTGTTAGACCATCTGTCAAAGAGAGGCTGTTAGTATCACTGCCATGTAGTGAGGTCAGCAGGGCTGGGATCAATTCCATTTTAGAATTGACTCCAACTCTGGAGGTCAGTCAGCTTCACAACTCAGCACCAGCAGCATCTAAGTCAAACACTCATATTATATACGATACACCTCTGTCTGTCTGAGACTTTACACACACACACAGGCCTCATCCCAAACCCACCACTGGCCCCTAGCCCTGACCCTTTATCCCCGGGGACGCCGTGGATAAGAACGCTCATGGTAGGTAACATAGCAGTAACATAGCTATACCTCGCCCTCAAATTGATCAAGGCCCACTTCTGGTAATCACTTCTTAACTCTCCCTTGAACATCTGAAAATAGGGTGGAATTAACCGTAACCTTGCCCTCGATCTCCATCTTGTAGACTGTGTGAAGTATCTGCCACGTTGCTTGTTTCCACTGCTCCAGATGTATTTATTTTTTAAAGACGCATGATCGTCACTTAGGCTCAAACCTCTGGCTTTCATTTCTTTGAGGGGGACTCAGGAGTTGCTCAGTGGTCAAGAGGCTAGTGGTCAGCTTGGAACCAGGCCTGTGTGTTCCACAGTCACACAGTGCACAAGAGGCTAGTGGTCAGCTTGGAACCAGGCCTGTGTGTTCCACAGTCACACAGTGCACAAGAGGCTAGTGGTCAGCTTGGAACCAGGCCTGTGTGTTCCACAGTCACACAGTGCACAAGAGGCTAGTGGTCAGCTTGGAACCAGGCCTGTGTGTTCCACAGTCACACAGTGCACAAGAGGCTAGTGGTCAGCTTGGAACCAGGCCTGTGTGTTCCACAGTCACACAGTGCACAAGAGGCTAGTGGTCAGCTTGGAACCAGGCCTGTGTGTTCCACAGTCACACAGTGCACAAGAGGCCCTGAGTACACATGTTCCAGTGATGTAGCATACAAAAACAACTTGATGTCATCAGATGCTGTGCTTCTGACAGAGACAGTCCATTTCTGTCCAACGGTAACAGTTTGCTTTCATTATTTTCAAAAGGAGAGATACACAGATCTAATCTCCCTCTCTGGATAGACAAGCATGGACAATTACAATAAGCACTGGAAAAAAAGAGGGAAAATAAAAATGTGTTACTGGCCAACTCCAATCCGAAGGGGAGTTGCCATATTGTAATTCTTTTTTTGCCATCATTGCAAAACATTCTCTTTACAAACAAAAACTGAGTCTCAAATGGCAAGTTCTCAGAAAAAAACATCAAATGTTCAGTTTTGTACTTCCAGTTTTGTACTGGTTTTCAGTTTGCACCTGGATGGGCGGGGTTTAGTGGTGTCCCCTCTGTAGATCCGAGTCTCAGAGAGCTATCCCAGCATCCTCTCTGCTCACACCCAGAATCACTACACTTGCCAGAATCCTCCTTTTGGCGTTCACAGGCTGGGTGTCCAGTGGTCGAAGCAAGTTGACTTACAGCACGGTCACACAGAGGTGGCGTGTGATTGGTTGAGATGAAGTCCACCCAGAGTGATGCGTTGTCCAGATGTGTGGTTAGAAGGGCAAAACGGTTCAAACTTGGCAGATAGAATTGTAACGTATGGAGTTGACATGATTACCAATGCTCGTTGTCACGTCTGTACTCCTATGTGCAAGTTCTGTACCATTGCACCTTCCTGAATAACACTGTCCACCATTTTGTGGGTTGTAGACTTCTGCCTCTTTAGGATCGTCCCCCCTCATCCTCTAGTCCAAGTGTTGGAGAGGAGAGGTCTGGAAGGGGAGGGTAATGTTGGAGAGGAGGGGTCTGGAAGGGGAGGGTAATGTTGGAGAGGAGGGGTCTGGAAGGGGAGGGTAATGTTGGAGAGGAGGGGTCTGGAAGGGGAGGGTAATGTTGGAGAGGAGGGGTCTGGAAGGGGAGGGTAATGTTGGAGAGGAGAGGTCTGGAAGGGGAGGGTAATGTTGGAGAGGAGGGGTCTGGAAGGGGAGGGTAATGTTGGAGAGGAGAGGTCTGGAAGGGGAGGGTAATGTTGGAGAGGAGGGGTCTGGAAGGGGAGGATAATGTTGGAGAGGAGGGGTCTGGAAGAGGAGGATAATGTTGGCGAGGAGGGGTCTGGAAGGGGAGGGTAATGTTGGAGAGGAGGGGTCTGGAAGGGGAGGATAATGTTGGAGAGGAGGGGTCTGGAAGGGAAGAGTAATGTTCGAGAGGAGAGGTCTGGAAGGGGAGGGTAATGTTGGAGAGGAGAGGTCTGGAAGGGGAGGGTAATGTTGGAGAGGAGGGGTCTGGAAGGGGAGGATAATGTTGGAGAGGAGGGGTCTGGAAGAGGAGGATAATGTTGGCGAGGAGGGGTCTGGAAGGGGAGGGTAATGTTGGAGAGGAGGGGTCTGGAAGGGGAGGATAATGTTGGAGAGGAGGGGTCTGGAAGGGAAGAGTAATGTTCGAGAGGAGAGGTCTGGAAGGGGAGGATAATGTTGGAGAGGAGGGGTCTGGAATGGGAGGATAATGTTGGAGAGGAGGGGTCTGGAAGGGAAGAGTAATGTTCGAGAGGAGAGGTCTGGAAGGGGAGGGTAGTGTTGGAGAGGAGGGGTCTGGAAGGGGAGGATGGTGTTGGAGGGGTCTGGAAGGGGTCTGGAAGGGGAGGGAGGCTAGACTCACAGAGTTCTGTCAGAGAAAAAAGACCCCTCACACTCCCCTCCCTCCACCCGAGTAGGAGATTGCGGTGCAGATCAGCAAGAGTCCAACTGATCAATTGATCATTTATCAGTAGTGATCAATCAGTCTGTATTGATCAGAGACCTGTAGTGACCAGTAGGTCCAGGGTGTTTACCAGGGTCGTGTTCAGGAAGTCAGACTGTAGAAAAACAGTTCGCAACAGAATTATATATTTTTTTGTTTATCATTGGAAAAATTCAGAACCTCTCATTTTTGAATAACCTTCTTCTGTTTACTGCCTACTGAAGAAGACCGTGTGGTTCATAGGGTCCAGGGTTTTGTTTTGTAGTCGTGGTAGGGTTCAGGGTGTTGTAGTTGTGGTGGGGTCCAGTGTGTTGTGGTGTAGTCGTGGTGGCATCCAGTGTGTTGTGGTGTAGTTGTGGTGGCATCCAGTGTGTTGTGGTGTAGTTCTGTTGTGGTGGGGTCCAGGGTGTTGTGGTGTAGTCGTGGTGCGGATCAGGGTGTTGTGTTGTAGTCGTGGTGGGGTTCAGGGTGTTTGTGGTGTAGTTGTGGTGGGGTTCAGGGTATTGTGGTGTAGTTGTGTAGTGGTGGGGTTCAGGGTGTTGTGGTGTAGTTGTGGTGGGGTTCAGGGTATTGTGGTGTAGTTGTGTAGTGGTGGGGTTCAGGGTGTTGTGGTGTAGTTGTGTTGTGGTGGGGTCTAGTGTGTTGTGGTATAGTCGTGGTGGGGTCCAGTGTGTTGTGATCATGGTGGGGTCCAGGGTGTTGTGGTGTAGTTGTGTTGTGGTGGGGTTCAGGGTGTTGTGTGGTGGAGGGGTTCAGGGTGTTTTGGTGTAGTTGTGTAGTGGTGGGGTTCAGGGTATTGTGGTATAGTTGTGTGGTGGTGGGGTTCAGGGTGTTGTGGTGTTGTCGTGGTGGGGTTCAGGGTATTGTGGTGTAGTTGTGGTGGGGCTCAGTGTGTTTGTGGTGTAGTTGTGGTGGGGCTCAGGGTGTTTGTGGTGTAGTTGTGGTGGGGCTCAGGGTGTTTGTGGTGGGGGTTAGGGTGTTTGTGGTGGGGGTCAGGATGTTTGTGGTGTAGTTGTGGTGGGGTTCAGGGTATTGTGGTGTAGTTGTGTAGTGGTGGGGTTCAAGGTGTTGTGGTGTAGTTGTGGTGGGGTTCAGGGAGTAGTCGTGTTGTGGTGGGGTTCAAGGTGTTGTGGTGTAGTTGTGGTGGGGTTCAGGGAGCAGTTGTGGTGGGGTTCGGGTATTGTGGTGTAGTTGTGTTGTGGTGGGGTTCATGGTATTGTGGTGTAGTTGTGTAGTGGTGGGGTTCAGGGTATTGTGGTATAGTTGTGTAGTGGTGGGGTTCAGGGTATTGTGGTGTAGTTGTGTAGTGGTGGGGTTCGGGGTATTGTGGTGTAGTTGTGTAGTGGTGGGGTTCAGGGTATTGTGGTGTAGTTGTGTAGTGGTGGGGTTCAGGGTATTGTGGTGTAGTTGTGTAGTGGTGGGGTTCAAGGTGTTGTGGTGTAGTTGTGGTGGGGTTCAGGGTGTTGTGGTGTAGTTGTTTAGTGGTGGGGTTCAGGGTATTGTGGTGTAGTTGTGGTGGGGTTCAGGGTATTGTGGTGTAGTTGTGTTGTGGTGGGCTTCAAGGTGTAGTTGTGTTGTGGTGGGGTTCAGGGTGTTGTGTGGTGGTGTAGTTGTGTTGTGGTGGGGTTCAGGGTGTTGTGTGGTGGTGTAGTTGTGTTGTGCTGGGGCTCAGTGTGTTTGTGGTGTAGTTGTGGTGGGGTTCAGGGTATTGTGGTATAGTTGTGGTGGGGTTCAGGGTATTGTGGTGTAGTTGTGTTGTGGTGGGGTTCAGGGTGTAGTTGTGTTGTGGTGGGGTTTAGGGTATTGTGGTGTAGTTGTGGTGGGGTTCATGGTGTTGTGGTATAGTTGTGTTTTGGTGGGGTTCAGGGTGTTGTGGTTTAGTTGTGGTGGGGTTCAGGTTGTTGTGGTGTAGTTGTGGTGGGGTTCAGGGTGTTGTGGTATAGTTGTGTAGTTGTGTTGTGGTGGGGTTCAGGGTGTTGTGTGGTGGTGTAGTTGTGTTGTGGTGTGGCTCAGTGTGTTTGTGGTGTAGTTGTGGTGGGGCTCAGGGTGTTTGTGGTGTAGTTGTGGTGGGGTTCAGGGTGTTTAAGTGTAGTTGTGGTGGGGTTCAGGGTGTTTGTGGTGCAGTTGTGGTGGGGTTCAGGGTATTGTGGTGTAGTTGGGTTGTGGTGGGGTTCAGGGTGTTGTGGTGTAGTTGTGGTGAGGTTCAGGGTGTTGTGGTGTAGTGGTGGTGGGGTTCAGGGTATTGTGGTGTAGTTGTGTAGTGGTGGGGTTCAGGGTGTTGTGGTGTAGTTGTGTAGTGCTGGGGTTCAGGGTGTTGTGGTGTAGTTGTGTAGTGGTGGGGTTCAGGGTGTTGTGGTATAGTGGTGGGGTTCAGGGTGTTGTGGTATAGTTGTGGTGGGGTTCAAGGTGTTGTGGTGTAGTTGTGGTGGGGTTCAGGGTATTGTGGTGTAGTTGTGTTGTGGTGGGGTTCAGGGTGTAGTTGTGTTGTGGTGGGGTTCAGGGTGTAGTTGTGTTGTGGTGGGGTTCAGGGTATTGTGGTGTAGTTGTGGTGGGGTTCAGGGTATTGTGGTGTAGTTGTGTTGTGGTGGGGTTCAGGGTGTAGTTGTGTTGTGGTGGGGTTTAGGGTATTGTGGTGTAGTTGTGGTGGGGTTTAGGGTATTGTGGTGTAGTTGTGGTGGGGTTCATGGTGTTGTGGTATAGTTGTGTTGTGGTGGGGTTCAGGGTGTTGTGGTTTAGTTGTGGTGGGGTTCAGGTTGTTGTGGTGTAGTTGTGGTGGGGTTCAGGGTGTTGTGGTATAGTTGTGTAGTTGTGTTGTGGTGGGGTTCAGGGTGTTGTGGTGTAGTTGTGTAGTGGTGGGGTTCAGGGTATTGTGGTGTAGTTGTGTTGTGGTGGGGTTCAGGGTGTTGTGGTGTAGTTGTGGTGGGGTTCAGGGTATTGTGGTGTAGTGGTGTAGTGGTGGGGTTCAAGGTGTTGTGGTGTAGTTGTGGTGGGGTTCAGGAAGCAGTTGTGTTGTGGTGGGGTTCAGGGTATTGTGGTGTAGTTGTGGTGGGGTTCAGGGTATTGTGGTGTAGTTGCGTTGTGGTGGGGTTCATGGTGTTGTGGTGTAGTTGTGGTGGGGTTCAGGGTATTGTGGTATAGTTGTGTAGTTGTGTTGTGGTGTAGTTGTGGTGGGGTTCAAGGTGTTTTGGTATAGTGGTGGCGTTCAGGGTGTTGTGGTGCAGTTGTGGTGGGGTTCAGGGTATTGTGTTATAGTTGTGTAGTTGTGTAGTTGTGTTGTGGTGTAGTTGTGGTGGGGTTCAAGGTGTTGTTGTATAGTGGTGGGGTTCAGGGTGTTGTGGTATAGTTGTGGTGGGGTTCAGAGTGTTGTGGTGGGGTTCAGGGTGTTGTGGTGTAGTTGTGTTGTGGTGGGGTTCAGGGTGTTGTGGTGTAGTTGTGGTGGGGTTCAGGGTGTTGTGGTGTAGTTGTGGTGGGGTTCATGGTGTTGTGGTATAGTTGTGTTGTGGTGGGGTTCAGGGTGTTGTGGTGTAGTTGTGGTGGGGTTCAGGGTGTTGTGGTGTAGTTGTGGTGGGGTTCAGGGTACTGTGGTATAGTTGTGTAGTTGTGGTGGGGTTCAGGGTGTTGTGGTGGTGGGGTTCAAGGTGTTGTGGTATAGTTGTGGTGGGGTTCAGGGTGTTGTGGTATAGTTGTGTTGTGGTGGGCTTCAGGGTGTAGTTGTGTTGTGGTGGGGTTCAGGGTGTTGTGTGGTGGTGTAGTTGTGTTGTGGTGGGGTTCAGGGTATTGTGGTGTAGTTGCGTTGTGGTGGGGTTCATGGTGTTGTGGTGTAGTTGTGGTGGGGTTCAGGGTATTGTGGTATAGTTGTGTAGTTGTGTTGTGGTGTAGTTGTGGTGGGGTTCAAGGTGTTTTGGTATAGTGGTGGCGTTCAGGGTGTTGTGGTGCAGTTGTGGTGGGGTTCAGGGTATTGTGGTATAGTTGTGTAGTTGTGTAGTTGTGTTGTGGTGTAGTTGTGGTGGGGTTCAAGGTGTTGTTGTATAGTGGTGGGGTTCAGGGTGTTGTGGTATAGTTGTGGTGGGGTTCAGAGTGTTGTGGTGGGGTTCAGGGTGTTGTGGTGTAGTTGTGTTGTGGTGGGGTTCAGGGTGTTGTGGTGTAGTTGTGGTGGGGTTCAGGGTGTTGTGGTGTAGTTGTGGTGGGGTTCATGGTGTTGTGGTATAGTTGTGTTGTGGTGGGGTTCAGGGTGTTGTGGTGTAGTTGTGGTGGGGTTCAGGGTGTTGTGGTGTAGTTGTGGTGGGGTTCAGGGTACTGTGGTATAGTTGTGTAGTTGTGGTGGGGTTCAGGGTGTTGTGGTGGTGGGGTTCAAGGTGTTGTGGTATAGTTGTGGTGGGGTTCAGGGTGTTATGGTATAGTTGTGGTGGGGTTCAGGGTATTGTGGTGTAGTTGTGGTAGGGTTCGGGGTATTGTGGTGTAGTTGTTTAGTGGTGGGGTTCAAGGTGTTGTGGTGTAGTTGTGGTGGGGTTCAGGGTATTGTGGTGTAGTTGTGTTGTGGTGGGCTTCAGGGTGTTGTGTGGTGATGTAGTTGTGTTGTGGTGGGGTTCAGGGAGTTTTGGTGTAGTTGTGTTGTGATGGGGCTCAGTGTGTTTGTGGTGTAGTTGTGGTGGGGCTCATGGTGTTTGTGGTGTAGTTGTGGTGGGGCTCAGGGTATTTGTGGTGTAGTTGTGGTGGGGTTCAGGGTGTTTAAGTGTAGTTGTGGTGGGGTTCGGGGTATTGTGGTGTAGTTGTGTTGTGGTGGGGTTCAGGGTGTTGTGGTGTAGTTGTGGTGGGGTTCACTGTGTTGTGGTGTAGTTGTGGTGGGGTTCAGGGTGTTGTGGTGTAGTTGTGGTGGGGTTCAGGTGATTGTGGTGTTGTGGTATAGTGGTGGGGTTCAGGGTATTGTGGTGTAGTTGTGTAGTGGTGGGGTTCAGGGTGTTGTGGTATAGTTGTGGTGGGGTTCAGGGAGTAGTTGTGTTGTGGTGGGGTTCAGGGTATTGTGGTGTAGTTGTGTTGTGGTGGGGTTCAGGGTATTGTGGTGTAGTTGTGGTGTGGTTCAGGGTGTAGTTGTGTTGTGGTGGGGTTCAGGGTGTAGTGGTTTAGTTGTGGTGGGGTTCAGGGTGTTGTGGTATAGTTGTGGTGGGGTTCAGGGTGTTGTGGTATAGTTGTGCAGTTGTGTTGTGGTTCTGGGTGTTGTGGTGTAGTTGTGTAGTGGTGGGGTTCAGTGTATTGTGGTGTAGTTGTGTTGTGGTGGGGTTCAGGGTGTTGTGGTGTAGTTGTGGAGGGGTTCAGGGAGTAGTTGTGTTGTGGTGGGGTTCAAGATGTTGTGGTGGGGTTCAGGGAGCAGTTGTGTTGTGGTGGGGTTCAGGGTGTTGTGGTGTAGTTGTGGAGGGGTTCAGGGAGTAGTTGTGTTGTGGTGGGGTTCAAGATGTTGTGGTGTAGTTGTGGTGGGGTTCAGGGAGCAGTTGTGTTGTGGTGGGGTTCAGGGTATTGTGGTGTAGTTGTGTTGTGGTGGGGTTCAGGGTATTGTGGTGTAGTTTCTAGTGGTGGGGTTCAGGGTGTAGTTGTGTTGTGTTGGGGTTCAGTGTGTTGTGGTGGGGTTCAGGGTGTAGTTGTGTAGTGGCGGGGTTCAGGGTATTGTGGTATAGTTGTGTTGTGGTGTGGTGGGGTGGGGTTCCAGGTATTGTGGTGTAGTTGTGGTGGGGTTTAGGGTGTAGTTGTCTTGTGGTGGGGTTCAGGGTGTAGTTGTGTAGTGGTGGGGTTCAGGGTCTGTCTCATCATCTTGCAGGGATCAGGTGGGTTATTGTTGGGGGGGGGGGGGGGGGGTCACAGCAGTAGGACCTGCAGGCAGAGCTGACCCCCCCTGGCCCTCCACTGTCAGAGGATGATGCAGCAGCGACACAGCCTCTGGCCCCCGCCGTGCACCGAAGGAGGGGGCGTCACCGGGGCAAAGTAGGCGTGGACTTTTATCTCTGGGAGATGAGCCTGTATGGAGACGGAGGAGCAACGTCATCCCCAATGTAGCATACACATCCAACAATATTTCACACTGTTGTATATTCTCCCATGCATTTCATATGACAGCCTGCAACGTTGCAATAAACTATATTGCCGTATATTACAACAGTGTGCAGGTCATTCTATTATTTCTACAGGAGCAACATCAGCCTCAGTAAACTACAACTCCCACCAGGCCATGCAGGAGCTTTGACATTACAGCCACAGTGATGCAGCTTGGGAGATGTAGTGCAGTAAGAGAGTCATGGTGATGACTGACCCGTATGCGTTTGATGCCGGCCCTGGTGACCTGCTGGCAGTCGTAGAGTTCTATCCTTTCCAGACGGTGGCAGTTCTTCAGGTGCTCCAGAGTCACGTCTGTGATCAGAGGGCAGTTATCCAACTCCACCACTGTGAGGCGCTCCTGTCCACACACACTGCTGCTCAGCGCCCTGATACCATCGTCTGTTATCAACTCACAGTGGGAGAGAGACTGGTGGAGAGGATAGACAGTAGAAACTATATTACATACTGTAATGTACACACACGCACATGCACACAAACACACACAGTTTGATAGGGGGTAGTTATGAATGAAGACACACACACACACACACACACACACACCAATAAGTACCAGTGCTTGCAGGCGAGGGCAGTGAATAGCGAGCTGGACTAGTGTGTTGTCAGTCACCTGTGAGAGGAGACAGACTCAATCAAACCCAGATACAGTACATATAATCAGACAGGCTCAATCAATCTCTGATTGAATGCAACTGTAGATTGAGTCTGAGAAAAGAACCCCATGAAATCTTACCAAAATACATTCTTCTAAATCCATTTTTTCCATCTCATGACAATTCTGTTGAAACAAAAGATGCATCTGGTCAGCATTTCAGGGATCGAAACACACAGATCAAGACAGAATAAAAGTGACGAAGGAGACAGAGAAGCACTTACCCTGGCCAGTACAGTAAACCCAGCGTCTGTAACCTGTGAACATCGCGCAGCCTCCAAGATCCTGACACACACACCCAACCATTGGTTATGTATTGGTTATGCATTGGTTATGCATTGGTTTAGTGTATGTATGGGGTGTTTATCAGTAGACCTAATCCACAATTACAAGAAAGGGACACATTTCCCATTTCTTACTTCAGTCCGGGACAGTTGAGACCCAGAGCAGTGAGAGAGGCGTCTGTAATGTTACTGCAGCCAGAGATACACAGGACCTGCAGCTTGTGGCACCCCCGACACAGACTGACCAAGCCATCATCAGTTATCTGCTGTTAACAAACACACATTACGCGTGCATATCTGTCTGTATCTCGGTCTGTCTGTCTGTGTCTCTGTCTGTTTCTGCAATCACTTACAGTGCCTTCAGAAAATATTCACACCCCTCGACTTCCACATTTTGTTGTGTTACAAGGTGGGACTAAAATTGATTTAATTGCTAGACAGCCATTTTCAAGTCTTGCCATAGATTTTCAAGCCGATTTAAGTCAAAACTGTAACTAGGCCAGTCCGGAACATTCAATGTCATCTTGGTAAACAACTCCAGTGTATATTTGGCCTTGTGTTTTAGGTTATTGTCATTTTTATCCCAGTGTCTGCTGGACAGCAGACTGAACCAGGTTTTCCTTTCGCTCTATTCCGTTTATTTCTATTCTAAAAAACTCCCTAGTCCTTGCAGATGACAAGCATACCCATAACATGATGCAGCCACCCCATGCTTGAAAATATGAAGAGTGGTACTCAGCAATGTGTTGTATTTGCCCCAAGCATAACATGTATTCAGAATATAAAGTTAATTTCTTTGCAGTTTTTCTTTAGTGCCTTATTGCAAACAGGATGCATGTTTTGGAATATTTTTATTCTGTACAGGCTTCCTTCTATCAGTAACTACACTGTTATTGATCCATCCTCCGTTTTCTACTATCACTGCCATTAAACTCTGTAGCTGTTTAAAAGTCATCATTGTGCTCATGGTGAAATCCCTGAACGGTTTCCTTCCTCTCCGGCAACGGAGTTAGGAAGGAGGCCTGTATCTTGGTAGTGACTGGGTATATTGATACACCATCCAAAGTGTAATTAACTTCATCATGCTCAAAGAGATTTTCAATGTCTGTTTTTTTCTACCAATAGGTGCCCTTCTTTGCGAGGCAATGGAAAACCTCCCTGGTCTTTGTGGTTGAATCGGTGTTTGAATTTCACTGCTCGTCTGAGGGACCTTACAGATAATTGTATGTGTGGGGTACAGAGATGAGGTAGTCATTCAAAAATGTTAAAACTATTATTGCACACAGTCCATGCAACTTATTATGTGACTTGTTAAGCACATTTTTACTCCGGAATTTATTTAGGCTTGCCATAGTAAAGGGGTTGAATGCTTGACTCAAGACATTTCATCTTGTCATTTTTTAAAACATAATTCCACTTTGACATTATAATCTCAATTGAATTCATTTTAAATAAAAAAAAGTAAAGGGGGTGTTAATCTCCTGCTTATAAATAACACACGTTACACACATGTTCTGTCTTTCAATCCCTACTAATGAATGCACACACTCTCTCCATCTCTTTCTCTCGGTCTTACTGAGCAGGACTGCATGTTGATAGTGGTTAGTTCAGGACAGTGTTTCTGAAGGGGTTTCAGTGCTCCATCCTCCAACTGTAGAGAACACAACACAAAGAAACCAATCACTACTGATAATCAATCAGTGACGACCCGTCATCCCCACCTGTTTTGAGCACCACACTTAAGGAAAACAAATACAGATTCTATATACAGTTGAAGTCGGAAGTTTACCTACACTTAGGTTGGAGTCACTAAAACTTGTTTATCAACCACTCCACACATTTGTTGTTAACAAACTATAGTTTTGGCAAGTCAGTGAGGACGTCTATTGTTTACATACTGATTCTTTCACATATAATTCACTGTATCACAATTCCAGTGGGTCAGAAGTTTACATACACTAAGTTGACTGTGCATTTAAACAGCTTGGAAAATTCCAGAAAATGATGTCATGGCTTTAGAAGCTTCTGATAGGCTAATTGACATCATTTGAGTCAATTGGAGGTTTACATGTGGATGTATATCAGGGCTACCTTCTAACTCAGTGCCTCTTTGCTTGACATCACGCCTGAAGGTACCGCGTTCATCTGTACAAACAATAGTACGCAAGTATGGGACCACGCAACCGGCATACCGTTCAGGAAGGAGACGCGTTCCGTCTCCCAGAGATTAACGTACTTTGGTGCGAAAAGTGCAAATCAATCCCAGAACAACAGCAAAGAACCTTGTGAAGATGCTGGAGGAAACAGGTACAAAGTATCTATATCCACAGTGAAACGAGTCCTATGTCAACATAACCTGAAAGGCCGCTCAGCAAGAAAGAAGCCACTGCTCCAAAACCGCCATAAAAAAGCCAGACTACAGTTTGCCACTGCACATGGGGACAAAGATCGTACTTTTTGGAGAAATGTCCTCTGGTCTGATGAAACACAAATAGCACTGTTTGGCCACAATTACCATCGTTATGTTTGGAGGAAAAAGAGGGAGGCTTGCAAGCCGAAGAACACCATCCCAACCTTGAAGCACGGGGGTGGCAGCATCATGTTGTGGGGTGCTTTGCTTCAGGAGGGACTGGTGCACAAATTAGATGGCATCATGAAGTAGAAAAATGATGTGGATATATTAAAGTAACATCTCAAGACATCAGTTAAAGCTTGGATGCAAATGGGTCTTCCAAATGGACAATGACCCCAAGCATACTTCCAAAGTTGTTGTGAAATGGCTTAAGGACAACAAAGTCAAGGTATTGGAGTGGCCATCACAAAGCCCTGACCTCAATCCTATAGAAAATGTGTGGGCAGAACTGAAAAAGCGTGTGCGAGCAAGGAGGCCTACAAACCTGACTCAGTTACACCAGCTCTGTCAGGAGGAATGGGCCAAAATTCACCCAATTTAGTGTGGGAAGCTTGTGGAAGGCTACCCGAAATGTTTGACCCAAGTTAAACAATTGAAAGGCAATGCTACCAAATACTAATTGAGTGTATGTAAACTTCTGACCCACTGGGAATGTGATGAAAGAAATAAAAGCTGAAATAAATCATTCTCTCTACTATTATTCTGACACTTCACATTCTTAAAATAAAGTGGTGATCCTAAGACAGGGAATTTTTACTTGGAATAAATGTCAGGAATTGTGAAAAACTGAGTTTAAATGTATTTGGCTAAGGTGTAAGTAAACTTCCGACTTTAATGTGTGTGTATATATACACTGCTCAAAAAAATAAAGGGAACACTAAAATAACACATCCTAGAACTGAATTAATGAAATATTCTTATTAAATACTTTTTTCTTTACATAGTTGAATGTGCTGACAACAAAATCACACAAAAATGATCAATGGAAATCAAATTTATCAACCCATGGAGGTCTGGATTTGGAGTCACACTTAAAATTAAAGTGGAAAACCACACTACAGGCTGATCCAACTTTGATGTAATGTCATTAAAACAAGTCAAAATGAGGCTCAGTAGTGTGTGTGGCCTCCACGTGCCTGTATGACCTCCCTACAACGCCTGGGCATGCTCCTGATTAGGTGGCGGATGGTCTCCTGAGGGATCTCCACCCAGACCTGGACTAAAGCATCTGCCAACTCCTGGACAGTCTGTGGTGCAACGTGGCGTTGGTGGATGGAGCGAGACATGATGTCCCAGATGTGCTCAATTGGATTCAGGTCTGGGGAATGGGCGGGCCAGTCCATAGCATCAATGCCTTCCTCTTGCAGGAACTGCTGACACACTCCAGCCACATGAGGTCTAGCATAGTCTTGCATTAGGAGGAACCCAGGGCCAACCGCACCAGCATATGGTCTCACAAGGGGTCTGAGGATCTCATCTCGGTACCTAATGGCAGTCAGGCTACCTCTGGCGAGCACATGGAGGGCTCGCCAGAGAAATGCCACCCCACACCATGACTGACCCACCGCCAAACCGGTCATGCTGGAGGATGTTGCAGGCAGCAGAACGTTCTCCACGGCGTCTCCAGACTCTGTCACGTATGTCACATGAGTTCAGTGTGAACCTGCTTTCATCTGTGAAGAGCACAGGGCGCCAGTGGCGAATTTGCCAATCTTGGTGTTCTCTGGCAAATGCCAAACGTCCTGCACGGTGTTGGGCTGTAAGCACAACCCCCACCTGTGGCCGTCGGGCCCTCATACCACCCTCATGGAGTCTGTTTCTGACCGTTTGAGCAGACTAATGCACATTTGTGGCCTGCTGGAGGTCATTTTGCAGGGCTCTGGTAGTGCTCCTCCTGCTCCTCCTTGCACAAAGGCGGAGGTAGCGGTCCTGTTGCTGGATTGTTGCCCTCCTACGGCCTCCTCCACGTCTCCTGATGTACTGGCCTGTCTCCTGGTAGCGCCTCCATGCTCTGGACACTACGCTGACAGACACAGCAAACCTTCTTGCCACATCTCGCATTGATGTGCCATCCTGGATGAGCTGCACTACCTGAGCCACTTGTGTGGGTTGTAGACTCCGTCTCATGCTACCACTAGAGTGAAAGCACCGCCAACATTCAAAAGTGACCAAAACATCAGCCAGGAAGCATAGGAACTGAGAAGTGGTCAGTGGTCCCCACCTGCAGAACCACTCCTTTATTGTCTTGCTAATTGCCTATAATTTCCACCTGTTGTCTATTCTATTTGCACAACAGCATGTGAAATTTATTGTCAATCAGTGTTGCTTCCTAAGTGGACAGTTTGAGTCTAAGGTTAGAGCTCGAAAATTGTAGCCCCTTGGGTTCTGCTATAGAGTTATATTAGAAGTGCCCATCCAAGAAGGCTCAAAATCATTGGCCACAGATAGAATGACATCAAATCACGTTATATTTACAGTAGCTTTGATTGGACATGTCAACATCTTACTTTCAAAGTCCTAGCTAGCAGTCATCATTAGTTGTCATCAAGTTGACAATCTACTGGCAAATCCTTTTTAATCCTTGTCATATGAAGAGAAATAACGAAGAGAAATTATAGATAAAACGTATCGGTGCTCATAGGCCATTGTACATAAAGATTACACAACAAGTTGGAAATCGCAAATTCAACAATGAGTCATTTGGAAGGAATCAGTGGCTAACTGCAAGCGTTGCAAAGAAAGCACTAACGTAAGCCTGCTATTCAATGGAGTGGCTGTTTTTTTTCCTGAGTTCCCACCATAAATACAGAGAATGACAGACTTTGATGCCAAATTTTATCAACAAAGGACCACTGCGCCAACTTCACAAGATGAGTCCAAAAGACTATTGTATGCTGCTGCATAAATGATGTAATATGCAAGGGAGAAATGTATACTATAGTTGAGAAAGTAAGTACTAAGTGTATGTTGTGTAGTAAGCTGTTAGTAGCCCATGTGCCTCACCCTAATAATTTGGTGTATTTTCACCAACGTGGTATTGTAAACACATCGTTCGTTTACCGGTGTGTGCTTGTTTGGCTAATTATTTTGTACAGCTTTGACAGTGCTACTGATAGTAATGGTGGCACTTGGCTTGCACGTGCAGATTCAGCACACACAACATTCTACAATAGAACTGTGTTATCTGACGTGTCAAATTAAAAGCTTATTTAACGCATCAAATAGTGTTACATGATGTGTATCTTTATTGACACGCAAAGACCCAAACGGTGTTCAATGTACCTCACCCTAATAATTTGGTCTATTTTCACCTCTTAATTTCGCCTACTGTTCTAACTTGGTGGTGCACAAATAGCCTATAACCTGTTTTAGAGAAACGCAATCATTGAACACTGCCTGTTTATATGGCTCTGACTGTAAGAACGGCCCATGTTCTGAATTCTGTCGCTGTACATTTCAAAAGTGCTGAACAAATTGTTATATTTACTATGTCCGTCCTAGCTCTCTCATTAATGTCTTAATCTAAATGACGGATTGCCTCTCATCCTCTTGTCCTCCCCTTATGCCATAGTTTGTACATCTCAATTATCAGTAGAAACCACATTAGTTTAACTAAGTCAGCCATATCAGCTATGCTTTTATATGTAGTGGCTTTGCTGGCATGCATCCCACTTCTTATTTTCTTTTTGCCCCAACCAGATTTACATGCTAAAATCGCTGCTGTAATCAATACAAAGCGTGTGTACTGTATGTGTGTGTGTACCTGTGTGCAGCCGCGTAGGAACAGGGCTCGTAGGTTGTTACAGCCCCGGGCCAGAGCCTCGATGCCATCTCTGGTGATCTGGTCACACCACGACAGGTTCAACATCTCCAACATACGACAGCCATCACTAAAGGGAGACACACATATTCACCAGTGGAGGCTGCTGATTGGAGGACGGCTCATTATAAATGGCTGCAATGGAGTCAATGGAATGGGTAGCAAACGTGGTTTCCATGTGGTTGATACCATTCCATTGATTCCATTCCAGCCAATACTATGAGCAGTCCTCCCCTCAGCAACCTTCACTGATTCACACCCTGTTTTCTATCTACACTGAACAAAAATATAAAGCAACATGTAAAGTGTTGGTCCATGTTTCATGAGCTGAAATAAAAGATCCCAGACATTTTCCATATGCACAAAATGCTTATTTCTCTCCAATTTTGTGCACAAATTTGTTTACATCCCTGATAGTGAGCGTTTCTCCTTTCCAAAGATAATCCATCCACCTGACAAGTGTGGCATATGAAGAAGTTGACCATAACATGATCGTTACACAGGTGCACCTTGTGCTGGGGGCAATAAAAGGCCACTCTAAAATGTGCAGTTTTGTCACACAACGGCACAGATATCTCAAGTTTTGAGGGAGATTGCAATTGGCATGCTGACTGCAGGAATGTCCACCAGAGCTGTTGCAAGAGAATTTGATGTTAATTTCTCTACCATAACCCGCCTCCAATGTAATTTTAGAGAATTTGACAATATGTCCAATCGGCTTCACAACCTCAGACCACTTGTAACCACACCAGCCCAGGACCTTCCACATCCGGCTTCTTCACCTGCGGGGATCGTCTGAGACGAGCCACCCGGACAGCTGATGAAACTAAGGAGAATTTCTGTCTGTAATAAAGCCCTTTTGTGGAGAAAAACAAATTCTGATTGGCTCTGCCTGGCTGCCCAGTAGGTGGGCCTGGCTCCCAAGTGGGTGGGCCAATGCCTTCCCAGGCCCACCCAAGGCTGCGCCCCTGCCCAGTCATGTGAAATTGATAGATTAGGGCCTAATGATTTTATTTCAATTGACTGATTTCCTTATATGAACTGTAACTGAGTAAAATTGTTAATTGTTGGATGTTGCTTTATACTTTTGTTCAGTATATTTGGATGTATTAAACTGCACGTTACTGTTTCAATTGGGATTTATTCACCTGGGACTTACTAGAAAATGATATGGTGACAATGGGTCATTTGTGTTACCTGGTACTAAATGATTCTTGTAGTGATGAATTCCAAAGAAACAAACATGTAATGTATTGGTGATTATTATGCAATTACCATTTTACCCTTACAGTAAATACTGTGTCATTTCTGTACCGTAAAATAAACTGCAACACTTGGCCAGAAGTAGCACAGTATATAGGGAAAAAGGAGCCATTTCAGACACTTACCTGAGAGCTTTGAGGGAGTGGTTGGTAACAGACACACAGGAGGTGAGGTCCAGCTGTTTGAGTTTGCAGCAGAACTTGGAGAGGCTGAGACAGGTGCTGTCTGTGATCTTAGTGCAGCCGTTCAGGTTCAACACCTCAATGCTACGGCAGTTCTGGGAAAACGTCCTGACAGGTGACAAATACCACAGTCATCGTAGGTAATCAAATCATAGAGTCACGGAGAAGTAACTGAATCAGGGAGCTAAATAACATTCCAAGTTGAAAATGTGAACGGAAAGCAACATTGGTTGTACTAAGAGTGTAAGAGGCCCTATGGAGAAGGACTCACTTCATGGATGCGTCCCCCACACTGAGACAACCCCTCAAGCTCAGCTGCCTCAGGAAGCCTCCACATCGCTTGGAGATGTTCTCCACTACTCTACCCTGGAGAGAGAGAGAGAGGAGGAGGAGTCAGTGGTGTGTACTCATGGATGCCAAGGGAACGGACCATTCAATTAAATGTATATATGTACCAGTCAAAAGTTATGACACACCTACTCTTTCAAGGGTTTTTCTTTATTTTTACTATTTTCTACATTGTAGAATAATAGTGAAGACATCAAAACTATGAAATAACACATATGGAATCATGTAGTAACCAAAAAAGTGTGTTTTGTCCTATAATGCATTTGTTTGTATTTTTAAACAGCGCCCCTCTTTCTCAGTGTGTGTAGCCATCTATCTGATGCTGTCAGGTCAAATAGAGTATGACATTGTTGCCACCTGTAGCATTGCGAAGTCAGTGAGCATTTGGCCTCCCTTGATAAAAAAAAAATATTATAATAATAGTCAATCAGCATTGAGCTAAACTGAGTGAGCTCAACTGTGAATGGTCTTGGTGCACCAAAAAAAAGTGTCAAGGGAAGCCAGTTTGGATTTGGCTTCACTCCAATCACATCACATCAAAAGCAGAACGTCATTCAGAGAAAAAAATAGATTTTCCTCTGGTGGCTAGCTAGCTAAAATCGTCCCTTTCCTAAACTAGCCATGGATGGAGATAGGGATTTAGATTTGTGGTTTACCTTAATTATGATCTAATCAAAAATGCATAAATTGCTCCCCTGGTCTGAGAGGATGGAAGTTCAATATGTAGCTATATGTAGAAGGCTAATGTTAACTAGCTAGCCTGGCGCATCGTTGCCCATGAAAGAAAGTTAGGCTAGCGAGCAAGCATTTTAGCCAGGTAGCCTAGGATAACAAAAACTAACAGAGTGTACTGTATGACAGTCATAGACCGTTTCGGCAACATGAAAGAGAGGAGGATGTCATTGGTGTTTCTATACAAGTAGGGTGAGTCGACATGTTTTTCCACACACACACACCCCAGTAACATGGACAGCCACATAATATTTAGCTTACATTGATGGGACTAAATAGTTTATGGGATCTTCTAGTTGTCACTGTATTAGACTAAGCAGAGGTGATTTGATGATGTTGAAGTTGAAATGGTGCTGGAATAGTGGAGGCAGTTCCTGTTTTCTTTGCGACTTGCGGTAACTCTCCATGGTTCTAAATCATTCGTTGTTTAGAAGAGAATGTAGGAAACATTCACTTGCTTGACCATGCTGTATGTAGGTCATGTAACTGTTTGCGACAGACAAAATGACATACGAATCAATAGGTTATATTAAAGAGCAAACAATGCAATTATCACAACACATAGGATGCAATATGGCTTTTTTTCCCTGGCTTAGCTTCCCCTGTGATTTACCCATGCACCGCTACTGGGAAGAGTGGGGAGAATTTTTTACCATTCTTTATTGGTACAATTCAGCTTACACATACACACATTACAAGAGAGATAGAGACAGAGTGAAAGGGAGAGTGAAAGGGGGAGAGAGAGAGAGAGAGAGAGAGAGAGAGAGAGAGAGAGACTGGTGTGACCTACGTGACTCAGAGAGAGGATCAGTGACGTCACCAGACATTCAACAAAGCCTACTGACACAGTACTAAGCCCTGGGCGAGCAGCCCCATAATACTGCTCACACACACACACAATGCTAAATATAATAATATATGCCACTTAGCTGGCACTTTTATCCAAAGTGACTTACAGCACAGTGAGTGCATACACTTTCAGATTGTGTATATGTAGGATCACCTCCCTCACCCTTCACCCTGACCTCTCACCTCTATGTCTGTCTGGAAGTTGAAGAGGTCAATCTTCTGCCAGTTACTACCATCCAAGGCCAGGACATTCCACGCCTGAGATGGGGGAGACAGGAAATAAGAGAGAGCGAGAAAGAGAGAGACATAGAAGAGAGTGATGGTGTTATCAGTCCTACAACACACACCAGGGCTGTTCAGTAGGACAGGTTGGGCCAGAGGGGGTGTGCTATATGGCCAATAACCCACGGCTAAGGGCTGTTCTTATTCACAACGCAACGTGCTATATTGGCCCTATACCACAAACCCCTGAGGTGCCTTATTGCTATTATAAACGGGTTACCAACGTAATTAGAACAGTAAAAATAAATGTTTCGTCATACCCGTGGTATACGGTCTGATATACCACGTCTGTCAGTCAATCAGCATTCAGGGCTCGAACCACCCACTTTATAACTGAAGATCAACGAAGTTAGACAGACAACATCGATGGAGACAACATTATGATGTGACAGACAATAGTTTGGGTATTCGTTATTTTTATTTTTTTTACATGACTGGCCCCACCGGAGTTGGGCAGCACACAGCCAGGCGACATGCCAAATGACCTGCATATTCCTATTTATTATAGCCTAATGACCTACATATTCCTATTTATTATAGCCTAATGACCTACATATTCCTATTTATTATAGCCTAATGACCTGCATATTCCTATTTATTATAGCCTAATGACCTACATATTCCTATTTATTATAGCCTAATGACCTGCATATTCCTATTTATTATAGCCTATTTCAATAAATATGTGGTAAGTAGGAAGATAGACAGCCTACTATTAACATAATGCAAGAACAGATTGTAGACAAAGTGGGGAGTGCCAAAAGCTGTACAAAATGTCAGGTAACACTGCTCTCTCACACGTCTCCAATGTCGAATGATCGTGGGCCTTTTGCAGCAGACACTATGTGTCCGGCTTGTTGTTTTAAAAGCTTCATTTCCCTTTTTCCTCCCTATCCCCATTAGATTAGAATGGGACTTGTTGGCCTAAACATATAGCCTACTCTTTCAAGATTAACCATCGAATGAATTTAGGAGATCAGTAACAGCATTCACAGAAAGTGTTATGTTATTTCGAATGGCCTAAATAAAAACATGTTAAGGTCATAATGAGAGAGAGAGAGAAACAATAAGAGATAATAATCGAATGGGAAGTTAAAACAAACCAGAAGTTTCTGGCCTCCACCTGACCAAAGCTTTAGTTTTTTTCCCCTATTGTGTGCTCCTGGAAAATCAATCCTTGCAAACCAAACAGCCCATAATATAGGCTTATACTAGACTACTACGGGCAATAAAAGTTGCAGTAAACGTTAATTGTATAAGTTAAACTTAGAAACTAACCAGTGCTTAACTTAGACTGAAATTGGTGCTGGTACTGTTTATATTTAGGAGTAGGAGCTCCACAATACTTTTGAGCTAATATTCTAGAAGCAGTAGAACATTTGAGGTGCCGGTACTCAGCTCTGGTGAGCTCCTGCCCAAGTCAAGCACTGAAACTAACATTTCTATTATTGTCTAAGTGTTTATTCATATCCTTGAATTGCGCAACGGGCATTAGCCTACATAAGCTCCCACAGCAGCGCTTTAAAAAGCCGGAACAACAAAATAAATGCATGAAGTGTCAGGGTAGTCTCACAATCAACTTTATTTTGAATAGCTATTTCGAATAGTTCATTTTTTTCACAGCCAACAACAATCACATAAAACATTTGTTTATAACACCTGAATAACGAATGAACCTTATATAAAAACAAACACATATTGAACTTATGCATTTTTGCCAATCGAATAAGCATGCAAAAAAAAAATACACCTATGAAAAGAATAACCCACATTTGATAGGCTACAAATGACAAAATAAATCAAGTAAACAAAATGGACGAAATTAACCAAATAAATAACAGTGTAAAAAAGTAGTATTCAAAGACACACTGGCACAATTAACATAATAGTTTTACTAGGCCCAGGATACAGTTCTAGGCCCAGGATACAGTTCTAGGCCCAGGATACAGTTCTAGGCCCAGGATACAGTTCTAGGCCCAGGATACAGTTCTAGGCCCAGGATACAGTTCTAGGCCCAGGATACAGTTCTAGGCCCAGGATACAGTTCTAGGCCCAGGATACAGTTCTAGGCCCAGGATACAGTTCTAGGCCCAGGATACAGTTCTAGGCCCAGGATACAGTTATTTCTAATAAGATGCATCTGTGAATTGGCTTTTGAAAAGTAAAGAAAAAATACTAAATTCAATGAAGAACCATTCTGGCTTTTTTTATTTTCATCACACCTTACATAAACGTTTCTGAACACAAGCATGTTCACCTTTTCTGGCTTTAATAGACTGTGGAGTTGAGTAACAATAGCCTATTGCCCGCTTCACTGAAAACACGTTCAGATGGAACTCTTGTTGCAGAGGTATTTTCGGGCATCGTTGGCCAAGAGCGCTCCTTATACCCTCTTCACCATGCCAGTGGTTCATCATCTCCTCTGAAGAGAAGACATCTTCAAGTAAGTAGGATGTGAGCTCTGCGCTGTGCGGCTGTTGCACGCTGAGTGTGACTGTTTGCTTCGCACTCCCAAGAAAACTGCCCAGTGATGTTTTCTATGGTGAACAGGTGCACTCGGTCTCTGTTGAAATTGTCCGAAATCACCATTGAAGGGTCTAGTATCCGCCATTGTAAATATGAATTTGTTCTTACCTGACTTGCCCTGTTAAATAAAGGTTTAAACAAAACATTTTAAAAACCACATTAGACCTACGACGTGTGGTTCCAAATCACCATTCAAAAGGTATCGGGTACCACATTTAACCATACGATTGGTTTATATGTATTTAATTGCACACAAGAAAAGACAATATTGGTAAGATGATTTTCACATTGTAATCTAATGATTAGATTCTAATCGGGTGGTTTGTGCATAACACAGAATCTGCCAGACAGATTGTTTACTGCCGTTCTAGGCAACGCCACAACGCGCGCTCCTCCCCGGCCCCGGGGGATGATAAAATATATATCAACCACGTTTGGACCCGCCGACGGAGCAATGTGCCTTTCCAGACATGACCAGTGCTTGACTTGGGATAAGTCGGTCCTGTTTAATAGAGTGAAATCCCTGCTTCACAACGGTGCAGTGCCTGTGGAAAGGCAGCAAAGACATTAATGCTTAGCTATAGTTAATTAGCGAGATTGCC
This sequence comes from Oncorhynchus mykiss, assembly GCF_057628025.1. Lineage (NCBI taxonomy): Eukaryota > Metazoa > Chordata > Actinopteri > Salmoniformes > Salmonidae > Oncorhynchus > Oncorhynchus mykiss. Next base: position 60,600,900 of record NC_143039.1, read on the forward strand.
AATTCAAAACAACTTGTAGCAGGTATCTAGTTAGTCTGTTGTCTGTCATTATTTTATACCTGCTGAAATGTCACGTTCTCTCTCCTCTCACAACCGCCACTTGCATTGGCACACACGCGGCGCACACACACACACACACACACACACACACACACACACACACACAGAGGGTCATTCCGATAATGGCTGATATGTAGATTTAAGTGATTGATCATATTTAAAAATGTGCCTTCATGAATTACATTAACAAAAATTATAAAACTAATTTCCATGACCTTACAAACCCTAATTTGACAATTTGGAACAGCACATCATGCGCATTCAGGCTGACTGATTTTCAACCTCAAACAGCCTACTGTCACGCACAGCTTCACAGACTAGCAACAAATAAACGTGAACAAAGCGGAATCAGGAAATGCATGCCCTCTCTCCATTGCAGATCCTGCCTTCATTCCGCTATAATCAACCGTAGTTTGCCTCTGTGTGTGAATCTGGGCAGGCGATAGGCTACAGTACGCAATAGCCCCAAAATTAGAAGTGCCGGTATGGCGCTCTGGATAGGTCCGGCCCAAATTACATTAAGTAGTCATGATACCAGTCAGTCTAAAACCACCAACTGCAATGTCTGTAGGGGTGGGCCTTACCTTGGATACCTGGGCACACCTGCACAATGTGATCACATCAAGATAGGAGAAGATTCTACAGAGAGAGAGAGGGAGAGAGAGAGAGCATTTTTTTTGTTGTACTTAGGGACAGGACAGTGGGGTTAGCATGTAGCCTGGCAGAGGGACTGGTTGTGAATTTAGCAATAGCATGTAGCCTTCCAGAGAGATTGGCCAGTGAATTTAGCAATAGCATGTAGCCTTACAGAGGAATAGGCCAATTGAATTAGCTTGAAGCTATTAGCCAACAGGGGTAAGCCAGTCGGTCAGGTCAAACACACAGAGTTCCTCCTATTCATATCAGTAGTTTCCCCTTAACCCCACATACTCCCACCCTCAGGAAACTAGCACTGTCCATTGTTCCCTCTCATGGACAGAGACAAAGGCGGTGTGTGTGTTTGTGTGGTCAGCGAGGGCATGTTGGGGCATGTATGTCTGACATGTATGTGTCAGGAGTCCAGAAAATAACTGATGCAAGCTCATGTACACACACTCCCACTCAGTGGCTAATGAAGCACCTGACCAATCAGACAAGAGCAGATCGATGGTCTCTCTGATGACTGGCTAATGAACGTGGCGGAGGCCATTGATTGGCTGTCTACTTTAATCACACACACACTCTGGGTTCCATTACACACACACACTGGTATAATGGTGTATGTAGGTGGGTTCTGTCTGTCTGAAGTTCACACAGCTGGAGCTGAGCACTGCAGAATTCCCCACCAACACAGAGGCTATTTATAGCACATACTGTACACACACAAGTTATATTAGCAGGATATGTTAAATGTGTATGTTAGACATTGATCTCAGTTAGATTAGTAGGATTACACACAGCCACTGTAGGACGTTATGATGCATAACTAGCAGACAATATTTTCCAAGGCAACACACACACACACACCACACACACACACACACTTACCCACTCAAGGTTAACCGTCTGCTCAGGGACTCCAGACAATGTCCTTGTTTAATAAATTACCCACACTTTAAGCCCTGGGGCGAGCACTCAGGTGTGTGGGTGTGTGTGTGTGTGTGTGTGTGTGTGTGTGTGTGTCTCACCTGAGCAGAAGCTCCTTGGGAAGCTTCTTGTTAATGGGAGCTTCATCACTGTTGGAGAACACCTGGAGAGAGAGAGACATCCACATCAGAACCACTGTCGCCATGGTAACAAGCACCCGATAGAACACACACACACAGGCCTGCACACACACAACACTAGTGATGAGCGATTAAAGGAAATGTAGGTTATTTTACCTTTTTTAAATAAATTGACTGACAGCGGTTCAATTATTTGAATTCCATTTTGTTCATTTTTTTTCTGTTTCTGTGGAGAAAAATCAGATCAAGCCCGTACTGTGTGATGGAGTAGGGAGTTGTAGTTTCCAACAGGCCAATATTCTACATAGTTTAGCTCTGAAAATGTGGTAATTAACTACAATGACCATAATTGCCCGCTTACTTGTCCGGTCTATGTAGAGCAGATGCAGAGCCCTCGAAAGAGAGAACGCGCAAGAGGGATAGAAAGCCGTTGCTTCGCGAGGTATCTCTACCTGAACATATGATCTAAGTGATTGATAGTTGGTATTCAGTAGTCATAAAAGTATGCCTTATGTACTTTAAAGAATTACTAAAATAGTGATTTTGTCAGACAGCAATGGCAGCAGCTCTATAGAGATGAGATGATGACTTGGAATGAAATAATAAAGTCATCAAAACAAATGTTATTTAAGTTAATAAATGATGGTTAATAAGTGATAAGCAGTAATGGGCAGTCACTACCACCATGGGACTTTATTAATTATTTTATTCTGTGGTGTTACAGCATTCAACCAACAATGCATAGTGCATTTAATGTCAATTTTATTTAGCGAAAAAACGAAATTGAAAACCGTGATTATTTTTAAAATAATCAAACCAAAACCAACCTCAAAAAGAACTAATCGCTCAGCCCTACAAAACACACACACAAAAAAAAACATTTTAGCTATGGAGAGGGAGTAACCTAGACTCAGAGGAACCTTGAGCCTAATGCTTATTTGTACTTGTTGGGCCCCTTTAGAATCCACAGCGCTTTTTTCCTTTCATGACATTTTTAGAATCTGAATGTTCCAGTGTTCCCCAGCTCTATGCTTCCTACAGCTGGCAGAGCAGCATTCCAACCTGGGGAGTTCCTCTCCCAGACCAGTCTCCAGGCACTCCCAGACCTCTGGCTACATACCGGTCGGGAATGTCCAGCAAGAACGGGGAATGCTGCTGGGTCTGTGGGTAATATTTTCCTCAAATTGCAGCTCCTCACACTCAACCATGTAGGCATGGTTTCCAGCCTGGTTCTAAGATGGTTAGGGTTAGTGTGCAGCACAATTGAGAAATCCACTGATGGAAACACACACCGCCACCCTCTCTGCACACACACTCTCACACTCACTCACTCACTAACTCACTCACTCACTCACTCACTCACTCACTAATACCAATATTATTATGCAGAAAAGAGCCTCCTATATGAGAAGGTCAAGTGCTGTCACATCAACCCCAGATGTTTAACGAGGAATCTGTGGTATTTATACATAGTGACACACACATACAGGCCTGGGGAAGCTAAGCCATCAGACAGGAGCAGGTTCATGACATACTGAGGAAATGTCAACACAGCAAGATAACCATTACAGACCACATGCTACCCTACCTACTGTGTTCAGTAAGGCACAATCCCTTCACATAGAAATATATTATGTACAACAGACATAGCCTACCTTTGTTAAGTGGGGAATTATGTTAGCTTTAATCATGACATTTCTGTCTGCAAAATGTTCTGCACCCTCCTGTCTAAACTCAACCAGACTGGTTGGTTGGTTCCCAGTGGGAGGAAGTTGGAGCCTGGTGCCACTGCCTACAAAACATTATGTTGTTGTGACCGTTCTATAGCTTGACCAACCCAAGGATTCTGTTACCGACAGAGAGGTGGGAGACCCTAGGCGCTTCTCTACCTGGCTAAATCATCTCAGCCACAGCCCTATAGCCCAAACCAATCCCCAGCCCTATAGCCCAAACCAATCCCCAGCCCTCTGTCAAGGTCCAGTCCTGGTCCCAGTTCCTGCCCTATACCTCGGCACCAGTCCAATCTAGTCCCGATCTCTCTCCAGCCCACCACCTACCTATACACCATATTGTTTGCTTACACATACATTGTAGTTCTGACTCCAAATCACTCCCAGAGAACTATAATGACTGTAGCTGAGTAAACAATGATTGGGTTGTGATAACAGCTACCCCAGTCCTGTCCTTAGAAAAGCCCCAGCCAGCCCCAACTAGTCTTCTAATACCCAATCCCAGCCCTATCCATCAGCCCAGCCCCAACCATCACCCAACCCTGCCTTTCACCCCAGCCTGTCCCGCAGACTGAGCTCGGTGTTGCCACTGTCAGCTGAGGCGTCTGTCTGGACAATAACAGGATTTCGGATTACCCTTGACCAACAAAGCCTCAGCTCCCTCCAGCATATAAAATTAGAACAGTGCACGGTCCGAAACACGCACGCACGCACGCACGCACACACACACACACACATACATATATACACACACACACACACACACACACACACACACACACACACACACACACACACACACACACACACACACACACACACACGGTGTCACCCTACGGAAAACCTACTACCGTTCATATCCGTTTACATACACACTCTCCGGCCCGTTTCCGCAGCTCTTACCTCGAACCTGCCCTTGGTGATGCCGTTCATATCTGCGGAGGCACGTCGCGGTGTGTTACCGCACACATACAAGTCTGGGGCTAGCGTTGGGTTTGCCGAATACCGTATTGTTTTTGTCGCCTGTGACGGTCGAAGAGGCTGGGCGCTCTCCCCTGTTGGCGACAGTGCTCCTTTTTCGGGGGTGGCTGTGAGGTTTAGTCTGGGGCGGCCTGGAAGAGCAGTAGCCTAGTCTTGGAGCCCGACGGCTCTCCAGTCCGTCTCATCACACTGCCAGCGACCAAAATAACAATAATAACATGGACGAGCTCCTGGTGACCTCACTTCCGCCTCTCAGACGGCTCCCAGACCAAATCAGCTGGCCTCAGTATCCCTCCCTCTTGCTCGAGCGGTTTGAAACGTCAAAAATGTGGAAGAAATTATCAAATATATTTTATCCGTTTATAGATGGAAGAACAACCGTAATTTAACTGTGTATTCTGTTATTCTAGGAGCTGTTGTCGATCGTGGACATGGGAAGGGACCGTGGTGATGACGTCATTTCTGCGGGAAAAGCACGCGTGGCCGACTTGTTTTGATTGCGAGTTCTCTTCGCAGCAGAGATGTTCAGCCACGTAACATCAAAATATCCGCCGGTCCGTTAACGGTGAGGTATGTCGCTGAACATGTCAAACTTGCGCGGTCCGGTTTTGGATCCGAAAACATTGGTATACAGGGACCCCCGAATCTGTTACCAGTGTTGATCACTGATATACTACTCCTTAATCCCTTCCGTCTAATCTCGTTTACACAAAAACACACATTCGAGGGACTTCCATATCATTTAATATCTGATTTTATCCCATCATATGTACATGCATAGTATGCCTAATGTATTTAATCGAATGAGACGTGATGACTTTGGATGAGGAGTGTACAGCAACGGTTATTATAATTGCTATGTCAAACGGTTGAAGGTGGATGTAAGAGGGAGTTGAATATCTCATACAAAAGCATTAAACTTGGTTCTCGGCACTTGTTCCCAAAGCTTCACTAGAGGGAGCACTTACACTGCGACAAACTTTTACTGTGGTCTACTTTCTAAGCACTGTGACATCTTGGGCGGCCTAATAGGCAGCAGTAATTGCACTGTGTGTATTATTCTAGGAGTGACTCCAGCCTACACAAGCACACCAGTCCTTCTGCCTCGTTACAGTCACACCCTCAAACATGGAGGAGGGGTTATCACCATGGATGGACTGATAGGGACTGTGTGTGTGTGTGTGTGTGTGTGTGTGTGTGTGTGTGTGTGTGTGTGTGTGTGTGTGTGTGTGTGTGTGTTCACTGCACGTATACAGGGGTATGCCCCGGTACCCCCTCCACTCTCTCTGCATTTCATGATAATTAAGAATGTCTCAGTAAAAGTCAAATTAATTAACTGAATTCTTTAAATAGAACTCTTCTCCTCCAATCCTGGCCAACCTAGCAGCTTGGTGTAGAATATCTTCTAGTAGTCTGAGTGTATCCTCTCATTTAGAACAAGGACCTTATATTTGATATATTTGCAAATGTGTTGGTTTTTCTTAGAGTATAAATCTAAAGTTTGGAGAGAGGTATTGTGTGGCTTGTTCACACACACACACACATATATGCTCACACACGCACACACAAATACACGCATACACAAACTTGCACTGCCCAGGCTAGAGCCACACCCTGAAATCCCACATCCAATCACCAGGCCTGCTCAGGAGACCTGTAAGGTCAGCAACTCTGCCTGAGTCTCAGACTAATATACATAGCTGTGGTATAGGAACAGTCCTGTATTGGCCCCTGGACACATGCAATATAATTCTCACCCTCCTCTGTCAGATAGCACAGGTGTGAATCATTGTCTCTCTACTCCCTGCTATTTCTCACTCATCTCATTCTCCCTCCCCCTTCTCTCCCTCCCTCTCTCTTTTTGACAAATAACAGGTGTGAATCATTGTCTCTCTCCTCCATGCTACCTCTCACTCATCCCTCTCTTTTCCATCAAACACTTTTTTCTCCATAAATAGCCCAGGTGTGTGTCAGAGGGTCCCCTTCTGAGTGTGGTAAATCTTCTCTCCCACTCCCTCCCTATCTCCCACTTCATCTAACCTCTGACCTCAGAGAATGTCCCATGGGTGGCAAACAGAAAACGCGTGAAAGGGAGATAGAACGGAATAGAAAGATGGAGAGTAAGAGAAAAAGTGGGGAATAGCACAGAGACAGGTATCAGAGAGGACAAGAGAGAAAGGTAAGAGAGAAAGAAACTTGAATTTGACTGGAGAGACAGGAGGGAATACGTTTTAATGTAACAATTTTTACTAACCTCCTCCCTTCTCTCCACATTGTGTGGGAGAGGACGAGAAAGGACGAGAAACTGGGAGAGGGAGAGAGAGATGAATAGGTGTGATTTCTCAGGACAATGAGACATTTCAGAGAGATTTGTCTTCCCTACTCCCCACCCCTCTCTTCTCCCCCCTAGGGAGGGGCAAGATCAGTTTTCTTCAGGTGTGGAGAGAGAACAGGAGAGACCTCAGCCCCTCCTTCCCCTCTCTCACTCCTTCCCTGCCTCTCCCTCTCCTCACAGCAGGAGAGGTAGAGAGGGAAGCCAGGTCACCCATGACACAAGTCAGTATTCAACATCCATCCATGTCTGAGGATGTCGGGAGATGAAGTGGAAACTGGCCACTAGGGGCAACAGTGAGCACTGTTACCTTCAAGTAGGTTTTGATTTTCCTAGGGAGTTGTGGACGGGGATGGGAGTTGTGGACAGAGATGTGAGTTGTGGACGGGGATGGGAGTTGTGGACAGGGATGTGAGTTGTGGGAGTTGTGGACAGGGATGGGATTTGTGGACGGGGATGGGAGTTGTGGACAGAGATGTGAGTTGTGGACGGGGATGGGAGTTGTGGACAGGGATGTGAGTTGTGGGAGTTGTGGACGGGGATGGGATTTGTGGACGGGGATGGGAGTTGTGGACGGGGATGGGAGTTGTGGACGGGGATGGGAGTTGTGGACAGGATGGGAGTTGTGGACGGGGATGGGGGTTGTGGACAGGGATGGGAGTTGTGGACGGGGATGGGAGTTGTGGACAGGGATGGGAGTTGTGGACGGGGATGGGAGTTGTGGACGGGGATGGGGGTTGTGGACAGGATGGGAGTTGTGGACAGGGATGGGAGTTGTGGACGGGGATGGGGGTTGTGGACAGGGATGGGAGTTGTGGACAGGGATAAGAGTTGTGGGCGGGAATGGGAGTTTTGGACGGGAATGGGAGTTTTGGACGGGAATGGGAGTTGTGAACGGGGATGGGAGTTGTGAACGGGGATGGGAGTTGTGGACAGGGATGGAGGATGGACATAAGCATCTGCCACTTTCCTCTCCCCTCTCTCTTCTCCCGCCTAGGGAGCAGTAAGATCAGTTTTATTCAGGTGTGGAGAGAGAACAGGAGAGACCTCAGCCCTCCCTCACCATCTGCCTCTGATTTCAATGGTTGCATGTTCGAATCCAGCAATCGCAAGTTTTTTGATATTTTTGTTTAAAGTCTATCCCAAACCTTAACCCTTACCTTAACCATTCAGAGTTAATGCCTAACCTTAAGCATTTAGAGTTAATGCCTGAACTTACCCTTAACCTTCAAAATGTCTGACATGTGACTATGAGAGCTGGTAGAGAGAGACCAGAGCTATTAAAGACTCATAATTTTGACACATTTTCAATCTGGTTGAAATAACTTAATTACCAAAGATTTAACTCTGGTTGAAATAATGTAATTACAAACAGTTTGAAATCTGGTTGAATTAATGTAATTACAAACAGGTTAAAGTCTGGTTGAAAGTATATCATTATCAGCCCACACCCAAACTCTTCACTGGGGAATACAACCCCATCTCATATCAAACCCCTATTCACAGCACTCTGTATGGCTTAGAGGCATTTTGTTCGGCTCAGGGTGTTTGATTCTAGGTACTTCTTAAACTTGACAAGTATCTGTGCTTGTATGGGACTGTGTGTGTGTGTTTGTTATCTCCATGCCCACCCAGACCATGACAATGCTCTGGGAGCAGGGTCCTGGTCTCTCAGGGAAATGGCCGTCCATCTTTATCTCACAGTAAAAGTGGACACACACACACACACAGCTCTGGGCCTAGAGCTGGGACCTCAATTATAACAGGCCAGAGTGCCAGAGGATATCAGTGGTGGAAAATAACATGGCGATGTCAGTGTCATGGTTACTATTTCCCCACAACATAACATAACAGTGTAGGCATACTGCAACTACTTCTTCAAGTTGTAGATATGAAACGTGTAAATATAAAGACAAGTATGCCTATATGCTAACATATAGAAACAGTTAGGCTATCGGGAGCGTTAAATAACAGTTTTCCTAAGGATGTGGGGACAAAAACATGCACACTTTTGGGCATGAGTGTTTGAGGATGGAATCATTGAAAAAATATGCCAAATAGCCTTGCGACACGCACACCAGACACCCCCCTCTGAGAAACGTTTTCTCCTCCTCCTCCCTCTCTCTCTCTATTCGTGCGTAAAAACGCACAGCCGGCTTGCTTGACCGTTGCTGTTGCTCAAACCTTGACCGTTGCTGTTGCTCAGTTCGCGCCACTGCCCATCCTTCAGGTTGGGAGCCGTGACGTATTTACTGACAGGGACACGCGAGTTTTCGCGCCGGTGCTCTATTTGCTCGCGAAGGCACTATTTGGGGAGATAAACCGAACCAACCGTCCCGTTCCTTTCCGTTTTACCGTTTTGCGTCAACAAGTTCACCTCCAGACTCTTAGTCTGTGTCTGTCACCGGGAGGGAAATAACGGGACCGCTGCTCTCTCCTGCTTCACAAACTCAACAAAGGAGATTTATTTCCATGAAACTCTTGATTTTTTTTAAACACCGGTGAAAACCCGAATCGGAGCGCGCAGAGAATGATGGCACGCCGCATTGACCGAAATCTGGTTTCTTTGTCCATGTTTGGATACTTGGTTTGGCTAACGGTGGTTTCTGTCGTTCACGCTGACGGTAAGTTTTTCTACATAAATTGTGACACCCTGTCCTATTGTAACGGTGTCGGGTGGTTACCTGTGGCGCCGAGCTGTCAACATCTGGGGTCTTGCGCCCAACTGGACAGCAAAGAGGGAGTGGAACCTCTACCTTTAAGGCTGGGACTTTGAAGGACAAACTTTTCAACCAACATTCAGAAACATATGCTACTATTCCAACCTGGTTTTCAAAGTAAAACTGGGGCATACAATTGAACAGCTCCGCTACCAAAAGCTTATACGTTACGCATGAACGCTACTTTGATTAACCTTTGTGAACAGGATTCTGACTTGGTGTTGGGCTGGTAGTCAGTTTCTCTCTCTCTCTCTCTCTCTCTCTCTGCAGTGAAATATGAAGGATTTGTGTGTCTATCTGCACTCGCTCATACAGACACACACAGCTTTCTTTGGCCTTATGAATTCTAAAAGATTAAATGTAATGATGTAAAGATGTAAAGATTTCTCTATGAAATGAAAAAAGCTCAATACATTTTAGTTGTAAAGTTTATTTGAGATGTTTTGTGTGTCATGCCAAAGTAGCCCTATTTATTTAATTATGACATTTCTTTGAAATCTGAACATGGACAGCCTAACTGTCATAGTGAAGCTGTTGATGATGATGATGATTGATGATGGTCTCTGTATAGGGATAGTCAATGCAGGGTGTGTATATCGAATCCTCCTTCCATAATGTCACTAGGGGGCACTAATCCTAATATGCTGCTGATATAGTACATTATGATCCAAGATCAGCCCTGCTGTTTGCCTCCCAATGGAATGGAATCAGATAAGATGATCCTGAATCTGTACTGTAGTTATGATCACTCTTTACTTTGGAGAGATCTTGATGGGGGAAGAAAATGAATCAAAGTTACTTTACAATATTACTTTGTGTGGAAAGTAACATGTTATATGTAAGCAATAAGGCCCGAGGTGGTGTGGTATTTGGCCAATATACCACGGCTTAGGGCTGTTTTATGTATGACGTAACACGGAGTGCCTGGACATATATCACAAACCCCAGAGGTGCCTTATTGCTATTATAAACTAGTTACCAACGTAATTAGAGCAGAAAAATTCATGTTTTGTCATATCCATGGTATACGGTCTGATATACCGCGGCTGTCAGCCAATCAGCATTCAGGGCGAGAACCACCCAGTTTATAACACTAGTTATATTGCTTTGTGTTACTTTCATGGGAAGAAAAAAAAACATGTCGGAAGGAGCAATGCTAGCCTATGTGCTCTAACGAAGATAGTCTACTTACTAACTCAGGTTTTTCACTAGTTTCTCCTTTCATCTGTGGCAATGCTTTCCTGTGCTAGTCTACAAGTGCTACTCTATCACACGGGCTGCTTAATTAGTTATATATACTGTAATCTTACAGATTTCCTATCTTTTCATTCAAAATCTTTTTCTCAAGCAGCCAGTTCTGGTTATAGACCACACTTCCACATACCCATAGAGATGTATAGAAGGCACACTTGCCACTAAACAGGAAAGCCCTCTATGGGCTCTTCTATCACAGAATCGATCAATGGCAAAGATCAGAGGTGTGGCCTCTATACATTTCTATAGACTAAATTACGAAACAATTAGGGATCGGATCATGGAAACACGTGCCTGGATATGATTCTGAAATATACCTTCTACACTGATTAACAGTCCATAAATGACCTTTAAAGACAGTGTTACCAAGGTATCTGCTGTGTTCCTGTTGTAAAGGTGTTCTTTCCCCAGGTCGTGTGTTCTTATTGGACCAGAGAAACACGTCTGACTCCGGGGGATTGGCTGAGGCGGAACATGCGTGTGCTTCCCATGATGCCCGGCTGGCGTCAGCCGAGGAGCTGCGTCATGCCGTGGTGGAGTGTTCCTTCTCTCCCTGCACACGAGGATGGCTGGACGGGGGCAGCGTGGGGTAAGACACACACACACTGACATGTTTTAGGTGCGTCTGGGTGTGGCCTGTATCCGGACTGTCAGGCCGTGTTAGATATGTATGTGTGCTGCGTGTTGGGCTAAACAGTTTTGTGTGTGAAACAAGACACACGTTTAGAGAAGAAAAAGCGACAGAGGAGAAAGATTTAGGGGAAAGAAGGAGAGAGAAGGAGGGAGGGCAGAGAAAGCCTCCTCTGTTCTTCTCTAGAGGGGGAGGGAATTCTGAGCCAGGGTGTCATGCTGACAGCCACCTCCATTTACACATTTATCTCCACAGCAACATGACACACAGCTCCCAGAGAGAGGGAGAGAGAGAGACGTCTAGAGAGACGTCTAGAGACGTCTTTCTCTCTCTCTCTCTCTCTCTCTCTCTCTCTCTCGATCAACAAAAGTGAAATAAACAATACAAAATTAACAGTAAACATTACACATAAAGACATTCAAATGTCATATTATGTCTCTATACAGGGTTTTAATTATGTGCAAAAAGTACAAAAGGGAAAATAAATCAACATAAATATGGGTTGTATTTACAATGGTGTCTGTTCTTCACTGGTTGCCCTTTTCTCGTGGCAACAGGTCACAAATATTGCTGCTGGATTGGATTTGATTTCAAATTCTTTGTGGGTCTGTGTAATCTGAGGGAAATATGTGTCTCTAATATGGTCATACATTTGGCAGGAGGTTAGGAAGTGCAGCTCAGTTTCCACCTCGTTTTGTGGGCAAAGTGCACATAGCCTGTCTTCTCTTGAGAGCCAGATCTGCCTACGGCGGCCTTTCTCAATAGCAAGGCTATGCTCACTGAGTCTGTACATATTCAAAGCTTTCCTTAATTTTGGTTCAGTCACAGTGGTCAGGTATTCTGCCACTGTGTACTCTGTTTAGCATCAAATAGCATTCTAGTTTGCTCAGTTTTTTTGTCAATTCTTTCCAATGTGTCAAGTAATTCTCTTTTTGTTTTCTCATGATTTTGTTGGGTCTAATTCTCTCTCTCTCTTTCTATCTCTCTGCTTTGACCAGTTCACACCCTCTTCCTAGGTTTCACAGCTTATCAATCATCTATCACTCATCTATCTCTCTCTACATCTTTATGTGGGTTCATCTCCTATTCCTCCTCTCCCTCTCTCATCCCTCTCTCCCCCTGAGTAAACTGACTGTTATCCACCACTTTCCTCACTAACACACCAATACAGAGCTTTACACCAGACTAAATACTTAGATATAGACTATGGACTAAGGTGTTATCAACAGAGCTAGGCAGGTAGGAAATTTTCTTTATATCAGAAAGGGAAACACCCTGTCTTGAGAGACTGATTCAAGTGTGTATTTGTGTGTGTGTGTCTATGTACTTGCATGTGTGAGTACTCATGTACTGTCCCTTATATTGTGTGATGTCATATATCCACCCAGTTCTAGTGTACAATACAGGCTATCATGTAATGGAGCCTACCACTCAGATATATGGACCGTATGTATGGACGAGATGTATGGACTGTATGCATGGACTAGGTGTATGGACTAGATGTATGGACTAGATGTATAGATTAGATGTATGGACTGTACGTATGGACAAAATTTATAGACTGTGTGTATGGACTAGATGTATGGACTAGCTGTATAGACTGTATGTACGGACTAGATGTATGGACTAGATGTATGAACTGTATGTATGGACTAGATGTATGAACTGTATGTACGGACTAGATGTATGGACTGTATGTATGGACTAGATGTATGAACCGTACGTATGGACTGTATGTATGGACTAGATGTATAGATTGTATGTATGGACTAGATGTATGGACTAGATGTATGGACTAGATTTCTGGACTGTATGTATGGACTAGATGAATAGACTAGATGTATAGACTAGATGTTTGGACAAGGTGTATGGACTAGATGTATGGACTCGATGTATAGACTGTATGTACTAGATGTATGGACCAGATGTATGGACTAGATGTATAGACTGTATGTACTAGATGTATGGACCAGATGTATGGACTAGATGTATGGACCGTACGTATGGACTGTATGTATGGACTAGATGTATGGACTAGATGTATGGACCGTACGTATGGACTGTATGTATGGACTAGATGTATAGATTGTATGTATGGACTAGATGTATGGACTGTATGTATGGACTACATGTATGGACTAGATGTATGGACTAGATGTATGGACTGTATGTATGGACTGTATGTATGGACTAGATGTATAGACAAGGTGTATGGACTAGATGTATGGACAAGGTGTATGGACTAGATGTATGGACTAGATGTATGGACTAGATGTATAGACTGTATGTACTAGATGTATGGACCTGATGTATGGACTAGATGTATGGACAAGGTGTATGGACTAGATGTATGGACTAGATGTATGGACTAGATGTATAGACTGTATGTACTAGATGTATGGACCTGATGTATGGGCTAGATGTATGGACTAAATGTATGGACCGTACGTATGGACCCTATGTATGGACTAGATGTATGGACTAGATTTATGGACTGTATGGACTAGGTGTATGGGCTGTATGTATGGACTAGATGTATGGACTAGATTTATGGACTGTATGTGTGGACTAGATTATGGATTGTATGTATGGACTAGATTTATGGACGGTATGTATGGACTAGATGTGTGGACTAGATGAATAGACTAGATGTATAGACTAGATGTATGGACAAGGTGTATGGACTAGATGTAGGACTCGATGTATAGACTGTATGTACTAGATGTATGGACCAGATGTATGGACTAGATGTATAGACTGTATGTACTAGATGTATGGACCAGATGTATGGACTAGATGTATGGACTAGATGTATGGACCGTACGTATAGACCGTATGTATGGACTAGATGTATGGACTGTATGAATGGACTAGGTGTATGGACTGTACATATGGCCTAGATGTATGGACCGTACGTATAGACCGTATGTATGGACTAGATGTATGGACTGTATGAATGGACTAGATGTGTGGACTCTACGTATGGACTAGATGTATAGACTGTATGTATGGACTAGATGTATGGACTTGATGTACGGACTAGATGTACGGACTGTATGTATGGACTGTATGTACGGACTAGATGTATGGATTAGATGTATGGATTGTATGTATGAACTAGATGTATGGATTAGATGTATGGACTGTATGTATGAACTAGATGTATGGACTAGATGTACAAACTGTATGTATGGATTCTATGTATGGACTAGATGTATGCACTGTATGTATAGACTGTATGTACGAACTGTATGTGTGGATTCTATGTATGGGTTGTATGTATGGACTAGATGTATGGACTGTATGTATGGACTAGATGTATCCACTGTATGTATGGACTAGATGTATGTTTAACGCAATGCACACATCTCATTGTGCTCCTCTTCTGATAAGGTTTACTGATAAGAGAACACTGCAAACTGGTCAAATAAAATAAAATTAAAAAAAATTAAATTAAATAAAAAATTAAATAAAAACCTTTTTTTTGTAAACTGTTTAAATCACTTAAACGACATGTACAGTACGTTAGCTTTTTGAACTTAAACCCCCTGTTTACCTCAGTTTACTATGTTCAGTTCAGAAGGTTTTTCACAACAGGGTGACACGTTGTGTGTGTCGTGAGTCATCATCAACAGGAAGGTGTCAGAATCAGGAGGTAGACCTCACCTTCCTTTCTTTACCTCATTCCTTACATACATACACACACACACACACACACACACACACACACACACACACACACACACACACACACGTTATTCGATAAGCCCCTAGTCAACTCTTAATTTTAGAGTGATGTCCGTTCTACGAATTGTGTTCCTGTTGCATTAAGACCCTCTGCTATAGTTACATAATCTACAGACTACTCCTAAGGGTAACCACACACACACACACACACACACACACACACACACACACACACACACACACACACACACACACACACACACACACACACACACACACACACACACACACACACACACACACACACACACACACACACACACACACACTTACCTTTGCACCTCCTTCCCACCTGTCACTCACACATCTGGCTGCCACGGTGACCAAACAAAACACAGAGACAAATTTAGACTGCACACACACACACATAAACAGTGAAAGCACACACACAATCCTGCGGCTCTTTCCAGTAATGTTATGTAATTTAAGGTGAAGGTGGCTTGTGAAGGACTGTAGACACAGCAACAGGGGACACAGACTCCCACAGATTCACAAAACACGCACACACACAGCCTTGCATCTTGTCTTTTCGCAGACCCTGTTGGGTTTAGTCTGAAAACAGTCTCTCAGTGTTTTCTGTCTGTCTGACTGGGTGTTTCTCTTTTGGGTCATTTGTCCTTATAAGCTGATAGAGAGACCAAAGTAAAATGGTAGTAGAGTATGAGTCAGACACACACACACACACACACACACACACACACACACACACACACACACACACACACACACACACACCCACACACACACACACACACACACACACACACACACACACACACACACACACACACACATAGAATTACAGCACTGGATTGTTTGGATTGTTGTGTATCATCAGCAGGGTAGGACTTCATGTTATACTTTATGTTGATATTTGACTATCAGTGAGGAAACGTTTTACACTGATGTGTCCCACTCCCAAACCACCCAACTAATGTATATCCTATGTCTACAGATGTCGGATCTTTATTTAATCATTCTTTTTTTGCGGAAATGTTTCCTGCACTTCGGGAAATTAAAATGAGATTGAAAACCCGCAGTTCTCCTTCTCTCCATGAAGGGGAGGTCAAGTCATCCAGACTAGTGCCAGCTCTCGATGCTAAAAGCACCAGACAGAATATGAATAAATGTCCTACTGCTACTGTCGGTCATAATACTGCGACATTCAAATGTACAAACATGTATCTGAAATGCAGCCGTACACATCAACAACCAGTGTTTTATATCGCTTGATAACACAAATGACATATTGGTCTCCACTACCACATACAAGTGTCAAATATATCCAAAATGCAGCCGTACAGTATGCTACACCAAAATTAAAGCCTACTGTAACCTGTGTGGTTCAAAATGAATCCCACACAGGCCTATAATATCAGATGTAAAGACAAGATGACATTTAGAATAGTTAGGTAGCACAATGGCGCATGAAAGAGACCGACTCTGATTTTGAAACCAAAATATGCAACCCATGATTTTAGAGATCTACAGTATATATTATCAAAAAAGAGGACATCTTAAGGGTTCTAGCCCCTGCCTTCAGTGAGCACATTGACCACATATAGGCCTACCGTGCCGGCGTGACTTTGATTATTGGCCAAGCGCAAAATTCCCTCAATTGACTTGATTTAGTTACACATTTCAAATATGGACAGTCCAGGGATAGTTTACCCCCGATCTGGATAAGAAATGACGATACCAGACACTTTTATTTTAAAGACAGTTGTATTTAATGGATGAGATAAATAGGAAACAAATAAAATAACAACAGTAGGCTACACCAACATTAGTTTCCATTCATACAAAGTGCCACAGTAGAGTTGCCATGGTAAACTTATTTATTTTATTCTTGTTAAAAAGATAAATCGCCCTCAGTCTGTTCAAAAAGGACTAAGTTGTTCCGATGACAATACCAACCAGAGGGCGAACGAAACTTGAAGGATTTCGGTTGCAAGCAGGACTTAGGGTAACACCGGAGCGATAATGAGGTAATGAGTTGACCAACAATGGTTGCAATTGAGATGAGCTGTGTGGGTGAATTTAGCGCATGCGATAATCTAGTGCCATCGATGGTTGCAATAGGCTCCTTGTTATTTTATTATATTCCAATGAATTCTGTAGGCTATCCATTGTCAGATAATGGAAAGTGTTGAAAGCGACTGTTTGTGTTTCCCTGGTTGAGTTCGGCCATCAGTTGATTGACAGATGTAGGCCTACTGTAGAATGATATATTTTCCTCCCATGTGGATGCTCGCCCACGTTTTATAGTTAGGGTCTGTCAGTATAGTTGTGACCTTTAGTGTGGTTGGCCCTTACATAGGTGACATTTCCATTGCTAAGCAGTTGTGTGCCAGCTGCACTACTTTCAGTTTGATGTCTTGATGCATGTATTGTGTGGCTTTAATATTTCATTTCATAAAGCTGTCAAGATGTTTATGCATTTGAGCCTATCCAAAGACGATTTCATTGAGCTGAGATTCGAACTGTAGCCTGCCCCCTGGCGGTGATTCTAAATATTTCTTCAGATATTCAAATCCTCCTGCTCCAGGATTATTTTACTCCTGCGACTGAATGTGTCAAATAAAGATCCGACATCTGTAGATGTAGTGTCCCATACCTCTATAAGGGCTGCTGATATAGCAGGATATACAGTGCCTTCAGAAAGTATTCAGGCCCCTTGACTTATTCCACCCTTTGTTATGTTACAGCCACATTTACAGAAGTATTCAGACACTTTACTCAGTACTTTCATGAAGCAGCGATTACAGCCTCAAGTCTTCTTGGGTTTGACACTACAAGCTTGGCACAACTGTATTTGGGGAGTTTCTCCCATTCTTCTCTGCAAATCCTCTCATGCTCTGTCAGGTTGGATAGGGAGTATTGCTGCACAGCTATTTTCAGGTCTCTCCAAGATGTTCGATTGGGTTCTGGCTGGGCGACAGGATATTCAGAGACTTGTCCTGAAGCCACTCCTGCTTTGTCTTGGCTGTGTGCTTAAGGTTGTTGTCCTGTTGGAAGGTGAACCTTCGCCCCAGTCTGAGATCCTGAGCGCTCTGGAGCAGGTTTTCATCAAGGATCTCTCTGTACTTTGCTCCATACATCTTTCCCTCGATCCTGACTAGTCTCCCAGTCCAATGCAACTGAAAAACATCCCCACAGCATAATGCTGCCACCACCATGCTTCACCGTAGGGATGGTGCCAGGATTCCTCCAGACATGACACTTGGCATTCAGGTGAAGAGTTCAATCTTGGTTTCATCAGATCAGATCATTTAGTTTCTCATGGTCTAAGAGTCCTTTAGGTGCCTTTTGGCAAACTCCAAGTGGGCTGTCGTGCCTTTTACTGAAGAGTGGCTTCCGTCTGGTCACTTTACCATAAAGGCCTGATTGGTGGAGTGCTGCAGAGATGGTTGTCCTTCTGGAAGGTTCCCCCATCTCCACAGAGGAACTCTGGAACTCTGTCACCTCCCTGACCAAGGCCCTTCTCCCCCGATTGCTCAGTTTGGCCGGGCAGCCAGCTCTAGGAAGAGTGTTGGTGGTTCCAAACATCTTCCATTTAAGAATTATGGAGGCCACTGCGTTTTTGGTACCCTTCTCCAGATCTTTTCCTTGACACAATCCTGTCTCGGAGCTCTACGGACAATTCCTTTGACCTCATGGCTTGTTTTTGCTCTGACATGCACTGTCAACTGTGGAACCTTATATAGACAGGTGTGTGCCTTTCCAAATCATCAACCACAAGTTGTAGAAACATCTGAAGGATGATCAATGGAAACAGGATGCACCTGAGCTCAATTTCGAGTCTCATAGCAAAGGGTCTGAACACTTATGTAAATAAGGTATTTTTAATTTTTAGTACATTTGCTAAAATGTCTAAAAACCTGTTTTCACTCTAGATGTAGTGTCCCATACCACTTTCACGGCTGCTGATACAGCAGGATATATAGGAGGTTTGGCTGATAATGTACAGTGCCAGTCAAATGTTTGGACACACCTACCTACTCATTCGGGTGGCTCCCGAGCGGCGCAGCGGTCTAAGGCACTGCATATTAGAGTCACTACAGACCCTGGTTCGATTCCATGCTGTATCACAACCGGGTGTGATTGGGAGTCGCGTAGGGCGGCACGCAATTGGCCAAGCGTTGTCCGGGTTAGGGTTTGGCCGGGGTAAGCCGTCATTGTAAATAAGAATTTGTTCTTAACTGACTTGCCTAGTAAATAAAGGTTAAATAAAATGAAATAACATACATGGAAACATGTAGTAACCGAAAAAGTGTTAAACAAATCAAAATGTATTTGTATTTGGGAGTCTTCATCTGTGCCTAGATGACAGCTAGGCACACTCTTGGCATTTTCTCAACCAGCTCATGAGGTACCTGGAATGCATTTCAATCAACAGTTAAAAGTTAATGTGTGGAATTTCTTTCCTTCTTAATACGTTTGAGACAATCAGTTGTGTTGTGACAATGCAGGGGTGGTATACAGAAGATAGCCCTATTTTGCAAAATACCAAGTCCATATTATGGCAAGAACAGCTCAAATAAGCAAAGAGAAATGACAGTCCATCATTACTTTAAGACGTGAAGGTCAGTCTATCCAGAAAATGTCAAGAACTTGGTAGTTTCTTCAATTGCAGTTGAAAAAACCATTAAGCACTATGGTAAACTGGCTCTCATGAGGACCGCCACAGGAAAGGAAGACCCAGAGTTACCTCTGCTGCAGAGGATACGTTTATTAGAGTTAACTGGCTCTCATGAGGACCGCCACAGGAAAGGAAGACCCAGAGTTACCTCTGCTGCAGAGGATACGTTTATTAGAGTTAACTGGCTCTCATGAGGACCGCCACAGGAAAGGAAGACCCAGAGTTACCTCTGCTGCAGAGGATACGTTTATTAGAGTTAACTGGCTCTCATGAGGACCGCCACAGGAAAGGAAGACCCAGAGTTACCTCTGCTGCAGAGGATACGTTTATTAGAGTTAACTGGCTCTCATGAGGACCACCACAGGAAAGGAAGACCCAGAGTTACCTCTGCTGCAGAGGATACATTTATTAGAGTTAACTGGCTCTCATGAGGACCGCCACAGGAAAGGAAGACCCAGAGTTACCTCTGCTGCAGAGGATACGTTTATTAGAGTTAACTGCACCTCCGATCGCAGCCCAAATAAATGTAAAAGTAACTGACACATCTCAACATCAACTGTTCAGAGGAGACTATGAATCAGGCCTTCATGGTCAAATTGCTGCAAAGAAATCACTAAAGGACACCAATAATAAGAAGAAACACAAGCAATGGAAATTAGACCGGTGGAAATCTGGCCTTTGGTCTAATGAGTCCCATGTTTTTGGTTCCAACCGCGGTGTCTTTGTGAAATGCAGAGTAGGTGAACGGATGATCTCTGCAGGTGTGTATCAGGTATGAAGGTAAGAACCAGATGTAGACAACGTCGAATTAACAATGGTTTAATAATCCAACAGGGGCAGGCTAGACAGGTCAAGGCAGGCAGGGGTCAATAATCCAGAGGTGGGGCTAAGGTACTGGACGGCAGGCAGGCTCAGTGTCAGGGGCAGGCAGAGTGGTCAGGCAGGCTCAGGGTCAGGGGCAGGCAGAGTGGTCAGGCAGGCTCAGGGTCAGGGGCAGGCAGAGTGGTCAGGCAGGCTCAGGGTCAGGGGCAGGCAGAGTGGTCAGGCAGGCTCAGGGTCAGGGGCAGGCAGAGTGGTCAGGCAGGCTCAGTGTCAGGGGCAGGCAGAGTGGTCAGGCAGGCTCAGTGTCAGGGGCAGGCAGAGTGGTCAGGCAGGCTCAGGGTCAGGGGCAGGCAGAGTGGTCAGGCAGGCTCAGGGTCAGGGGCAGGCAGAGTGGTCAGGCAGGCTCAGGCTCAGGGGCAGGCAGAGTGGTCAGGCAGGCTCAGGCTCAGGGGCAGGCAGAGTGGTCAGGCAGGCTCAGTGTCAGGGGCAGGCAGAGTGGGCAGGCAGGCTCAGGGTCAGGGGCAGGCAGAGTGGTCAGGCAGGCTCAGGGTCAGGGGCAGGCAGAGTGGTCAGGCAGGCTCAGGCTCAGGGGCAGGCAGAGTGGTCAGGCAGGCTCAGTGTCAGGGGCAGGCAGAGTGGTCAGGCAGGCTCAGTGTCAGGGGCAGGCAGAGTGGTCAGGCAGGCTCAGTGTCAGGGGCAGGCAGAGTGGTCAGGCAGGCTCAGTGTCAGGGGCAGGCAGAGTGGTCAGGCAGGCTCAGTGTCAGGGGCAGGCAGAGTGGTCAGGCAGGCTCAGGCTCAGGGGCAGGCAGAGTGGTCAGGCAGGCTCAGTGTCAGGGGCAGGCAGAGTGGTCAGGCAGGCTCAGGCTCAGGGGCAGGCAGAGTGGTCAGGCAGGCTCAGGGTCAGGCAGAGTGGTCAGGCAGGCTCAGTGTCAGGGGCAGGCAGAGTGGTCAGGCAGGCTCAGTGTCAGGGGCAGGCAGAGTGGTCAGGCAGGCTCAGGGTCAGGGGCAGGCAGAGTGGTCAGGCAGGCTCAGGGTCAGGGGCAGGCAGAGTGGTCAGGCAGGCTCAGGGTCAGGGGCAGGCAGAGTGGTCAGGCAGGCTCAGTGTCAGGGGCAGACAGAGTGGTCAGGCAGGCTCAGTGTCAGGGGCAGGCAGAGTGGTCAGGCAGGCTCAGGGTCAGGGGCAGGCAGAGTGGTCAGGCAGGCTCAGTGTCAGGGGCAGGCAGAGTGGTCAGGCAGGCTCAGCGTCAGGGGCAGGCAGAGTGGTCAGGCAGGCTCAGGGTCAGGGGCAGGCAGAGTGGTCAGGCAGGCTCAGGGTCAGGGGCAGGCAGAGTGGTCAGGCAGGGTCAGGGGCAGGCAGAGTGGTCAGGCAGGCTCAGTGTCAGGGGCAGGCAGAGTGGTCAGGCAGGCTCAGGGTCAGGGGCAGGCAGAGTGGTCAGGCAGGCTCAGGGTCAGGGGCAGGCAGAGTGGTCAGGCAGGCTCAGGCTCAGGGGCAGGCAGAGTGGTCAGGCAGGCTCAGGGTCAGGGGCAGGCAGAGTGGTCAGGCAGGCTCAGGCTCAGGCTCAGGGGCAGGCAGAGTGGTCAGGCAGGCTCAGTGTCAGGGGCAGGCAGAGTGGTCAGGCAGGCTCAGGCTCAGGGGCAGGCAGAGTGGTCAGGCAGGCTCAGGGTCAGGGGCAGGCAGAGTGGTCAGGCAGACTCAGTGTCAGGGGCAGGCAGAGTGGTCAGGCAGGCTCAGTGTCAGGGGCAGGCAGAGTGGTCAGGCAGGCTCAGGGTCAGGGGCAGGCAGAGTGGTCAGGCAGGCTCAGTGTCAGGGGCAGGCAGAGTGGTCAGGCAGGCTCAGTGTCAGGGGCAGGCAGAGTGGTCAGGCAGGCTCAGGGTCAGGGGCAGGCAGAGTGGTCAGGCAGGCTCAGGGTCAGGGGCAGGCAGAGTGGTCAGGCAGGCTCAGGGTCAGGGGCAGGCAGAGTGGTCAGGCAGGCTCAGTGTCAGGGGCAGGCAGAGTGGTCAGGCAGGCTCAGTGTCAGGGGCAGGCAGAGTGGTCAGGCAGGCTCAGTGTCAGGGGCAGGCAGAGTGGTCAGGCAGGCTCAGGGTCAGGGGCAGGCAGAGTGGTCAGGCAGGCTCAGGGTCAGGGGCAGGCAGAGTGGTCAGGCAGGCTCAGGGTCAGGGGCAGGCAGAGTGGTCAGGCAGGCTCAGTGTCAGGGGCAGGCAGAGTGGTCAGGCAGGCTCAGGGTCAGGGGCAGGCAGAGTGGTCAGGCAGGCTCAGGGTCAGGGGCAGGCAGAGTGGTCAGGCAGGCTCAGGCTCAGGGGCAGGCAGAGTGGTCAGGCAGGCTCAGGGTCAGGGGCAGGCAGAGTGGTCAGGCAGGCTCAGGCTCAGGCTCAGGGGCAGGCAGAGTGGTCAGGCAGGCTCAGTGTCAGGGGCAGGCAGAGTGGTCAGGCAGGCTCAGGCTCAGGGGCAGGCAGAGTGGTCAGGCAGGCTCAGGGTCAGGGGCAGGCAGAGTGGTCAGGCAGACTCAGTGTCAGGGGCAGGCAGAGTGGTCAGGCAGGCTCAGTGTCAGGGGCAGGCAGAGTGGTCAGGCAGGCTCAGGGTCAGGGGCAGGCAGAGTGGTCAGGCAGGCTCAGTGTCAGGGGCAGGCAGAGTGGTCAGGCAGGCTCAATGTCAGGGGCAGGCAGAGTGGTCAGGCAGGCTCAGGGTCAGGGGCAGGCAGAGTGGTCAGGCAGGCTCAGGGTCAGGGGCAGGCAGAGTGGTCAGGCAGGCTCAGGGTCAGGGGCAGGCAGAGTGGTCAGGCAGGCTCAGGGTCAGGGGCAGGCAGAGTGGTCAGGCAGGCTCAGTGTCAGGGGCAGGCAGAGTGGTCAGGCAGGCTCAGCGTCAGGGGCAGGCAGAGTGGTCAGGCAGGCTCAGGGTCAGGGGCAGGCAGAGTGGTCAGGCAGGCTCAGGGTCAGGGGCAGGCAGAGTGGTCAGGCAGGGTCAGGGGCAGGCAGAGTGGTCAGGCAGGCTCAGTGTCAGGGGCAGGCAGAGTGGTCAGGCAGGCTCAGGGTCAGGGGCAGGCAGAGTGGTCAGGCAGGCTCAGGGTCAGGGGCAGGCAGAGTGGTCAGGCAGGCTCAGGCTCAGGGGCAGGCAGAGTGGTCAGGCAGGCTCAGGGTCAGGGGCAGGCAGAGTGGTCAGGCAGGCTCAGGCTCAGGCTCAGGGGCAGGCAGAGTGGTCAGGCAGGCTCAGTGTCAGGGGCAGGCAGAGTGGTCAGGCAGGCTCAGGCTCAGGGGCAGGCAGAGTGGTCAGGCAGGCTCAGGGTCAGGGGCAGGCAGAGTGGTCAGGCAGACTCAGTGTCAGGGGCAGGCAGAGTGGTCAGGCAGGCTCAGTGTCAGGGGCAGGCAGAGTGGTCAGGCAGGCTCAGGGTCAGGGGCAGGCAGAGTGGTCAGGCAGGCTCAGTGTCAGGGGCAGGCAGAGTGGTCAGGCAGGCTCAGTGTCAGGGGCAGGCAGAGTGGTCAGGCAGGCTCAGGGTCAGGGGCAGGCAGAGTGGTCAGGCAGGCTCAGGGTCAGGGGCAGGCAGAGTGGTCAGGCAGGCTCAGGGTCAGGGGCAGGCAGAGTGGTCAGGCAGGCTCAGTGTCAGGGGCAGGCAGAGTGGTCAGGCAGGCTCAGTGTCAGGGGCAGGCAGAGTGGTCAGGCAGGCTCAGTGTCAGGGGCAGGCAGAGTGGTCAGGCAGGCTCAGGGTCAGGGGCAGGCAGAGTGGTCAGGCAGGCTCAGGGTCAGGGGCAGGCAGAGTGGTCAGGCAGGCTCAGGGTCAGGGGCAGGCAGAGTGGTCAGGCAGGGTCAGGGGCAGGCAGAGTGGTCAGGCAGGCTCAGTGTCAGGGGCAGGCAGAGTGGTCAGGCAGGCTCGGGGTCAGGGGCAGGCAGAGTGGTCAGGCAGGCTCAGGGTCAGGGGCAGGCAGAGTGGTCAGGCAGGCTCAGGGTCAGGGGCAGGCAGAGTGGTCAGGCAGGCTCAGGGTCAGGGGCAGGCAGAGTGGTCAGGCAGGCTCAGTGTCAGGGGCAGGCAGAGTGGTCAGGCAGGCTCAGGGTCAGGGGCAGGCAGAGTGGTCAGGCAGGCTCAGGGTCAGGGGCAGGCAGAGTGGTCAGGCAGGCTCATGGTCACTGGCAGGCAGAGTGGTCAGGCAGGCTCAGTGTCAGGGCCAGGCAGAGTGGTCAGGCAGGCTCAGGGTCAGGGGCAGGCAGAGTGGTCAGGCAGGCTCAGGGCCAGGGGCAGGCAGAGTGGTCAGGCAGGCTCAGTGTCAGGGGCAGGCAGAGTGGTCAGGCAGGCTCAGGGTCAGGGGCAGGCAGAGTGGTCAGGCAGGCTCAGGGTCAGGGGCAGGCAGAGTGGTCAGGCAGGCTCAGGGTCACTGGCAGGCAGAGTGGTCAGGCAGGCTCAGGGTCAGGGGCAGGCAGAGTGGTCAGGCAGGCTCAGGGTCAGGGGCAGGTAGAGTGGTCAGGCAGGCTCAGGGTCAGGGGCAGGCAGAGTGGTCAGGCAGGCTCAGGGTCAGGGGCAGGCAGAGTGGTCAGGCAGGCGGGCTCAGGGTCAGGACAAGCAAGGGTCAAAACCAGGAGGGCGAGAAAAAGAGAGACTGAGA